>NC_079318.1:87793398-88108934 GCF_029931775.1 Euleptes europaea
CTCACAGGGAGGAGTGGGGAATCAAACCCGGTTCTCCAGAGTAGAGTCCGCCGCTCTTAACCACTACTCCATGCTGGCTCTCTAGACCAGGCTCCTGTTGCCGCCATCGCACTCATCCAACTGGGAAATAGGGCAAGGGCTGCCCCTTCCTAGGACCTAGCAGAGGGGCAGCACTGATTCTGGTGCCCTATCCTGGACTATTACCCAGGACCCCAGAGCCACTAAGCCTTGGGGACTAGTGGAGAGGTCCTGCCAATTACAGTGTGTGGAATTCGCTGCCAGGAGAGGTCGTGACGGCCACGAGCACAGATGGTTTTCAAAGGAGGTTCGATGGATTCACGGAAGAGAGGTCCACCAGTGGTTCCTAGCCAAGGGAACCTCCATGAATAGAGCCAGCACATCTGAATAACAGTGCTAGGAGGCAGCATCAAGGGAAGGCCTTGGCCTCTATGGCCGGCTTTGTAGCCTTCCAGAGCAACTGTTTCGGCTACTGTGTGAGACAGGACGGTGACCTAGATGGACCACTGCTCTGGTTCCCAAATGCTCTTCTGATGTTCTTTTTTTAAAATTATTAATTTATATAAAGGGTACAGAAGGGAAAAAGGAATGGGTAAGCAAAAAGGTATATCCGTCTGCAGGCAGAACAGAACAGTTGATCAATTTAACGATAAATGGAAACTGTTTTATAAATACATGGAGGTTGAAGGTTAAGTTAGGTAATATTAAGAATTAAATGCTGAATACTTATGAGACAGATTTTTTTTTTACTGTAGAGTAGAAAATTATATATCTAGTCGTAAATATTTAGGATATTCATTTTTTAAACATATTAAAATTCTAGTAAAGCCAAAGTATTGTTAACATGTAATCTGCTTGATTAACTTACAAGATTTGTTGTGATGTTAATGTTCTTTTTTTTCTGTTTTGTTCTGATGTTCTTAACGTTTACATTTCGAGATGGTGTTAAGCAGAGGAGCAAGGCTGATGAAAAGTGTTGGCAATGCTGAAGTCCCCACAGCACACTAACTTCTCAGAATTGTAAAGAGTGGGAGTTTGGGGACTGTGCCAACTTCTGAACTGGTCCTGTAGCTCACCTACACATGAACACACGAGGTTGCCTTATACTGAATCAGACCATTGGTCCAGGGAGGTCAGTATTGTCTACTCAGACTGGCAGCGGCTCTCCAGGGTCTCAGGTAGAGGTCTTTCACATCATCTACTGCCTGGTGTTTTCAACTGGAGATGCCAGGGATTGAATTTGTGACCTTCTCCATGCCAAAGATGCTCTACCACTGAGCTACAGTTCTGAAAACAAACACATGAACATATGAAGCTACCTTATACTAAGTCAGGCCATCGGTCCATCAAGGTCAGTATTGTCTACTTAGACTGGCAGTAGTTCCCCAGTGTCTCAGGCAGAGGTCTTTCACATCACCTCCTACTTGGTCCTTTTAACTGTCCACATCATGTTCTACCTGGTCTGTAACTGGAGATGCCGGGGATTGAACCTGGGACCTTCTGCATGCCAAACCGATACTCTGCTACTGAGCCATGGCTTCGCCAATGCTGATCCTTTACCAGAAATTATTTGTGTGAGCCAGTAAGGCATAGTAGTTAGAGTATCATCCAAGGATCTGGGAGACCTGTGTTCGAATTCCTGCCAACCATGAAGTATGCTGAGTCACACTTCTACAGTCACACTCTCTATCAAATTAACCTGCTTCACAGATTCACTGTTGTGAATAAACTGGGGGATTGGAAATTTGTCGGAAATACAAGCATGCTATAATATTATGACAGGACAGCTGGTCAGAAAGAGCTGTCAGTACCTGTCAGATCAAGAGGATCTGGGCTGATGTAAGAGGCTGTAATGGCCTGCAGCAGCAGTGTAAACTGGAAGGAACCAGATATGGCCGGAAAGGTGATGCAACTCTGTGGGTGTAACAGCAGGTGGCCTGATAAGTATCTGGTGGCAATATGTATATAAATGTGTAGCCTCTAAGGCTCAGTGTTGGGGTGTTATGCTGAGGACTAAACCGGAGGCTATGCTGGAGTATATGCTGAATGGAAGAGTATGCTGGACATTTGATACACTGTAAATAAACTAAGCACTTTTATAGTAGCTGACGTCTGGTGGAGTGTTTTGGACCAACTGATTAAACTCGCTGAACTCCGCGATGTGAAGCGGCCAGAGCTTGTTAGAGGAAAAGCAGGGTAAACATGTTGAGCAATTATCAGTTGATAAGTTTGGGTTCCCCACTTTGCCATGACGTTCACTGGGTAACCTGGGGCCAGGTTATATACTCTTAGCCTGATCTATCTCACAGGGTTGTTATGAAGATAAAATGGGGAATGAAGGACCACATACGCCATCCAGAGCTTGGAGGATCAAAACACACTGGAGAGATTCCATGCCAGGAAAATCTCCATGGTCTGATTTCTGCAATACAACTTCTGCTAAAGTCAAGGGGATGGAGCAGGAGATAGCTTTTCTGGCAACCCCCATCCCTCCAAGCTGCATTTTCCCAGTACACTTAATTTAAAAAGAATAATGAGCAATAATGTGTGTGTAAAGTGCCGTCAAGTCGCAGCCGACTTATGGTGACCCTTTTTTGGGGTTTTCAGGGTTTTAGCAGCCCTGGACTTCCTTGGTGGTCTCCCATCCAAATACTAACCAGGGCTGACCCTGCTTAGCTTCTGAGATCTGATGAGATCAGGCTAGCCTGGGCCATCCAGGTCAGGGCAATAATGAGCAATAATACAAGATAATTATTAGTAAAACCTCAAAGATTGCTTGCAAAGGGGACTACCCCAAATCACAGAGGATAATTAGAGCACAAGAAAGGCCCTGCTGGATCAGGCCAAGGCCCATCAAGTCCAGCAGTCTGTTCACACAGTGGCCAACCAGGTGCCTCCAGGAAGCCCACAAGCAAGACAACTGCAGCAGCATTATCCCGCCTGTGTTCCACAGCACCTAATATAATAGGTATGCTCCTCTGATCCTGGAGAGTTCTATGGACAGCAGGCTAAATAGAGCCTCCATGGTCAGAGGGAGTGTACCTTTGCATACCAGTTGTGGGGGGGGGACGGAGGCAAGGGGCCGCCCTTGCATTCCTGCCTGGCTTTTAGGCTTCAGCGGGGGAGCATTTGTGAGAACCGGTCTGACCCAGCAGGGCATTTCTGAACTGCTTAACGTCTGCGCATTTTAAGTAGGCCCCTGCCCCCAAGAAGATTACAATCGACATTTCGCCAGACAGCAGGGGAAGGGAAGAGAAAGGATCCGGGAAGGTTATTTATTCTCCCCACCGCCATTAATAGGAGCTTGTCTGGCATTTACGTTTCCAGACTCCTCCGCTCTTTCCAATTGCTGCAATTTGCCCGTCCCAACTGCCAGCGCAGCCCCATCTCCTGCTCCTTGGTATTTCGGGCTGCTTCTCCCCGCCTGGTCCCAACTCTCTTCGCTCTTGAAATGACCTTCTCGAGTCTGGGCGCAGGGAGCTCTTTACGCAAACCCAACCTGACTTTGACGAGCGCAGAAATAAGGCCGACAGCGCCACTTAGTGGCCAAGCGAGATATAGACGCGTTGCCCCAAACGAAAAAAAGAAATATGAACTTCTCATTGGAGGGGGTCCTTTGCTAGCAATTTGTCTGCCTGGGTGAAATTCAGGGACTGTCTTTCTGTATCAAATATATGTTTCTATGCTTCTAAAGTCATAAGAACATAGGAAAAGGCCTGCTGGATCAGACCCAGGCCCATCAAGTCCAGCAGTCTGTTCACACAGTGGCCAACCAGGTGCCTCCAGGAAGCCACAAACAAGACAACTGCAGTAGCACCATCCTGCCTGTGTTCCACCGCACCCAAAATAATAGGCATGCTCCTCTGATACTGGAGAGAATAGGGATGCATCATGACTAGCATCCATTATTACTAGTAGCCATGAATAGTCCTCTCTTCCATGAACATGTCCACTCCCCTCTTAAAGCCTCCCAAGTTGGCAGCCATCACCACTTCCTGGGGCAGGGAGTTCCACAATTTAACTATGAGTTGTGTAAAAAAATATTTCCTTTTATCAGTTTTGAATCTCTCACCCTCCAGCTTCAGCAGATGACCCCGTGTCCTAGTATTATGAGAGAGGGAGAAAAGCTTCTCCCTGTCCACTCTCTCCAAACCATGCATAATTTTATAGACCTCTATCGTGTCTCCCCTTAACCACCTTTCCAGGCTAAACAGCTCTAAGCGTTTTAACCCCTCCTCATAGGGCAGTTGTTCTAGTCCCCGGATCATTTTGGTTGCTCTTTTCTGCAACGGCTTTGGGAATAAACGCAAAGGATGATTTGCTGGAGACGCCGCGCGCCTGTCTCATTCCTTAACGTCTCGCTGCTTTTTATTTAACCGAAGTATTTTTATGCCCAGCTTTCCTCCTAGAACTGGGGGTCTAAGGTGGATGACTGGGGGGAGGGGGTACCATCCCAATAGCTTTCTGCAATAGACAGAAGTCTGAAACTTGGAGACGAATCCTGATTACTAGAAAAATCTGACAACAGAACATTTTCGACTCTCTCCAGTTTACAATGAATACCGAGATCCCATCCTAAGGATAATTCACAGTGGGTAGCCGTGTTAGTCTGTTTGCAGTAGTCAAAAAGGGCAAGAGTCCAGTAGCACCTTAAAGACTAACAAAAGTATTTTCTGGTAGGGTATGAGCCTTCGTGAGCCTCAGCTCACTTCTTCAGATACTTCTCCATCCTAAGGAGAAAGACATGTCCTGGGACCTGGGGGAAACGGTGAAACGAAAAAACTACAACTCCCAGAAGCCTTTGTGGCCCAGAGTGACTATAGACGAGCATAGCTTCAGGTTTGCTTTGCTCTGCAGCCCGTGTTTTGGAAGAGCTTGCAGTCTGGGAGAAGGAGCTGCGTGTATTGTGCAGAGTGGGCACGGGGGGGGGATGGAAAGCAGAAATAGGTAAGGGGGGGAAGGGGCCGATTTCTGGTTCATTTCCAGTTGAGCCTTAGGTTTCTGCACACAGTAGTGGCAACCTTGCTATGGAGGCGGAAACATCAAGTGTTGGGGGAGCGTCGCCAAAGAGACACGGAAAACAGGCCAGCCGAAGGATGCGGAGAGATCAGGTCAGAGGCCTTCCCACCGACACTGCGGATTTGCATGGGGTCCCTGGCCAGATCTGAATTGTGTGTGTTAGGGGAGGGGCCGTGGCTCAGTGGTGGAGCATCTGCTTGGCATGCAGAAGGCCCCAGGTTCAATCCCCGGCATCTCCAGTTAAAGGAGCCAGGCAAGTAGGTGATGCGAAAGACCTCAGCCTGAGACCCTGGTAGAGCTGCTGCCGGTCTGAGTAGACAGTACTGACTTGGGTGGACCAAGGGTCTGGTTCAATATAAGGCAGCTTCATGTGTTCATGTGACTTATGGCAACCCTATGAATCCATGTCCTCCAAAACGCCCTCTCGTGAATAGCCTTGCTCAGGTCTTGCAGACTGAGGGCCGTGGCTCCCTTGAGGGAGTCAATCCATCTCATGTTGGGTCTTCCTCTTTGCCTGCCGCCTTCAACTTTTCCTAGCATTATTGTCTTTTCCCGAGGGTATCATCTTCTCAGAATGTAAAGTACAATAGCCTCAGTTTAGACATTTTAGCTTCTAGGGAAAGCTCAGCCTTGATTTGAGCTAGAACTCACAGATTTGTCTTTTTGGCGGTCCACGATATCCGTAAAACTCTCCTCCAACACCACAGTTCAGACATCTGAATACAGGATACGACTTTTCTCGCCCGTCCAATGTTACCTGATCAGCTTCTTGCTGTTTTAAATGTGGCTTACAGGAGAGAATTCTCCTATGTGCAGCTGCTTCAACATTGCCACCTACACCGGATGAAATTAACTCTTATGTGCAACTGTAAAAGTTACAGGAGTCCTTTTAGGGGGTCAGGATTTGTGTGTGATGAGAAAGGAGGCTAATGTTTTGCATGTCAAAAATAGAACCAAGCATTCCACCAGCGTACAATGCAAGTTCAGATATGTATATCAGTAAAGGATACACGGCATGCCGGGAAACTCAGCTTTCAACATAAGAATGAAAGGAAAAACCCCAGTGTGGTGTAGTGGTAAAGAGCAGTGGCTTGGAGTGGTGGACTCTAATCTGGAGAACCGGGTTCGATTCCCCACTCCTCCACATGAGCGGCGGACGCTTATCTGGGGAACTGGGTTGGTTTCTGCACTCCTACGCATGAAGCCAGCTGGGTGACCTTGGGCTAGTCACAGCTCTCTTAGAGCTCTCTCAGACCCACCTACCTCACAGGGTGTCTGTTGTGGGGAGGGGAAGGGAAGGAGATTGGAAGCCAGTTTGATTCTTCCTTAAGTGGTAGAGAAAGTTGGCATATAAAAACCAACTCCTCTTCTTCTTCTATTCGTAAGGTTAAAAAAAATAGAGCCAAGCAGGTGGTGTATATGCATTTCTGCTTGTCAGCTGCAGCTGTCTCTCCTCCTCATTACTCATGCTAGGAGCGGGGGCTTCAGCCTTTGATAGAGACCATTTGCTAACTTCCAAGGAGGTAGAGGGCCCAGCCTCAGCTGCCAACTCATCCGGGAGCTCTGTCTGTTCAGTGTCCTGGTCCCTGCTAACCACGACACTGCTTTGGGTATAAAACCACTGGGGAAATGACTGATTTTGATGGGTCTGTTATGCTCAGAGAAGGAGGATGTATAATTTCCTTTAACAATAAGAATTACTAATCAACATAATTCGGATATCTGCCAATGGGTGCATCAACTCTCAAAAGTTGTCAATGCCTAAGGTGCTATTGCACTAGAATTAGGATTTCAAAACTTCAGAGCACTTTGCATACGTTCGCTGGTTGTAATGCTTATGATAGCCCTGTGAAGTAGGCCAGTTAATAGTTACTAACATCAAGTTGAGTTCTGGAATTACCACTGATCTCCAAACTACAGAGTTTCCCCCCCCCCCCCCCGGAAAGAAATGGCAGGTCCAGGAGGTCAAATTCTATGGCATCCCATCCCCACTGAGCTCCCTGCCCCTCCCCCCCAGGCACAGCCCCCAAATCAGGAGTTTCCCAAGCTGTAGTTGGCAACTCTACCAGTTTTATCTCCACATTACAGGAGGAGGGGTGGTCTGAACCTGAGAGAGTGGCTGTCCTAAGGGCCACCTAGTGGATTCATGATGGAGGTAAAATTCAAACCAAGGACTCCCTGATTTTTAATCAATCTGGATTGCAAAGAAGCAATTGGGGTCAGCTGGCATGATATATGCAAAGGCCTCTGAGTAAGGTTGCCACTCTGAGTAAGGTTGCCACTGAGTAAGGTTCCCGCTATTACAACTGATCTCTAGCCGATAAGAGATCAGTTCCCCTGGAGAATATGGCCACTTTGGCAATTGGACTCTCTGGCATTGAAGTCTCTCCCCTCCCCAAATCCCGCCCTCCTCAGGCTCCACCCAAAGAAAACCTCCCACCAGTGGCGAAGAAGGACCTGGCAGCTCTACTCTTTCTTTCTCACTATGCACATTCTCTTAACTGCTGCACCACAACTTTCTTTCAACTGTTGCATCCCACAGATGCAGCATTTCTCACTTCTATCTGACAATCTGCCGATCCCCAAATTTCTCGTTGTATACTAGTATTATGGTCTCAGAGTCCCGCTTTCCTTTTCCACAATATACTCCCTTACCGGCTGACTGTTTCTTTCCAAACTTTGTTACAGGATGCAGACGTTCGCCTCTCTAAAGCCCTCTCTTATGCCCTGCGCCACGGTGCGAACAAACTGGGATTACAGATGGGGCCTGGTGAGTGTTTCTGCCTTGTATCTTCCCCTTGCTGCCTGGAAAAGCCTTGCCGGTTGAGTTTTTGCCTGGCTTAGAAGACACACAGCCCCAACTGAAAAAAAAGTTGGCACTTGGTTTTAATTTCCATATACTTCTCCTGTTGCACTGATTACTGGAAGACCCATCATTTTGACTACATTGGCTTTTACACTGTGTCAGTGAGAAAAGCAGACTGTAAATAATGTGTGCGTAAAGTGCCATCAAGTCGCAGCTGACTTATAGTAACCCTGTAGGGCAGCAGTTCCCAAACTGTGCTCCACGAAACATCTAGTGCTCCGTGAAGAGATTGGAAAGAAAAATACTACTGTCATTCAGTTTAGTATATAGGTCTAGACATTAGGAATAATTTTCTAACAGTTAGAGCAGTTCCTCAGTGGAACAGGCTTCCTCGGGAGGTAGTGAGCTCTCCTTCCCTGGAGGTTTCTAAGCAGAGGCTAGATGGCCATCTGTCAGCAATGCTGATTCTGTGACTTTAGGCAGATGATGAGAGGGAAGGCATCTTGGCCATCTTCTGGGCATTGAGTAGGGGTCACTGGGGGTGTTGTGGGGAGGTAGTTGTGAATTTCCTGCATTGTGCGGGGGGGTTGGACTAGATGACCCTGGCGGTCCCTTCCAACTCTTTGATTCTATGATTCTAGGTGCTCTGTGACTAATTTATCTCCTGAAAAGTGCTCCACGACTCAAAAAGTTTGGGAACTGCTGCTGTAGGGTATTCAAGGTGAGAGGCGAACAGAAGTGATTTGTCATTGCCTGCGTCTGCGTAGCGACCCGGGACTTCCTTGGTGGTCTCTCATCCAAATACTAACCAGGGCTGACACTGCTTATTTTCCGAGATCTCCTGAGATCAGGCTAGGCTGTACTATCCATGGCTACTAGCCATGACGATGAAAAGGAACCTCCACATTTAGAAGCAGTCAACCTCTGAATATCAATGCTAGAGGGCAGGATCAGGCCTTGGTAGGGTTTAGTCGGGCTTTTGTTTGCACAGTCACAGTGGCATCAGGGCGGCCAAATGACACACCATCTTGTTTTTGAATGCAGATGGCTTTGTGGACATAGCAGAGGTCCTCCGCTTGCCCCAGTTTAAGGCCTGGTCCCTGGACGATGTGCAGCGCATTGTGGAGACGAACGACAAGCAGCGTTTTGCTGTGCGGCTGCACCCTTCTGACGGACGCCCCCAGATCCGTGCCAATCAAGGGCACTCACTGCAGGTGGGTGTGTATGGGAGGGCAGAGCATGAGTCAAAGGCTGGTTGGGTTGAGAGCTGTGGAAAGAACCACGTGGATATCATTATTCCATAGGGCAAAACACAAGAGGTTATGCTGCAGCAGAAGTCCCCAGCCTTATTTGTGCCTACGGGCACCTTTGGAATTCTGACACTGGGTGGTGAGCGCAACCCAAGGTTGCCAACCTCCAGGTGATAGCTGGAGATCCCATTACAACTGATCTCCAGCCGACAGAGATCAGTTCCCCTGGAGAAAATGGCCGCTTTGGCAATTGGACTCTATGGCATTGAAGTCCCTCCCCTCCCCAAACCACGCCCTCCTCAGGCCCCACCCCCAAAACCTCCCGCTGGTGGCACAGAGGGACCTGGCAACCCTAGTGCAACCACAAAATGGCTGCCACAGGAAGCAGAGCCAATCACAAAATGGCTGCCACAGGAGGTGGAGCGATATGCATACTCAGAGAAAACACAGGGAAGAAGGGTAAACCGTACACTGGGAAAGAGGAATGAGAGACAGAATAAAACCAACATCGTGGTGGCCGCTGCCACTGAAAAGACATTATTTTAATCTGCCTGGCCGATTGGATCTTCAGTGGCCATTCAGAAGCCCTGCTGGGTTAGTGTGGCGCCTGGCCCCAACCACTTTGTTAAAACACTTGACTGGCGCCAAGAAAGGTGTTGGGCAAGAGATGTTTCGAGGTGGTTTGCCACCATGTCACATCACACCCCTGGTATTCCTTGGAGGTCTCCCATCCAAATACTAGCCAGGATCGAGGCTGAGAGGGTGTGACTGGCCCACAGTCATCCAGCAATTTTCATCCAGCAATTTTCCATGGCAGAGTAGGGATTCGAACCTGGGTTTCCCAGATCCTAGTCTGACACCTGAACCACTACACTACGGTGGCTGTCTATTAAATATAATACATTTCCCCCTGTTAAATCTGCTCCACAGTTAGTCGTGACTCTTTAGCATCTCAGAGGTCACAGGGCAAAAAAGGGAAGGGAAGGCTATAGAAGTAGGGCAGAGCAATTGCAGGAGTGGGGTGGGAGACGCAGGAGTAAGTTGGTCATTTGCAGTGGATTGGTGTCTTGACCATTATTCTTTAATGCAGGTATCTGAGTTGGAACTGATCCCTTTGCTGGACCCTGCGGACTTCCCTGAAACCGTAGCCCACGGCACGTATCTGCGCCACTGGCCAGCAATTCGGAGTAAGGGCTTGTCCAGGATGGGGAGAACACACATCCACTTGGCGCCAGGATTGCCAGGGGACGGGGCTGTCTTGAGCGGTGAGTCGTCCTTTCTCTTAATACCCTGACCTGGCTGGCCCAGGTTAGCTGGATCTCATCAGATCTGGGAAGCTAAGCAGGATTGGTCCCGGTTAACGCTTGGAAGGGAGACCACAAAGGAAGTCCAGGGTTGCGATGCGGAGGCAGGCAATGGCAAACCACCTCTGAACGTTTCTTGCCTTGAGAAATCTAAGGGGTCACCATAAGTTAGCGTTGGCTTGACAGCGCTTTCCACCGCCACAAAGGGGAAATCAGTAACCCTGCAACAGCAAACCTAGAATAACACACAAGTCCCAACTGGATATACAGCCCTGTTCCACAGTCCACTGAATTTCTCCAGTATCCCTGAAGTCTGTTTCTCTGTCAACCCCAGATGACATCAGCCCAGAGGGCATTATTAAACATTTTTGCCCCTCAGACTATCTACTGAAGTAGGAAGGATGCATGTTTTCCATGGCTGCCACTTCTCGTTTTCGGAACATTCTTCTGGAGTGGGTTAGGAAAGCCCCCTGTTCCCTTCCAGCGTGGTGTAGTGGTTAAGAGCAGTGGTTTGGAGTGGTGGACTCTGATCAGGAGAACCGGGTTTGATTCCCCACTTCTCCACATGAGTGGCGTAGGCTAATCTGGTGAACTGGATTTGTTTCCTCACTTCTCCGCATGAAGCCATCTGGGTGACCTTGGGCTAGTCACACTCTCTCAGCCTCACCTACCTCACAGGGTGTCTGTTGTGGGGAGGGGAAGGTGATTTTGAGTCTCCCTTAAGTGGAAGAGTTTGAGTCTCCCTTAAGTGGAAGAGAAAGTCGGTATATAAAAACCAACTCTTCTTCTTCTTCTTCAGTTTTGGAAGGACTGTGAAGTGTTTTTGTTCAGGCCAGCCTCTGAGGCAGTGGGAAGAAAGAGTCACAGTTTTAATACTTCGTCATGTAAAAACTCCCGCCAGAGGGGGGAAAATAGTATGTCTGGGTCTGACAGACCATTATGTGGTTTTTGCTCTGCAGGAATGAGAAACAACTGTGAGGTGGCCATAACCATTGATGTAGCCAAAGCTCTGGCAGGTGAGTGAGGAGGAAGCGGAGGCAGCTCCCCCCCCCCCCCGCCGCCGAAGGAGAAATGGGGGAGGTGACTTGGTAGCCAAGGCCTTTCCACTCATCCTTTGCCCTCTCTAGCAAGCGTCTCTTCCTTCCACTGCCTCATCCCGTCTTATCTCTGCAACAAGCCAGAAAGGTAAGCTTAGCTTTTGACATCGTGGCTGGCCCGGTTCCTTCATTCACTGAGTTTCAGGGCTTAGCAGGGATTGGAACCCAGGCCCAATGGAATTCCTCAAACTCTAGATAGCTGAATTTTCCCCCTCTAAATTAAAATGGGAAGCTCAGCAGCATGTCCCATCCTAAGTGGAAGGAGGCAATGAATCATACAGAGGTGAACTGTTCTTCCACCTCTGTATAGTGTGTACTTTGACCTGTTTATGTATTCCTCTTGGTACACTTACGTCCCTCACAATGCAGTTGGGGGATCCCTGCTGTGTATATTCCACTGCTTTGGCTCTTGCTTGTTAGACCTCCCTTAATGTCATGTTGGGGAACTGGGAATAGAACGCAGGCATCCTAAACCCCAGGAATGCATCTTAGAATCATAGAGTTGGAAGGGACCACCAGGGTCATCTAGACCAACCCCCAGCACAATGCAGGAAATGCCAAACTACCTCTCCACCTCACCCCCAGTGATCCCTACTCCATGCCCAGAAGATGGCCAAGAGGCCCTCCCTCTCATGATCTGCCTAAGGTCATAGAATCAGCATTGCTGATAGATGGCCATCTAGCCTCTGCTTAACAACCTCTAGGGAAGGGAGAGCTCACCACCTCCCGAGGAAGCCTGTTCCACTGTGGAATCGCTCTGTTAGAAAATTATTCCTAATGTCTAGACAGAAATTCTTTTGATGTAATTTAACCTGTTGGTTCTGGTCCGACCTTCTGGGGCAACAGAAAACAACTCAGCACCATCCTCTCTGTATGACAGCCCTTCAAGTACTCGAAGATGGTTATCATATCCCCTCTAAGTCTTCTCCTCTTCAGGCTAAACATACCCAGCTCCTTCAGTGTTTCCTCATAGGACTTGGTCTCTTCAAACCAGCCGAACCCGAGTGGAGAATAAGAGGGTGTGAAATTCAGGGTTCCTGTCACACCACTTTCGGGGGCCGGAAATGGAGGTTGTTCTGTACATAAGCGCCACAGGCCTGGTTTCTTCTCCTGCAGACGGAATCCCTTTTTACCACTCGGCTAACGGTGTCATCCTCACCCCCGGCGATGGCGACGGGCTGCTGGTCCCTCAGTACTTCCAGGAAGCCCTGCAGCTGCGGCCCGATCGTAAGTTCCCAGCTGGCTTCTGTTGCTTGTATTGCTGCAGGACGTGGTCAATTTGGAGTGGGGCGGATTTCACAGAGGGCCCAAAAGGGACTTGCCTGAGGCCACAGCGGGTCAGCGCTACGGAGTCAGATCTGCTGTGATCCCCTTATACATGGACTGCCTTTCACCAGAGTCAAAGATCAAGCCCAAATCCTGTTTCCCTCTCCCCACCAGTTTTCATCCTCTGATGCTGCAAATCCCCACTGCCCTTACCAAAAACTGCCCAGAAGTCTTTGAAATCACAATCCCTACTGCTACAAGTTGCTGTGTCAGATTAGAATCATAGAATCAGAGTTGGAAGGGACCACCAGGGCCATCAAATCCAACCCCCTGCACAATGCAGGAAATTCACAACTACCTCCCCCACACACACCCCAGTGACCAGAAGATGGCCAAGATGCCCTCCCTCTCATCTTCTGCCTAAGGTCACAGAATCAGCATTGCTGACAGATGGCCATCTAACCTCTTCTTAAAAACCTCCAGGGAAGGAGAGCTTACCACCTCCCGAGGAAGCCTGTTCCACTGAGGAACCGCTCTAACTGTTAGAAAATTCTTCCTAATGTCTAGACGGAAACTCTTTTGATTTAATTTCAACCCGTTGGTTCTGGTCCGAATTTCAACCAGTTGATTCTCCTTTACCAAGGTAGCTTCTTCTTCAGCTAGAGACTTAGGTCATTTATGCAGGGTCAAAGCTCTTTTTAAAAATGCAACCTTTAAAATGCCTATTCACAGTCCCAATGCAAAAGGAGAAATTCCACCCCCCGCTCACCTGCTCCTTCGTTCCTTCAGTTCCATAGCTATTAGCAATCGCTGTTTGCGTAGCTAACGCGCGGCTGTGATTTTGCATGCTTCCTTGAGGGGATTCTTGGAGGCGGGGGCAGAGCAAACACAAAAGGTCGCGTTAAAGGGGCTCTTAAGAAATGCAAAGCAGGTATGCGCGGGCTTCACAGTCACGGTTCTGCTTGAAAATTCCTTTCTGAATTGCATCTTTCGAATGTGAATTCTTTCTTTTTTGCCTGAGGCCATTGACTAACATCTTTGGGGGTTTTTCCTTGCAGGGTGCCAGCTTTCTCTTGAGTGACCCATCTCCATGCCGGGATTGACCTCTTCTACCTCGTCTCCCCCATGAGTCTACCTGTGAATACCGACTGCTTCTATGCCTTCATGCCATATTTATAGATTTGCTGAAGACTCCTCATTGGCTGTAGTGGAAGACAGCAGGCTGGAATATGGACTTTTAATCTGGTTCACAAGCAGTTCTTAGACATAAGCACCTAGCTGCAAAATAATAGCCCTTGTCAACCACTTGGAAAATGAGGAACAGAACCTCACCAAATAAAAGGGGGAGAATCAAGGCCACTCTAAAATGTGGAATGACGATGTGATTAAAGGGTGTTTTATGGTGACAGCTTCAGACACATGCAAAGAAAGAAAAAGATGATACGTTACTGAGAATCGAGAAGAACATTTTTATTTATAGCTCTTTGGGGCAGATAACAAAAAGCAAAACCCAACTGAGAGGCCTTCAGTAAAACAGAATAAAAAAATTCAACACCGTTACAATAAAATGGGCAGTCCCGTCCCCCCCGCTACCCACCCATCAATTCCTTTCTTACTTAGCCAAGACTCTCTCTTTTCCTGCAGCCAAACTACCCAAGACCCTGGAGATCATATCCACCGATGGGAAATTCAAAAGCGGCTGTGGGAAGGGGGGGCAGTTCTCCTCTCCCAATGCTGTTGCCCCCACCTGCTTTTAGCCCTAATATTGAGGGGGGGGAGAGACACACACGCTCCCAGTACTGTCTTTTTTTCTTAATAGGGCAAAAAGTGTCACGGGTTGTGGTGGTGTCAATTTGGGGAACAGTGCATGGGAGTGGGGGGTGGAGTTGCCAAATCTGGGTTAGAAATTCCTGGAGATTTGAGGGGTGGAGCCTGGGGAGGGAAGGGAGCTCAGCGGGGATGTGATGCCATAGAGCCCACCCTCTGAAGCGGCCATTTCTTCCAGGGGAACCGATCTCTAGTCTGAAGATTGGCTGTAATTCTGGGGGAACTCCAGGCCTCACCTGGAGGTTGGCAAACTTAGGTTAGAGTTTCCTTTCCGTTCCAATGCTGTTGTCCAAGGGACCCCACACTAGGGTTGCCAGCTCTGGGTTGGAAAATCTCTGGAGATTTGGGGGGGTGGAGCCTGAGGAGGGCGGGGTTTGGGGAGGGGAGAGGCTTCAATGCTATAGAGTCCAATTGCCAAAGCAGCCATTTTTTCCATGGGAACTGATCTCTGTCACTTGGAGATCAGATGTAACTGGGAGATCTCCATCCACCACCTGGAGGTTGGCAACCCTACCCCACCCCAATGCTTTTAGACACTAATGGGGGCTGGAAATCTGATCGCTGGCATTTGGCATTGGGTGTAGCCTGGCTTATCATGTCCTTAGGGAGCTTGTCGTGTTTCCATCAGCACTGTCCAGACAGTTCCTTGAGAAGGCAGGCCTGCATGTGCGCTCCTGGGGAGGAGCAGGAGGAGGGAGCTGGGCTGGAGGGGTGCCAGGTCAGAGAGCTTCGTGGCCCCCCGTCAGCTTGTGGAAGAGGTCTTCTTTCAGCTCTTGGCCTCTGTCAGCCGTGCGGGTCGACAGGAAGATATAGCCGCCAATATATTCGTGCACCGTCTTGCAGCTGGCGGAGATGCAGCTGAAAGCCACGTTGATGTGTTCGTCAAACTCGATGGCCACCTGTGGAAGAAGGGCAAACGCAAGGTGATTATGGGACTGGAGAACCTTCCCTGCAAGGAAAAAAGGCTAAAGGGATGGGGTCTGTCTTTTTCGTGATGGTGCCTTCCCCAGGACATGGCTCAAACTCCACTGTTAGCAGAACAAACCTTCAGGATCCAATTTAAAGTTAGACTAGGATATGGGAGACCCAGTTTCAAATTCTCATTCTGCCATGGAAGCTTGATGGATGACCTTGGGCCAGCGTGGAGTAGTGGTTAAGAGCGGTGGTTTGGAGCAGTGGACTCTGATCTGGAGAACCGGGTTTGATTCCCCACTCCTCCACATGCGCCGCGGACGCTAATCTGGTGAACTGGGTTGGTTTCCCCACTCCTACACATGAGGCCAGCTGGGTGACCTTGGGCTAGTCACTCTCTCTCAGCCCCACCTAGCTCACAGGGTGTCTGTTGTGGGGAGGGGAAGGGAAAGGTGATTGTAAGCCGGTTTGATTCTTCCTTAAGTGGTAGAGAAAGTTGGCATGTAAAAACCAGCTCTTCTTCATAGGGTTGCCAGGTCCTCCCTGGCCACTGACCGGGGTTGGGGGGTATGGTTGCAGTATCCAGGTTGGGAAACTGGAAATTTAGGAGTGAAGCCTGGGCAGGACAGGGACCTCAGTGGGGTACAATGCAATAGAATTCACCCTCCAAAGCATCCATTTTCTCCAGGGGAACTGATCTCTATAGTCTGGAGATGAGCAGTAATTCTGGGGAATCCCCAGGTCCCACCTGGAAGCTGGTATCCCTAGCCAGTCACATACTCTCAGCCTAACCTACCTCACAGGGTTGTTGTGAGGATAAAGCGGAGAAGAATGATGTGAGCCACAAAATAAGCATGTCAGGCATATTAGAATCTTCTCCCTGGACATCTTAGCTTTCTATGTGAAAGGGGTTTTTTTTGGGGGGGGAGGGTTGTCTTATAGTAGTGCATTCCATACTGCATGCCCCCACCTGCAGGATGAAAGTGGTATAGCTTGTTTATCACCTTGAGTGAGTTGGTAAATCACCACTTTGCCTGCACACACACAAAATCCCCATAATACAGAAAACTAGTTTATCAGGGAGAAGGCGGGCAAACTTTTTACTGACATGCTAGTTTTCTACAAGCAGGGGGCTATTTTTGCCTGGAGGAGCATTCGCACAAGCCCCAGCCTTCAGTCTAAACTGGTACAGCCCAGATGTAGGTTTACTGCTTGTAGAAATTCTGCTGTGAGTGTTTTGAGTGTCTTTAGGTTATCTGCTACTACTTAGCCTCAGCCTACCAGTCTGTAATACTGTGGTTTCAATGCTGACCTGCCTTACAAGGATGTTGTGCCGATTGCTGAGATAATGAATGCAAAACATAAATGCAAAGTTTTAACGGGTGATATGTAGGCTGGGTTTTTTGTGTCCCCATTTAACAGTTTTAACACAGAGTAGAAGCAAAAACCAAATTTATCCTCCCTTAATAGGAACTTTCTCATTTCAGAGTTATAGATCCAAGAGAATATTTTTCCCCAGGAACAAAAATATTATCGATAAAAGTTTATTGCTGGCAGCTAAAACGGTCTTAGCCCAGCACTTAAACGATCTATTGCATCAACTGCAACAGGAACAGCTTAGAAATTATACACATGAATAAATGCATAGATGCAATTCATTATAGAAAATAATCTATTTCACATTATTTATGGACTATACAGTGCATAATGACCTGGGACTGGAATCTTCGGTACTTCTCATTTAATTAAAAAAACTAACCAGGGGTGTGGAGGGGACAGGGTCATAGATCTACTCAGGCTGTTCCTGGGAATTCAAAACCCTGGGGAAAAAAAACCCCAATTGCTGCCTGGCCTCACCTGGCGGATATCCCAGTTGACGTTCCACTGGCGCATGTTGCTGAACCGCCACGTCTTCACCACGTCCCCAACAGCCAGGTCGATGCGGATCAAGCGGTTATTGGCAATGCCCAGAATTTCATCCTTCCGGCTGCCCTTGAACCTGCACAAAGACAGCAAGGAGGTGTACGGGAGGGTGTGGATTGGGGATAGATTGGCCCTTCGCCTTCCCGGAAAAATTCCCTGCTCAGGTGGTAAGAGCTGAGCTCAGCCCAAGGCGCTGTGGGGTCTGATTGGCCTGGGCCTAGCCAGTGGCGACCTCAACAGGAGTAGGCTTGCCTGGTGCCTATTTCTGCACCACATGGCGTAGGAACAGGCCACAGGTGAGCCTGCACCTGTCGATGTTGCCAGGCCAGAGTGAGCAATCCCCAGAGTGCAGCCAGCACTGCAGGGGGCTCAACTCAGCTTGTTTCTGGCCTGTTTATAGGTAAGGTTGCCAGGTCCCTTTTTGCCACCAGCGGGATGTTTTTGGGGCGGAACCTGAGGAGAGCAGGGTTTGGGGAGGGACTTCAATGCCATAGAGTCCAATTGCCAAAGCGGCCATTTTCTCCTGGTGAACTGATCTCTATCGGCTGGAGATCAGTTGTAATAGCAGGATTGGCAACACTATTTATAGGTCTCCAGTCCACCCCAGAGTGGATGTTATAAATAGGGTTGCCAACCTCCAGGTGGAGATCTCCTGCTACTACAATTGATCTCCAGCTGGTAGAAAACAGTTCCCCTGGAGAAAATGGCCGCTTTGACAATTGGACTCTATGGCATTGAAGTCCCTCTCCTCCCCAAACCCTGCCCTCCTCAGACTCCACCCCCCAAATCTCCAGGTATTTCCCAGCCCGGAGCTGGCAACCCTAGTTATAAAAAGATTGTACCATAAACTTCAGCAAACGACAACATGAGCAGCACCGATTATTGGGAAAAGGCAAGGCTGTGAAAGTGCAGTTATGAGTGAGTATCCTCCCACATTTCGGTCGTCTTCCCAGAGGGATTTATTTAGCAGTAACGGTACACAAATTGCCTCTCCTTCTAATATTAACACGCGTACAGCGGCTGAGCTTGTGATCGCAGCTCCTCGGCGTATTTTATATTAGAAGGAGATGCAATTTGGTATCGAGCGAAACCGCTGAATAAATTCCCTTGATGAAAACAGACCGAATGCATCAGGAATTACTCATTCGATAATAATTGCACTTTTCGACCTTGGCTTTTGGATTCTTTTTTGTAATCACGTAGACTGCAACAGGGCCCCCTTCGGAGATCTCTCATATCCTTTCCCCACACTTCCAATTTTCATTAACAAAACTGCCAGCCCTTTTACTAATAGCGATACAAGGACAAACAAGCAGGCTAGCTAGCTGCGCAGAAAGAAACAAACTCATTTCCCACATTCTGTTGTTCTTGCCAATGGGGGCAAAACACTGGAATTATTTAAAATGCTCAAACATCTCTCAGTTTTAGTAACAATTCAATTTAGTGTCATGAAAAGGTTAAGAAATTAAGCAATTTAGTGTCATGAAAAGGTTAAGCAATTGCAATCATGCAAGGGCTAAAAACTGCAGAATGAATATATATATATATATTTGTTTATTTAGCAGTAACGGTACACGAGAGCCACCATGGTGTAGTGGTTAAGAGCAGTGGTTTGGAGCGGTGGACTCTGATCTGGGGAACCGGGTTTGATTCCCCACTCCTCCACATGAGCGGCGGAGGCTAATCTGGTGAACTGGATTTGTTTGCCCAATTAATGCGCCACAAGACTCCCATTTTTGCAGCGACATGGCAATGTCTCTGGAACATCTCTAGAATTATTTATGTTAGTATATTTTATGCAACTTACATTTTAAGACCCGATCCAGTCAATGCTGGGCACTTCCAGCTTCCACTGATTTCAGCGGCTGGGAATAACCTCAGTATGTCCTTAATTCTCTCCCCTGGCGAACTTTTAAAACACTTGATTTTGCTCTCCATTGTTACAAAATTATAGCTTGAATATGCACATTACCTTTGGCAACTGAACTCCAAGTAAAAATCCCAGCCGAAAAGATCTACTTTGGCTTACTTCAAGAAAGGAGATTATATTCGCATGACTCGACTATGGAGACAGAACGGGGCTTTACCTGACCACGAAGTAAGAGATGCCGAAATCAGGGAGCGACTGCCAGGCCTGGATAAACTTCATCTTGGCATCAGTGAGCGAGAGCTGAGCCACATTCTGGTAGGCTTCCAGGATACGTGGGGTTAACTGTGCATTTACAAATGGAGAACATTAGAAGTGATTTGTAAGCCACTTTAAGCCACAGGGAAAGGGCAGGATATAAATAAACAAACAACCTGTGCTGGATCAGACCACAAGTCCGTCTAGTCCAGCATCCTGTTTCCTATAATGGCCAATCTAGTGTTGACAATAGGCCTGGAGAAAAATGTCTTGTCCCTTTAGCAGAGGCTTAATGTGTGCAAATGGGCAGCTGAAACTTTTCATAGCCCAGAGGTAGATATCACCAGGCAAATAACATCCCATTAAGCCTCTAACAAAAAAAACAGGGAATTTTTATTCTCTAGGCAGTTGGCAACCCTAGCGGGATACGGTTTTTATTACCACACTTTTTGCAGCCAGAATTGTTGTTCATTAGTGTTCTTTTTACAGTTGGAATTGCTGAATTACAACATTATTATCATGGGGGGGGGGAAAGTAACGAGCAATGGGTTTGGCTACAAAATGCAAAGCACTAATTATAACCCTTCGAGGAGAAGAAGCGATTTATGTGCTCCATGGCTACTGAGAGTGAACAGAGTAATTAGGTCAAGAAGCAAAAACAAGAAGGAAGCAAGCAAAATGTAAAGGGACAGAAGCCCTAGAAAGCCTCGACACTGCCAATGCATTTTAAGTACAAAACAAAAATAGAATCCAGCCTCATGATCTCCCACTTAAAAAAACAACAACGTTAAAAGCAGCTAGTTTGCCCAGAATAAATCACCCCACTAAATTGGCTATTTTCTCCACAGGCATTCCTCTCTCGAACTTGTATGTTTCCTCCCATGGGGCAAATAACAGCTTTGGTAGGGTGATTAAGATCTGGAAACTGGCATTGTTTCCCTGAACCAATTTCCCCCCATCACCTATGGCTACTTTCAGATTTAGAGGGGGAAATTACAGGTGATCCAATAATGGAATTCCCACCTTCTCACTGAGTTTGGCCATTATAATACTGGAGACACAGGCATCCTGGGGGTGTATGGTTAGCTGAATGAAGCTGTGAGTACCCTGAAGGCGTGAGAGAGCTAAGCAGAGCAGTGCCAAGGGGTAACAGTGTGGGGAGGGGGCGCAGCACAGAGATACCTGCTTGGGTTTGAATTTCTTCTGATAACGGGGTGACACCAGCCACTGGGCACCCTCAGCTTCAGTGGTAAGGGGCGCATCAGGGTTGGCCCGCTGCAGTTGTAGAAAGGACAGGATGTTCTGCACCTCGGCCTTGTACGATGCATCTGCCATAGTTTTCCCCTTTGCGGCCAGCCGACAGCCAGCCATCCAGTGGGCATACTGCTGCTCCTGGTGGCAGGGAGAAGAAGACAGGGCCGTGAAAGTTGGTTTGCTTTCACACAATTCTCCATGTAGCTCTTGTGGCCCCTGCAAGCGCAGAGGCATTCACAGTAGCAAGGGAACCTCCGTACAGTAATTCTCCTTACAATGTCCTTGCCTCAACCCACCCACTGCATAGCTGCTGCCCCCACCACCACTGGAGGACTTAAAAAACCCCCACAAAAATCACTAGCAGATAGATTGCTATAGTGTAATAACAGCCAGCATGGTGTAGTGGTTAAGAGCGGTGGTTTGGAGCGGTGGAGTCTGATCTGGAGAACCAGGTTCGATTCCCCACTCCTACACATGAGCAGCAGACTCTAATCTGGTGAACTGGGTTGGTTTCCCCACTCCTACACATGAAGCCAGCTGAGTGACCTTGGGCTAGCCTCAGCTCTCTGAGAGCTCTCTCAGCCCCACCTACCTCACAGGGTGTCTGTTGTGGGAAGGGGGAAGGCGATTGTAAGCCGGTTTGAGTCTTCCTTAAATGGTAGAGCAAGTCGGCATATAAAAACCAACTCTCTTCTGTGGGCAGGACTTTCATAACTGTGCCCCTTCCCGTCCACACATTGTACAAAGGCGCTTTGACTGAGATCTTTCCAAAGTGATTCACCAGCCCAGATTTGGGAAAGGTCAGATCAAAGCAGGGCAGAACCCAGAAAGTAGACTGTTAGGGGTGTGTAGAAGATAAACCGAGGCACAACAAAATCTCCTTAGCGGAAGCAACCATTGTCTGCACTGGGTTTGCTAATGCTATCCGTGCTCCCTTTTAAACCTGATTTCGTTTCCGCACCCCAGGACTCACATCTACGCAGCGCAAGTGAATTTCACTCATCCCGTCTGGGGAAGGCACCAGTAGCTTGATGCAGAATTTCTGCCCTGAGATGTTCACGTCGGGCACCACCTCGCAGCCTGGAGTGGGGAAGAAACAGTCACAAATGGAGAGGAGAAAGGATGCGAAAATGTACGAACCCACCTTGTACTGAATCAGACCACCGGTCCATCTGAATTAACTGCTGTCCAGTTATGACTCTCCAGGGTCACAGGCAGAGAAAGATCTTTTGTGGTTTCCTGAGGTCCTTTATCCAGAGGTGCCAGGGACTGAACCTGGGACCTTCTGTATGCAGAGCACATGCCCCATTCAATGGGCTGTGGTCCCACTCAGAACTGAAATTAAATATACTTTAAGATAGTGGGTTTAAACTGTGCCGTGGGGTACCCTGTGGATCCCCAGAAGCTTTATCGGGGTCTGTCACTACGGACCTTTTTCCTGTAAGCTTCTGAAGATAACTTATATAGAGCCACTGGCTTATCATCCAGGACTGTCTACTCCAGGGGTGTCAAATATAAGGCCCGAGGTCTGGATCCGGCATCTTGAGGGCTGTTATCTGGCCTGCAGGCCAGCCGAGGCAGCCACCCACCACCCACTCTCGATCTGGGCTGGCGAGGCATGGCCCAGCCCGACCGAGTGACATTTATGTCATATCCGGCCCTCATAACAATTGGGTCCACATGAACACATGAGGCTGCCATATACTGAATACTTGGTCCATCAAAGTCAGTATTGTCTACTCAGACTGGCAACAGCTCTCCAGGGTCTTAGGCAGAGGTCTTTCACATCACCTCCTTGCCTAGTCCCTTTAACCGGAGATACCGGGGATTGAATCTGGGACCTTCTGCATGCTAAGCAGAGGCTCTACCACCCAGAGGGGAGTAGTCTACTCTGACTGGCAGCAGCTCTCTAAGCTCTGCTCTCCAGTTTCTTTTCAACTTTGGACACACAGGACTGCGCTTCTGCAGGGGGAGGGGCTGTAGCTCAGTGGCAGAGCATCCGCTTGGCATGCAGAAGGTCCCAGGTTCAATCCCCGGCACCTCCAGCTAGAAGGACCAGGCAGTAGATGATGTGAAAGACCAATGCCTGAGACACTGAAAAGCCGCTGCCAGTCTAAGTAGGCAATACTGACCTTGAAGGACCAAGGGTCTGATAAAGTATAAGGCATCTTCGTGTGTTCACAGCTTGACCTCTGGGCCTTGTGACCGGAGTCGGACTCACCCTTGAGACTGAGCTGTTGCAGGGGCTCCCCGAGAGCTTCCTCGGCACTCTTGTAGTAGGAGATGGAGGTCTCTTTGAAGGTGACCCAGTACTGCTTGTAACCCTTCAGCGTCAGCTTGCGGGGCCTGGGCAGCAGAAAAGGACAAGAAAGGGACTTCAATGCCATAGAGTCCAATTGCCAAAGCAGCCATTTTTCTCCATGTGAACTGATCCCTATCGGCTGGAGATCAGTTGTGATAGCGGGAGATCTCCAGCTATTACCTGGAGGTTGACAACCCTAGCACCTAGTAAGCATAGGCACTTTAGAACTAAATAAAACAAGCCTATCACCCGCAAGGAATTCTCCAGGGGAGGGGGATAAATTATTGGGTCCCTCCTCCCAAACCTCCCCTCTCAGGAAATTATAAGTTTCCAGGGTTTTCAGCAGGCCAATTCCCCCATCTTTTGTTTCCTTATTTTAACTGTCTCTCAGCACTGCAGGCTGCATGAAACATGCTCAGTCTTCCTCATGAGGCTTTTTGTTTGGGGCAGAGTTGTTTTTTCCCTCTTTTGGCAAGGAGGGTTGCCCACTCTGGGTTGGGAAATACCTGGAGATTTTGGGGGTGGTGCCTGAGGGGGTGGGATTTGGGGAGGGGAGGGACTTCAATGGGGTATAATGCCATAGTCCACCTTCCAAACGGTTTTTTTTCTGCAGGTGAACTGATCTCTGTCACCTGGAGATCAGTTGTAATTCCAGGAGATCTCCAGCCACAACCTGGAGGTTGGCAACCCTAAAGTGACATTGATCTGCTGCTGCTTTTATGACTGACATGAGCCACCCACTTTTTCCACAGTAATAATATTAAAACTGCTTCGCCAAAAATGGTGCCCAGTGTACCAGGGAAAGCCAGCACTTCCCAGAATCTCGGCTCTGTCTTCCACATTCTGACCTTCTGTAACCACAATAGGGTTGCCAACCTCCAGGTACTAGCTGGAGATCTCCCACTATTGCCGCTGATCTCCAGCCAATAAGAAATCAGTTCACCTGGAGAAAATGGCCCCTTTGTCAATTGGACTATGGCATTTAAGTCCCTCCCCTCCCCAAACCCGCCCTCCTCCAGCTCCGCCCCAAAAACCTCCCGCCGGTGGCAATAAGGAACCTGGCAACTCTAAACCACATGGATATCACTCTGTTTCCATACTTGGAAACAGAAACAAGGCGTCCTTCCCCCAGCTTCCCAAGCTTTAGCAAAATGCTAACATTTCCACTGAAACCAATAGTGAAGAAGCTGCTATTGCCAATGTAAGAGCTCCTTAAATTTTAAGATCCATTTTATGGTTTGGGGACTCACCTGAGGATTCGGAGGTAATCCTTCAACTGTGGGATAGCTGTAAGACTGTCCTGGAAGAGCGAGATGAATTCTTACTTTCATTTATTTATTTGGAAAATGTAAAGGCCCCCTTTCGAGAGATGTACCCGGGGCAGTTCACAAAGTAAAGCAAATTAACAATAAAAATAATGAAAACCAACAACATGAAGACCAGCACTAAAATAAGTGACAAACAGCATTCCTCCCGCCCCCGCCCCCCCCGGTCAAGTCACCTCTGACTTATGGTGGCCCCCGTTGAGTTTTCAAGGCAAGAGATATGCATGGTCGCTTTATCCTCCTTTAATCCCTGTTTTAGCCAGGATCGAACGCACATTAGGCAAAACACATGCGTTCAATCCTGGCTGAATCCTGGCTGAAACAGGGATTAAAGGAGGTTGAAGCGACCGTGCGTTTTCGCCCATTCAGAGGTGGTTTGTCTCCCAACCAAATACTTGCCAGGGTCGAGGCTGAGAGTGTGTGACAGGCCCAAAGTCACCCAGAACGTTTCTATGGCAGAGTGGAGATTCGAACCTGGGCTTCCCAGATCCTAGTCCAACACCTTAACCGCTACACCATGCTGACTCTCACCAAACAGCACCGAGCAGTGTAAAACAGCAGCATAGAACAATGGTCGCAGCAGCCAAACAGCAATGATAAAAATTAGAAAAGGATGAGCTGACCCTTCGATTTAAATCCCGGATAAAAACAAATGCTTCGGGGCTGGAGCCTAAAACAGAGCAGGGTAGGGGTCAGGCAGGCCTCAAGAGGAAAGGCAACCCAAAGGCCACCACCGAGACCTTCTCCTTGATGGCCCCCTCCCTGCAGAACACCCTGCCCTAAGAAGTTCCTCAGGTTCGCATTCTCTCGTTGAGAGCCAGCGTGGCACAGTGGTTAAGAGTGGCAGACTCTAATCTGGAGAACCAGGTTCGATTCCCCGCTCCTCCACATGCAGCCTGCTGGGTGGCGTTGGGCTAGTCACAGTTCTCTTCGGACTCTCTCAGCCTCATCTACCTCACAAGGTGTCTGTTGTGGGGAGGGGAAGGGAAGGCGATTGTAAGCCGCTTTGAGGCTCTTTTAAAGGTAGAGAAAAGTGGATATAAAAACCAATTCTTCCTCTTCTTCTTCTGGCGATCAGCTTGGACCATTTAATTCCATTTGAACTTTGTGGGGGGAATGCCCATCTGCCCCTGTTGAATGGTTCTTTTGAGCTGACTGCTCTATGGATTTTGCCTGCTGTTTCATAGTTTTTAAAATGCATTAGCTGTTCCATGGGAGCAGACCTTAGCAGCTTGGCCTGCTATGTAAGGGGCATGTTTAGGGTTGCCAACCCCCAGGTGGCACCTGGACATCTCCCACTATTACAACTAATCTCCAGATAACAGACATCAGCTCCCCTAGAGAAAGTGACCGTTTTGGAGGGTGGACTCTACGTAGGGATGCCAGCCTCCAGGTGGCACCTGGGGATCCCCTGGAATTACATCTCATCTCCAAACTACAGAGGTCAGTTCCCCCAGAGAACATGGATGCTTTGGAGGGTGGACCCTGTGGCATTGTACCCCACTGAGGTCCCCGCCCTACCCAGGCTCCACCCCCAAATCTCCAGGAGTTTCCCAACCTGGATCAGGCAACCGTCCCCTCCCCATTCCCCGCAGGTGGCCAGGAGGGACCTGGCAACCCTAACTCTAAGGCACTGTACCTTGCTGAGGTGCCTCCCCTCCCCAAACCCTCCCCCACTCCCCAGTCTTCACACCCCAAATCTCCAGGTATTTCCCAATTCAGACCTGGGTTCATAGAATCATAGAGTTGGAACTACCTGGCGATTTTTTGGGGCTGGGCCTGAGAAGGGTGGGGTTTGGGGAGGGGTGGGACTTTAACGAGAGATAATGCCATAGAATACACCTTTCAAAGCAGCCATTTTCTCCAATCGAACTGATCTCTATCGGCTGGAAATCAGTTGTAATCCCAGGAGATCTCCAGCTTTATAGGGGCAACCCTACACCCTAGCCGTGTTCCGTCTCATAATTTCAGCGTGCAGGGAGGCCACGCCCAGTTCAGCACTCACCAGATCATTTGGAGTCATTGATTTCCCTTCCATTTTGACCTCCAATGTGGCAAGAGCGGCATCCAGGTCATCAAGGCCGGAGTCTCCGCTGTGGTCTGCAGGGTTGGTGTTCAAGGACAGCTGGTTGATCCGATACTGGAAGGGATGAGAAACAGGTTCAGCTTGAGATGGGAGTGTCAGATGAATGACACTTGCTCAGCGGGCCTCTCAAATAAAGGTCTGGACTCCAGAATTAGCCGCTAAACCCCCCACAGTCATCGGGTAGTGGGCCCCTAAGGGTTCTTGGAGGGAGAGAGAATGTTACCTGCAAAGCAGCAAAGACCACCATCTCTTCCTCAGTACAATCTGTCTCCTCGAGTAGCACAGCCCAACGGGCTTGTTCATACAGTTGGTTGATCCGCACGGTGTCGTACTGGGTGCAAGAAGAACAACATGGTTTGGCCAAGTGACTACATAGGACAGGGGTCCCCAATCTTTTTGAGGTCGTGGTCACCTTTGGAATTTTGACAAAAGGTGGTGGGCGCAACTGGAACTCCCTGCCCCAGGATGTGGTGATGGCTGCCAACATGGAAGGCTTGAAGAGGGGAGTGGACATGTTCATGGAGGAGAGGGCTATCTATGGCTACAGGTCAAAATGGACACTAGTCATGATGCATACCTATTCTCTGCAGGATCAGAGGAGCATGCCTAATATATTAGGTGCTGTGGAACACAGGCGGGACAATGCTGCTGCAGTTGTCTTGCTTGTGTGCTTCCTAGAGGCACCTGGTTGGCCACTGTGTGAACAGACTGAGGGATGTGATGGACCTTAGTCTGTTCCAGCATGGCCTTTCTTATGTTCTTATGAGATAGAGCTAGTGTTGCCACTCTCCAGGTGGCACCTGGAGATCGCTTGAGACTTCAACTGATCTCCAGGCAACAGAGATCAGCTCCCCTGGAGAAAATGGCTGTTTTGGAGGGTGGACTCTATGGCAGCTGGTTGATCCTAGGGTTGCTAGCTCCAGGTTGGGAAATACCTGGAGATTTGGGGGGGGGAGCCTGAGGAGGGGGGTTGGGGAGGGACTTCAATGCCATAGAGTCCAATTTCTACACTAACTGTGATAATCCTATATAATACAATGTGACAAACCCACCACCAAAATACAGTACTGTACAAATTATACAAGGAAAAAATCTCTCAAATCGGAGTAAATGTCTCTCAAACAGATTATATAGGATTACCACAGTTGGTGGAGAAAGTTATAGGAATAGCATATTAGTATATTAAGAGTTTATTATGTTATTATGACTATTTGAATTGCTTAATAAATTGATATAGTAGTATTTGAGTATTATTGAGAAGTTGAGCCAGCGTGCTGTTTGTTGGTTTGTAGCACTGTTATTTCAGCATAGGTATATATTATTAAGTACCTGGAGGTTGGCAACTCTGGTTATACCCCATTGACGTCACTCCCCTCCCCAAACCCTGGCCTGCTCTGGCTCCACCCCCAAAATTTCCAGGTATTTCCCTGCCCAGAGCTGGCAATCCCAGGTAGAGCCAGTGATAAAATAGCTGCTGCAGGAGGCAGAGCCACACACAAAGGGAACCTCCAACGCAGAGGAGAAAAAGGGTGAGACAGCAAAAAATAAAATGGAAAGAAGCGTGAGAGAAAATAAAATCAACACTGTGGTGCCAGCTGCAAATAAATGTTATTTTATTCTGCACAGCCAGTCAGATCTTGAGTGGCCAATCAAAAGCCCTGCTGGGTACAAACCCCACATGGCTCCCCCTATTTTTAAAGAATACTCGATGGGTGCCAGGAAAGGTGTTGGGAGAAAAGCAGGTTTAATGGTTTAAACAATAAATAGAATAAAATCTTGCCCCTCTGCACTTACACTCAGAATCAAGGGAGGGGGGGACTAATGAAGTGAGATTGGGGGCCTGGGCCCCTTGGGGAGGGAGGCGGCGCTAGGCTTACCAGGTCCCTCCTCTGCTCTGGCGGAAGGCTAAAGCGGCCCTTTACCACTCAAACTAAGAGGAAAAGGCCCCTCGCGAGGTGGCACTTCCGGTTATAAACCAGAAGTGCCGCTCGCACGCTTGTTTGCCCCCTGACCCTCAAGTGGTCGGCGGGCAGAGGGACGATTTGCCGGGGGTTTGCCCACCACCATCAGGCACCTGGCAACCCTAGGCGGCGCTGACCTTTGGTTCCAGGTCAAAGAAGCTGTAATACTTGAAGCGGAGCCACAGATGATCATTTTCCTTGATGTCTTGTTGCAGCAGAGTCCGTGATGAATCCAACCATCTGGGGAAGCAGGAAGTGAGCAAACATGAAGATTGTTGAGAAACTACGTTTGTCGCAACTTTACATCCTGTTTCTTTTTGGGTCTACTTTGTAAGGAAAAGCACACTTGCAGCTAGGGTTGCCAGGTCCTTCTTAGCCACCAGCGAAAGGTTTTTGGGGCGTAGCCTGAGGAGGGCAGGGTTTGGGGAGGGGAGGGACTTCAATGCCATAGAGTCCAATGGCCAAAGTGGCCCTTTTTCTCCAGATGAACTGCTGGGCAGTTTGAGCCCTGCTAGAATCCATGGGCCCTGGCAACTGCCCCACCTTAGGGGATGTGGACACCAGTCCTGGTCCTACCCTTCTCTACCCAACACATCTGCCCCATCCCTCTCCATTCTCACCTGCTGTTGATCTGAGTCTTCTCAACTAGGGATCCTGGCCGGTGCATGCGCAAGATCTGCTCAGGGGTCAACCCAGTCTGACTGACGGACAACATCCTGTAACAGGCTTCGGTGTGAGCGCTGTCTGAAAAGTGAGCAGGCATTCCGCGGAACAGCTGCTGCTCGGCATCTGGTGTCAGGATGAATCGGGGGAAAGATCAGAGATGGAGAAGGGGGTCAAGCATGTTACATTTTGTACTCTCCGGAAGGACCACCGGATGGTCCTTATCTGAAAAAGTGGGCATAGTGGTCTCTCTAGGGTCAAGTGTCCCAGCTGTAGGAGGTGAGAGATACAGGTTCTATTGAGACCCCTCTCAAAACCATCGTTTACACAAATTATAATGTAGAACCCCGACCACAGCTTGAGTTCATTGATTCCCCAGAATTGCAGCTCACCTCTAGACTACAGAGATCAGTTCCCCTGGTAGGGTTGCCAAGTGCCCGGTGGTGGCAGGTAAAATCCCGCCAATCCACCGGGCTGCCCACAAACCAGCTGAGGGCCGGCGGGCAACACGTGCCCGCGTGCCCGCGCCTATGTCACTTCCGTGGACACTCTAGCAACCTCGGCAGAGATTGCTAGAGAGTCTGCATCGCTTCCGGGTAAACCCAGAAGGGACATAGGCGCGTCACGCGGGACGAATGTGCGCCTGTGTCGAATGCTGCAGCAATGCTCCTGAAAAGCTCCCGCCGATGGAGCTACGGGGACCTGGTAAACCTATCCCCTGGAGAAAATGGATGCTTTGGAGAGTGGGGCACTGTACCTCACTGAGGTCCCTGTCCTCCCTAGGCTCCAACCCCAAATCTCCAGGAGTTTCCCAACCTGGATCTGGCAACCTTACACCCCCCGTCCCCCGCTGGTGGTAGGAGGGGGGCTGGCAATCCTACCACATACCCCCTCATATGAACCTGTCTAATTATGAAATCACCTCAAACCCTAGTCGATGTGACACAGATCTGAAAGAAGGAGTAGCCATAGAAACAGGGCCTATTTTGTGGTGGCACCTTGATTATGGAACACTCCTCCCTGCCACTATTTGGCCGGCAACAAGTATACTAAGTTTCCACCATAATCTGAAGACATATTTGTCAGTTGATTTTATTTATATTTAAATAAACATGTGATTTGAATATAATGTTACTATATTGGTATTTTTTTAAAAAATGTATATTGTTTTAATTCTTTCTATGCCACCTTGCCCCTTTGGAAGAGTTAGTGGATAGACAGGATTAAAATTGTTTCATGCTTCCAGCAGTTTTAGAAAGCACATGCTGTTGCACTGGGATGCGCACCCATGCTCACTCGGCCTCCCCTCAAACAACTCACTTGTTGGGAGCCGCACTCCCATGAGGTCATAGCTCTCTGTGGCATTTCCTTCTTTCTCCTTCTGCTTCCGCTTGTCCTTTTCTGCCTGCACACGCAACAACGACAGTTCTTCAGGATGACGGATACCTGCAGGGGAGGGGCTGTGGCTCAGTGGTAGAACATCTGCTTGGCATGCAGAAGGTCCAAGTTCAATCCCCGGCATCTCCAGTTAAAGGGACCAGGCAGGTAGGTGATGTGAAAGACATCTGCCTGAGTCCCTGGAGAGCTGCTGCCGGTCTGAGTAGACAGTACTGACTTTGATGGACCTTGATGGTCTGATTCAGTGTAAGGCAGCTCCATGTGTCCATTAGCCCCTTGGCTGATGTTACCTGTTGCTTTATCCTTTCTTGGTCACCTGCAAGGCACCCTAATATAGGGTTGCCAGCCTCCAGAAAGGAGCTGGAGAAAAAGGCTGCTTTGGAAGGTGGTCTATGGCATTATACCCCTTGAAATTCCTCCCCTCCCCAAACCCCACCCTCCTCAGGCTCCACCCCCAAATCTCCAGGTATTTCTCAACCTGGAGCTGGCAACACTACCCTAACTCTTTGCCCTGTCTTCCCCTGTAACCTTCTTGCCTTGAATCCCAATTCACTATAGGGACTGGGACATGAATCTGCAATGAGCTTAGCTTCATGTCTAAAATCCAGCCACTTTCTTGAAAATCCTAGCTCACTAAATTTCTAGTCCTCATTATTGCAAGGAGGAGCTTACGGGCGGATGACTGGGCCATAAGAGGATGTTGTTGGGAGGACTGGCTTTTTACAAGAGAATGTACTAGGAAGTATAGCTTTTCTCACCCCTGAACCACAAGCCAAATTCTCTCATTTACACAGCCGTTAAGGATCACCAGACCTTCCAACATCTGGAACACCAGAGTCGGAGCAATGAAGTAGAGCGCCCAAATCCTGAAATTGGATCCATCAGGGTAGAATAGGATTATCCAGTATCAAAAAACAGAAGAAGGGAGCTGCACCAGAACAGAGTCCAGGAAACAAAGGAGGGGAGGTACAGTGGGGAAGTATTTTTATTTATGTTTATAGATCCCTATGCATTTTGCATGCTGCTTCATCAGGGCATCTAATTAAAACAAAATAAAAGAATATAATAACAACAACTGCTCTTCTATGTTAAAAACATAAGAACATAAGAAAAGCCATGTTGGATCAGGCCAAGACCCATCAAGTCCAGCAGTCTGTTCACACAGTGGCCAACCAGGTGCCTCTAGGAAGCCCCCAAACAAGACGACTGCAGCAGCATTATCCTGCCTGTGTTCCACAGCACCTGATATAATAGACATGCTCCTCTGATCCTGGAGAGAATAGGAATGCATCATGACTAGTATTCATTTTGACTAGTAGCCATGGATAGGCCTCTCCTCCATGTTAAATTTTGTTCATCTTGTGACTCAAAAAATGTGTACGAATAACTTTATCCCGGTTACTGCAGGCCTGTCTTTTTGTCAAAAACCTTAAATATGTTATAACTTTACAAAACAGATAAACTGTATGGCTCCTTAACAAAAAAATATGCTCAGTCCTAAAATTTCTTTTATAAAACAGTCTGTATGTGTGTGTGTTTTAATTTCTTGTTATTATTGCATCCTTTTATTTTGTTCTTAATCAGATCCTGTGATGACGCAGTGTGTGAAAGGCACAAGGATCTACATAAATAAAAATATTTACCCACTGAACCTCTGTTTTCCCTCTTCCCTGCATAGAATAGGAACAGTCAAGAGTTGTGGAGGGAAGCTGCTGCCCACTTTGATGCCCCCAAGGCCATCCTCTGCCTTGTGGAGTACTCACCAAGTACCTTGCAGATGTCGATCACTGCACTGAAGACCGGCTTAGCAAAGTTGGCTTGGATGCGAATGACGCATTGGTTTGGCAAGGAAAGACGTACCGGCTTGTGCTGCGGAGTATAGAGCAAGCGGGCATCAGCTAAAACCCCATATTTATCCAGGCTCCAGTGTGTATTCAGCAGCCACATTTTCTTCTGCTCCCACCACAGGGCATGGTCCGACCAGTCCCGTTGCAGCTCTGGAGGAAAAAGCAAGAGAAGAAGCTCAGTTAGAGCACATACTTCATGTGCACAAGGTCCCAGGTTCAATTCCTTTCTGCTGGGGACCAGACACTGGGAACTGTCCTTCTCAGCCTGAGACCCTGAAAGCTGCTGCCAGTCAGAGTAGGAAACACTCAGCTAGACAGATCACCGCTCTGAATTGGGATAAAGCAGCTTCCTAAATTTATAGACGAGGGTCCTGTAGCATCCATATGAAAGCCACAGATCCAAAGATGGGGGCCAGTAAAATAGAAATACGGTTGAAGTTCTGTGTATGTAAATTCTGGTAAATAGCGACCTCTAAAACAGTGCATAACACAGCTGGATAGAGGGGCATGTAATGGCAGTATCTGACAAAGGGAGCTCATACCCCCCCCCCCAAAAAAAATCTTGTTGGTCTCTAAGGCCATTTTTGCATGGTAATTAGCAGCGTGTTCCAGGCTGAAGTGCCCCACACATTTTTTTTTTAATTTTGCACGCTGAACCGTCATTCCAGAAGTGACTGCGAAAACACAATCTTCGGTGTTTGCCGTGAAGAATCCCCCTCAAGAAACCATGCAAAAAAACAGTGGCGTGTTAGCTATGCACATGCTAATGGCTATGCAAACAGGAACAAAGGAACAGGTGAATGGGGAGTGGAATTTCTCCTTTTGCGTCGGGACTGTGAATAGGCATTTTTAAAGTCGCATTTTAAAAAAGAGCTTTGAGCGAGCATCAAAATTGACCATGCAAAAATGGCCTAAGGTTCTACTGAACTCAAATCTACATGTAATGGCAGAGACTCGGGTAAGGCAAAACACCAAACCATGGTTCATTTTAACCACAGTTAGTTCATAAAGCCACCATTTCCCAGACAAATCCTGGTTTACCTTGATAAACCCTGGTTTTGTTCTGTGTTCTGCCTGGACATCTCTGTAGCTGGGGAGTGTCTGAGGGTGTTGCTAAGGAACGAGCCAGGACCATCTGCATCCCAACATCACATGAAACCATTCTTAAGACTAACCGTGGTTATTAAATCGACTTCAAATCAGATCCTGGTTTGACAGGTCCTAACCGGAGTTTGCAGAGTGGCAATCAAAGTGGACCATCACACTGGTCATAGTTAAATAAACCATGGTTTTGTGAGTCATTTGAACCCAAGCCTAAGAGGGACCTGAGAGGAAGACCTGGGTTGCCTGGGCCACAGACTCATTTGGTAGCCTTGGGCAAGCCACTATCTCACACTCTGAGCCTCGACCCTGGCAAGTATTTGGAGGGGAGACCTCCAAGGAATACCAGGGGAGTGACGTGAAGGCAGGCAATGGCAAACCACCTTCGAATGTCTCTTGCCTTGAAAACCCTACGGGGTCACCATAAATCAGCTGTGACAGGACAGCAAAAAACAAATAGCAGAATATAATTGTTCTGCAGTATGTTGAACAATTCAAAATATACCGCAATAGCTGCAAGGTGTGAAAATGGCAAGAAGCGCGCTCTGTGGCGCCTTAGCATTTCATGAACATGCATGTTTACATGCAAGTGCTCCAGAGATAAGATACATCCCCCTTACCAAATAAAACCTCTGGAGATGGGTGAGCCTTGAAGAATTACAGCTTCAGCAAAACTAGATTCAAATCCGGTAGCACCTTGGAGACCAAAAAAATTATCCTGTTGGTCTCCTGGGTACTACTGGATTCGATTCTAACTCTTCTACTACAGACCAAGACAGCTACCCTTTGCAACTAGACTTTTTTGAGGCATCTCCAACAAGGGAAAATAGGGACTGTGATTTACCCAGAAAACAGGGACCTGGATGTAGGGACTGCCCCTAGTAAATAAGGGCAATCTTTAAAACAAATTTTATTGTTTTATAAAGAAGGGTACAGAAGGAAAGAGGGATAGGGTAAAAATAAGAATATTCAACATACAAATATAGGCCAGTCAGACTACATTGCCCTGCTTTCCTGCGTTATAATCAAGTACTTGGTTCTAATTGTTAAGTAGAAAGAGAATATTTAAGCTAACATATAATCTAAAAATAATCACATAAAATTATTAAACATATCAAAATATTTCTACTGTGTCTCTATTGTCAAAGTTATTTCTTTGTATTTATATCTCTGCATTCATTTATTATCTAAACATGAGTAAATAAGGGCAATCTTAAATTGTTGCTTATTAAACTGAAGGGGTTTTCCCCTCCAGATTGTATCAGCGTTCCCACATCACAATGCTGACATTGCACTGTTTCCCCCACCTTCACGCAAATGATGCCCCCCCCTTCTCCGTGAAACTGACATGATTGCAAAGACCAAGGCGGGTGGTAAAATGATTGGAGAGGAACTAAATTTATGAACAGCTGTGTCATTTCCTGGCCTGGTTATCACACCTCTAAGCCAAGCAGGGGCAAGGGTGGGGGTAGCATCAACCCCTAAGGGTGACAGCGTGCTAACGTTTATCAGAGGGTTTCCAGAAGCCCACAAGGGAAAAGGGATCCGACCACAGTCCCTAGCTGAGTCACTGGTATTTCCTCCGCACACATATGTGACTGGATATAGACACATCTTTATTGTGTTTTGTGAACTGCATACACAGGCAGACACTTGTGTGCTCAGCTAGGAGTTATATATTTACAGTATATCTCTGGAAGATCTAAGGCAAAATTTAGAATGCGCAAAGACATAACAAAACTTTTATTTCTAGCTTTGTCTTTGCGCCTAGTTCACTCCTGTGTCCTTGAGATGAAACGGAAACTGGGCACTGTCCAGAAAGCACTGCATTTTTTGTCGACCCACAGCACTGCAAAAGTGGTGTAAAGCAAACCACTGGAACATGCAGTAAAACATCTCAGGGCTTATGATAAAATAGATTAATATAGTTTGAGTTAGGAATTGGGAAACGAGGAAAATGGCTTGGATCCTCCAGACCAGATGTTTCCATGAACACAAGGATTTCCACCAATGGAGTGTGATTTCCCTACCTCTCCCTTCTCACTACAGCCTGAAATGCCCCCTGACATTCCGTTCCCAGGGTCGTCTCTCCCCCAGGAGGGTATTTTGGGCTGCCATAGAAGGAGAAGGTGGGAAAATCATGTTCCTTGCATGAAGGGTTGCCAACCGCCAGGTACTAGCTGGAGATCTGCTATTACAACTGATTTCCCAGCAGATAGAGATCAGTACCTGGAGAAAATGGCCGCTTTGGCAATTGGACTCTATGGCGTTAAAGTCCCTCCCCTCCCCAAACCCCACCCTCCTCAGGCTCTGCCCCAAAAACCTCCCACAGGTGGCGAAGAGGGACCTGACAACCCTACTTGCATGTGCAGAAAAATTAGCCTGGATCCAATGTAATGTCTTTATCTGGAAGTAGTCTACGTATATTATATAGCCCCCTCACCTGTGAAGACCAAAAATCCACACAAAGTACCATCCACAGCTAGGTTTTTGCAAACTTGGGAAAGTATGGGGGGGGGGCTAAATTACTCCAAAAACTGTAACTGAGCCATCTGTACATATGCAAATTTAACAGGAAAAAAACCCTAGACCTTCAAGTGCCGTTTTTTAACCCTCAAATGGCAAGTAACAATTGGTTCTAGGACTGCCGCCAGGGAGGGATGGGGAGGTAGAGTTGCTAGATCCAGGTTGGGAAACTCCTGGAGGTTTGGGGGTAGAGCCTGGGGAGGACAGGGACCTCGGTGGGGTACAATGCCACAGAGTCCAGCCTCCGAAGCATCAATTTTCTCCATGAAATGAGTTGTAATTCTGGGGGACTCCCAGGTCCCACCTGGAGGCTGGCATCCCTAACTCGATGTCAAAAAGGAAGAAATTAGTTTTTGGGGGAGGGAAGCAAGGGAAAGGAGATGATGGGGTGGGGGAGGAGACACACTGGGGCAAAGGTAGGGGTTGCCAGGTCCATCTTCGCAACCGGCGGGAGGTTTTTGGGGCGGAGCCTGAGGGGGTGGGATTTAGGGAGGGGAGGGACTTCAATGCCATAGAGTCCAATTGCCAAAGTGGCCATTTTCTTCAGGTGAACTGATCTCTATCAGCTGGAGGTAGGTTGTAACAGCAGGAGATCTCCAGCTAGTACCTGGAGGTTGGCAACCCTAGGCTAAGAGGACACAAAAAAGCAAGTGGGTAGGACTGTTAAGATAAGTGTCTGGGGTTAGGGAAAACAGGGTGGGTAGAAAGAAAAATTGGCGGAGGGGAGAAAAGAATGAGGCATGGAACCAAAACAGAGGGAGGAAGGGCCAACTAACACAGCCAGAATAAGTCGGGTGGGGGGAGATAGAATTTTCCCCTCCCCCTTGAGCTCCCCTTGTAACCAACGGAATTATTTTAGAATATTTATGTATTCACAAGCTTATTCTACCATTTTCAAATAAATGAAAGAAAGCTAAGTTGGGACTTACTTAGTTTATCTACTATCTGTAGCATGACACCTCCAATATGCATGCTGCCGGAGACGCGGAGTGGGACTGGATCAGCCTCAGGTCCCAGATCTTCCACGAACACGCTGAGCTCCCAAGAGTCATCGATATATTCCCCACTGGCTGTCTTTATACCAGCCATGGTAAATCCTAGAGAGGCAAGAAGAGATAATAGCTTGAGAGAGCAGTCCTGCTGGATCAAATCAAAAGGTATTTAGTCCAAATGCATTCCTTGACCTGGATAGCCCAGGTTAGCCCGATCTTGTCAGATCTTTGGATGCGAAGCAGAGTTGGCCCTGGTTAGTACTTGGGTGGAAGTCCAGGGTTGCTACCCAGAGGCAGTAAATGGCTAAACCACCTCTGTACATCTCTTGCCTTGAGAACCCTACAGCAGCAGTCCCCAACTTTTTTGAGCCTGCGGGCACCTTGGAATTCTGACACCGTGTGGTGGGCACAGCCACAAAATGACTATCCCAGGAAGTGAAGCTAGTCATAAAATGGCTGACGCAGCCATTTTACTTTCTGTCACACAGTGAAAATCCTTGTGTTGTGGTGGTAGCTACTGCCAAAACGACGTTTTAAAAAATCTGCACAGCCAACCAAATCACCAGCAGCTAATCAGAAGCCGTGGTGGGCAAATGCCTACCTGGTCCTGCCCACTTTCTAAAAACACTTGTTGGGCACCAGGAAAGGTGTTAGTGGGTGCTGTGGCACCCATGTTAGGGACCCGTGCCCTATGAGGTCATCATAAGTTGGCTGCGACTTGCTGGCACTTTCCACCACTAGTCCAAATATATATGTGATGGCCTTCCTCTGTTTCTCCCCAGAATCTGGCATTCAAAGAGGTATATTGCCCATTTACCTGGAGGTTCCATCAAGCGATCAGGACTAGCCACTAATGATAGTGCATTCCTTCATGCATTTTTAACCACTTTTTAAACTATCTAAGCTAGTGGTCATCATATCTTGTGACAGTGAATTCATAAGTTAACTACATGTCATGTGAGGAAGTACTTCCTTGTGTTTGCTCTGAATCTACTCAAAGAGATGGGAATCCCAGGATACACATTCAAGGCAACACACATTAGCCATTGTCTCAGGACTGATTCATATATTACCAGAACAGTAACTGAACAAATAACAATCACACATGAACATACATGAAGTTGCCTTATACTGAATCTGAGAGAACTGGGACTGGTCCAGGGTCACCTGGCAGGCTTCATGTGGAGGTTCTCTAAGCCTGGGAATTAATTTCTGAGCATGGAACGCCGAGAACATGTTTGCCGACGACGCACACGGCAGACATGAGCACTTTGTAGCATGTGAATGATCTCTTGAGACGGCCACATTGCCAAGTGAGTCTTCAAATGAATGGAAAAATCCATGATTCCTTCATGATCACAGAAACTTCTAGAGCCTTCTCGCACTAAATCCCAGTGCCTAGAGACTGTGAACTGTCAGTAACACTGGTGGTCCCTTCTAACTCTATGATTCTATGGCCGTATACAGTTCTGCTTTAGTCTGGAAGCTGCTTAAAGTGTGCTCCTTGAAGAACTCCCTTCAGTTACCCTTACTAACTCTAAGTGGCCTGTTAGGATGAGGTAAAGAGAGTTTCCCCCCCCAGGATCCCTCTTTCTGGCAATAGTTATCTCGAAAAATCTGTGGCAGGGAGAGAATCTTGAATGCAGCTCTCAGATGTGTGAAATTTGGAGGTCTACTGCTAAGGAGATGGGACCAAGTTGGTACCACCCAACCAAGGGCCCTTCCTGGGGAAAACATAAAGTGTAGGTAGGGCCTTAGAGTGTCAATTCAATTACGAAGTGTCAATGGGAAAGGGCAACCTGATCTTTTTTGCCTTGGGCTGCAAACTGAGGACAACTTTGGTCCAAAACATGCCGTTCTGAGGACTTGACTCTCCAGCTCCTTATGGCACATGAGGAGGCCACAGGCTGAGTACCTCCAAGATGGGGTCAGGCACACGTCCTAAAATGGTTGTAAGCCAACATGGCTAATATCAGCTTGGAGGTGTTTCCTGACTGCCACAGATCAAAGAGGTGGCTGCCACTTAGGCACAAGAAAGATTTGAGGACACAAATCCCTTTTACCTCAGATGACAGAAAGTAATGGCAGCCTTCTTAAATAGTGGCTTTCCCATCACCACATCCACACTTTCTGTTTATGGCGAAGATGCTAGAAATAGTTTACAGACGAACATGCCCCTGCCATAGCATACCAGGGAGGGTGGGGTTTGGGGAGGGGACTTCAGTGGGGTATAATGCCATAGAGTCCTTTCTCCAAAACTGCCATTTTCTCCAGGGAAACTGATCTCAGTCGTCTGGAGATGAGTTGTAACCCCAGGAATTCTCCAGCCACCACCTGGAGGTTGGCAACGCTAGACAGCAGGGTGATGTGAGAATGTGATGGTAGAGTCCTGAGGTCGTAGAACAGACTGTACCACATCAGGAAGAAAACTCTTTGAAAGTGGAAGACCAGCATAGCAACAAATTGGCTGGGCTAATTCTTCGCTGCAATGTGCTTACAGGGGATTTTAAAAAATAAAATAAAGTGTTAAAAATTACACATATGGTTGTCTAAAAGAGCACTGTCTACTCAACCACAATCTCTTCCTGCTCTAAGTATAGATCCATAGTAATGCCTATGATCAGAGATCTGGGCTGTGACGAAGCTGCTCATTACCACATCTTCCGTTCCGTCTCCCCTCCATAACTTCCTGCCAAAATGCTTGTTCGGATCTCTCTGGCCTAGACTACTGCGAAACTCTGTGTTACTTCCTTTTCTGCTACTGTGAGCAACCCCCTTTGGCTGCTTACAAATGCTTTCGCGATAAATTCATCATCCACTCAAGTCACTTATGAGTCACGATTGCCGTCGGAAGCCTCTGTGTGAGCTGCCTGCCAGTTTTGCCTACCAAGTTTCTAGCCTTTACAAACTACATTTGGGGCGAACAGTTCAGAGAACTTCTCTTTTTGTGAAAAGAGGCGCAATATCACGAAGGGAGTGGATAAATCCAAGGTTCTGTGAGGTGCCAGAGGCTGCCTGCAAAGTACGTGAGACAAATCACCCAGACTTGCCTGCTCAGAATTACATGATCTTTTTATTCTTTTTTGGGGGGAACAGTAGGGTTGCCAACGTCCAGGTAGTAGCTGAAGATCTCCCGCTGTTACAACTGATCTCCAGCTGATAGAGATCAGTTCACCTGGAGAAAATGGTCGCTTTGGCAATTGGACTCTATGGCATTGAAGTCCCTCCCCTCCCCAAACCCTCCCCTCCTCAGACTCCCCAAAAACCTCCCGCCGGTGGTGAAGAGGGACCTGGCAACCCTAGGGCACAGTGTTCAGGAAGGATCCTACTTAAGGCTATTTGGCAATCCTGTCCACAGTTACTAATAATTTTATGCTGACACCAACAGTTGAGTGGGAGGCCAAAAGTCTTTAGGAGATGGGCAAGGGCCTGTGCAAGTGTCCAGGTCATGTGCGCCGGTGCCCGGGCCGCTTGCGCTGCTCAGATTGGCACGAGTGCTGGCATTGGGCCACTCACACTGGCCTCTCAGTGCTGCCATGGCAGCACAGCCCTGGGACGCCAGCGTGGCCTCCCGCCAGCCTCCTGATGTGTACCTCCGTCGTCCCAGGTGTGCCGTCGTCCCAGGAGGCACTCCCAGGGCATAGCCACCTTTGTGTGGCTTCCTAACCCCCCCCTTCAGGCCGGAAACGCCTCCTTTGCCCTTACCTGCAGTTACGCCGCCTTTTTAGGTGACGTAGTCCCTTGGAATGCTATGGAGCGGTTCCACGGGGCTTGCAGGTAAGGGCAAGGTTTTGGCTTCGATGCGGGGGAGGGAATCCTCCTTTGGAGGTGGCACGGCTGCGCTGCCTCCAGCCAACAGCTAAGCCCTCTCCCTCAGGAATGGGCTGCCCTTCTGTGAAGTGCCCTGAAATGACCGGTTCATTGGTTACTTTCCATAGCCTGAAGTTTGCTTTCCACGTAGAACTTGTATGCACCATGGAACAAGACGTCCTAGAACCTGATTTAAAATTTTAATCACTGTATAAGTGTTTTTCAGTACAACGTTTCACTCGAAAACGTTTTGGAGACAAAACGGGGGGGAGTGGTGCGGACATACAGGTAGAAGACATTTCATTAAACGTCTCCAAAACGTTTCTACCCTAAGATTGTTTTGTTGTTGCCGTGGTTAGTAATTCCTTCTAAATAATCAACTGCACACAGAATTGTAACGGGGATTCCACATAGTCTAGGGATAATCTTCCCATCAAATCTTACCACATCCATTCCCACAGGCAAATCCCTTTTTAGCAAGGTTTCCATTTCTTGCCCCAGTTTTTTGTGCCATCAAGCTTAATTGGTTACTCCTTGTAGTCACAGCATTTGAATCAATGGTTAATTATTACTTAGTGGTTCCAAAGGGATGGCGTCTTAAGTACTGCTTTTCACTTTGTAGTTAAAGCAACTGCTTTAAAAAAATATGTTACCATGGAATTTAATAGTACTTTACCAATTACAAAAAATAAAATAGGAGTGGCTGCCCCAGGGAGGACACAGGTGTTTACACTAGTTAGTTCTTCTGTGGTTGCTGCCCTTATCTTGGGTACATTTGCGCTTTGTGGGAAAATAGCCCAAACAGTCCTTCTCTTAAATAACAGGGCGCGAAATGCAAGATGTTTAGATCACCTCTCAGCATACATGACACAGGTTACATTTAGCTTTGACCTCACTTTTAACAATTGTGTCTGTCTGAACCCTTCCCGCATCTAATGAAGCGTGTTCTAGACCTTAACCCTTCGACAATTGCTGAAATACATTCAAGTGGAGGTGCCACAAGACACTCTGCCGTAACAGACCAACACAGCCCCCACCCCTCCGGGCATGAGATTCTGCTCCGGTGAAGTCCAAAAAGCAGAGAATTTAAACTATGATAACTTTACAAATTGGCCCTGTCTAGGAACAGTTAGGGAGGGAAGGCAGCATGGTATAACCCGATCTCAGAAGCAAAGCAGGGTCAGCCTGGTTAGCATTTGGGTGGGGGACCACCAAGGAATACCAAGGGCATGATGCGGAGGCAGGCAATAGCAAACGACCTCTGAACGTCTCTTGCCTTGAAAACCCCAGAAGGGTTTGCCATGAGTTGGCTGCGACTTGACAGCAGTTTACACACACAGGAACAGTTAAGAAATAAAAGAGGAACTTCCTAATCTTGCTGCTGCACCCTGAAAAGCACCCTGGAAACGTACCTTTAGGTGCTGGTTCCGCCACAAAGGCCTTGATGCCTCTGATGCGGGTTAGAGTGTGGGTCCAGTCTTCCAGGGAGTGTCACAGCATGCCTCTAGAGTCCCCACTGCTCCACGTTCAGGCCGTTCTCCTCTCCCCTCCCTTATCAACTTCCTCACTGTGCATGCCACATGCTTGAACCCACCCCCTTGCAAAACACGACTTCCACTTTTGAACAAGCTCATTCGCTCTGCACAGGAAACTGTGCAGCTCCTTCAGTTGGCTGGGGCAGGTGTCATTTATAGCCATATCTCGCATTATAAACACACCTGTTTACACTTCAGAGCAGAAAAGCTGGCTAGACCATTGTTTAACACACACACACACAAAGGCACAGGGCAACAGCCTGCCTCCTGTTGGCCAGAGGGGGGGATGCCCACCCATACATCTGGACAGCTGGAAAATGCTTAGAAAGGTACCAATGGCTAGACCAGTATATGCAGGTGGAAGAAGGGATGGGGAGGAAGAAAGACACCCAATTTTAATGTGGTAACCTTACCCTCCAATTTCCTGCAAATGGAAACACAGAGAGAAGAAGAAGAGTTGGTTTTCATATGCCAACTTTCTCTACCACTTAAGGAAGAATCAAACAAGCTTACAATCACCTTTCCCTTCTCCTCCCCACAACAGACACCCTGTGAGGTAGGTGGGGCTGAGAGAGCTCTAAGACAGCTGTGACTAGTCCAAGGTCACCCAGTTGGCTTCATATATAGAAGTGGGGAAACAAATCCAGTTCATCAGATTAGCCTCCGCCGTTCATGTGTAGGAGTGGGGAATCAAACCTGGTTCTTCAGGTCAGAGTCCACCACTCCAAACCACTGCTCTTAACCACTACACCACGCTGGTAGAAACATAGAGATGGAAGGGACCTCAAGGGTCATCTAGTCCAACCTTCCTGCACAATGCAGGGAATTCACAATTACCACCCCTCCCAAAATTCCCCCAGGGACCCCCTGCTCTGTGCGCAAAGGAAAGCAAAAAACCTTCAGGATCCCCAGCCTGGAGAAAGGTTGCTTCCAGACCCCAAAGTGGCGATTGGCATTACCCTGGGCATGTAAGAAAGGGCCACAAGAGCCGAGCACTGACTCATCCCTTCCTGCCCTTCGTCTCATGATCCCCCTAAGTTCACAGAATCAGCACGGCTGTCAGACGGCCATCTAGCCTCTGCTTAAAAACTTCCAAAGAAGGAGATCCCACCACCTTCCGAGGATGCCTGTTCTACTGAGGAACCCTTCTAAATGTCAGGAAGTTCTTCCTAATGTTTAGCTGAAAACTCTTTTGATTTCAAACCACTGGTTCTGGCCTGACCTTCTGGTAGAAAACTTGCAGGAGAGCTGTGATACTTATGCTTTCAGGGTGTCTCCTTTACGCAGAATACTTAAAATGGTAACCTGTCCCAACACCCCTCCACCATACTACTCTCTCCCTGTCATTCTACATGCAGCCTGTTCTAACTGTAAAGAAGAAGCATGAGGAGGACTATGAATAGCCCAGGATTAGCCTGAGTTAGGGTTGCCAGGTCCATCTTCGACACTGGCGGGAGGTTTTTGGGGTGGAGGGCGGGGAAGAACATCAATGCCATAGAAACCAATTGCCAAAGCGGCATTTTCTCCAGGGGAACTGATCTCTATCGGCTGGAGATCAGTTGTAATAGCAGGAGATCTCCAGCTAGTACCTGGAGGATGGCAACCCTAGGACCAGGGTTGTTTTGCAGAGGAAGGACAACCTCCATTCATCACTTGCCTTGAAAGCCCCCTAACTCTGCCGTCAAGTTGCAGCCCTTAATTAGGTGGCACAGAAATAGACTTAGGACAGCAGTGTGTGTGTGTGTGTGTGTGTGTGGAGGGCAAGTAAGCCAATATGTTACTTCTCTGCACTGCTGCTGCGTATTGACCTGGCCTCTTGCTGATGACACAGCAGGGCACAGCCCGGACATGTTTCTGAACGGCAGAAGGCCTGCGCCTGAGAAACGGGAGGAGACTAAAATACCCCTAAGAGTCCCAGCTATGGCTGTGGTTCCCCTTCAGACCCAACCCAGTTTCCTGTTGCTGTGACCACATCGGAAGGCTTTCGACGTATAAAGCCCTGGCTTGGGGTTGTTCCACCGCTTCAGAGGGGAGGAGGCTAGTCAGTTGTGAGCTAAGCCCCATCCCCTGGCCTCCAGTACCTCCCTTCCAAAGTGAGATGCTGTTGGTGGATTGGTGTGTGCGTGTTAAGTGCCGGCAAGTCACTACTGACCTATGGCGACCCTATGAACTAATGACCTCCAAGACATCCTATCATTAACAGCCTTACTCAGGTCTTGGTGGGTAGCCATGTTAGTCTGTCTGTAGCAGCAGAAAAGAGCAAGAGTACAGCAGCACCTTAAAGACTAACAAAATTTCTGGTAGGGCATGAGCTTTCGTAAGTCACAGCTCACTTCTCCTGAATATCTGAAGAAGTGACCTGTGACTCATTAAATCTCACACCCTACCAGAAATTTTGTTAGTCTTTAAGGTGCTACTGGACTCTTGCTCTTTTCTATTGCTCATGTCTTGCAGACTGAGCTTCCATTAATCCCTTTATAGAGTCAATCTATCTCAAGCTGGGTCTTCCTCTGTCAGGTACAATCAAAAATTATTGCACATATAACCCAAGATGATAAGTGGGAAAATAAAATACAGGATATTAAAGAGAAATGGTCAAGTTATATGGAATGGTTAAAAGAAGAAGAAGCCAATTTGCACATAGCATATAAGATAGAAAGATGCTCATGGCTAAAACTGTAAAGGGAGCCTTTGGTCCGAGGGGGTGGGGAGGGAAGGGGGGGAAAAGAGGTAAACTAAATTTTACAAATGAATTCGGGGATTAGTACCTGGATAAATGTGGGTTTTAAATCACATGTTCAATGGTACTTGTATTGAATGTAACATTAAAATTATTGAACACACTTATGAAGGAAATAAAGTGTATACATACATGGAAAAAAAAGTTGGGTCTTCCTCTTTTCCTGCTGCCTTCATCTTTTCCTAGCATTATTGTCTTTTCCAATGAGTATCGTCTGCACATAATGTGACCAAAGTACAATAGCCTCAGTTTAGTCATTTTAGCTTCTAGGGACAGTTCAGGCTTGATTTGCTCTAGAACGCACTGATTTGTCTGGTTTGTGGTCCATGATATCCGTCAAACTCTCCTCCAACACCACATTTCAAAGGTTTACTGCTTTCTTTATTGTCCAACTTCCTCACCCATACATAGTAATAGGGAATACTATGGTATGAATTATCTTGGTCGCCAGTGACACATCCTTACACTTAAAAATCTTTTCCAGCTCCTTCATGGCCCTTCCCAGTCTCAACCTCCTTCTGATTTCTTGGTTGCAGTCTCTACCCTAGCCTCACTTTGTTGACAAGCTTGCAAGGCATGCAGGTTTATTAATTCCATTTCTGAATTTTATTTTATTCAAGTGCAAAGGATATACAGCCATTCCTATTGCCTTTCCCAAGCTATAGCCTGTCAAAAGTTCATGTGCCCTTCAACTCACTGTAGGATGACCAGCACACATTCTCAGTTCCGCTTCTTTATTGCTGAGAAGAGTGAGGCAGCAACTGTCTCTCTGTTCTAAGGCCCTGAAATTTCCCAATGCTGTTGTAATAAGGACTTCTGATGCTGAACTAGCAGCTGAGGAGGGAAAGGGGAACCACTGTGAAAAGCTACCGGAAAAGCCTCGCTACTGAACCATCCCAGGAAGGCTGCCAACCTCCAGGGGGCACCTGGAGATCTCCCACCGTTACAGTTAATCTCCCGACAACCAAGATCAGTTCCCCTGGAGAAAACGACTGCCCTGGCAGGTGGGCTCTAGGCCATTATACCCTGCTGAGGTCCCTCCCCTCCCCAAACCCTGCCTTCCCCAGGCTCCACCTCCCAAATCTCCAGGTATTTCCCAACCCAGACCTGGCAATTCGACCCTCGAGGCTTCGAGCATATGAACAGCTGCACCAGAAAGCTGTCGCTGAAAACATTTCTTCCAGTCCACCCCTCAGGGTCAGTGTAGTCCAGCACCTCATCGTGCTCAGCATCTCACCTGCAACGGCCACTCTGGATTGACAGGGGGACAATACAAATTAAATGAACTGTAAGGGCCGCTGTCATGCCAAGTCAGGAACGCACAGATTTTCTTTGAAATTGGGGCCTGTTCTAAGTACAGAATAGAAAGTCCCCGATTAAAGTCTTGTTTTAGCTCATCCTTAGCCTGCAAGGAACGGCCTTGGATGTAAGACAGTGACACTGTTGACGTCGCCAGATGGCAGACGGCAGGTATCCATGTTCAAGGCTGAAAAACTGGAAGAAACAGAGCAAACGTAAGCCTACCAAAGCACAAAGAGTGCTGAAAGAGGTTTAAAGCAGGATGTGTTCCACATCGGCCAATCTACCAAGAGGCGAGGGGCTGGCTACACACACAGAGAACGGAGTCCAATTTTCAGGGCTGCATGCCTCGCATTGGGGAAAGCACTTGGTGCAGAGTTTGTTTCCACTTAGAACAAAACACATGAAAACTCAAGTTATGGCAGCAAAGATATGCTTGGAAGTGTTTAGGCCAGGCCAGGAGGCCCAAACCTTTTGAGCCCTTGGCCATCTTTGGACTTCTGACACAGTGTGTGGTGGCTGCAGCCACAAAATGGCTGCCACAGGAGGGAGAGCCAGTGACAAAATGGCTGCCCCGGCTTACTTTCAATCATACGTGAAGATGCTTGAGCTATGGTGGCAGCTGCTGCCAAAGTAATGTTGTTTTTTAATCTGTGAAGCCTATCAAATTGCCAGTGGCCAACCAGAAGCCTTGCTGGGCAAAAGCCCCACCTGGCCCTGTCTGATTTCTAAAAAACACATGGCAGGCACCAGTGTAATGCCTATAATCTTCATTATTATTGGAAATGTATGCTTTTATACTCAGTCCGCATACTCACACTTATAAAGATGCTAAGCCCGGGGTATAAGGGTTAGCATCTGGCACAATACCATATTCTGCACACACATATATATAATGGCAATACCCCATGTATAAGGGGTCAAGTATTATTCTTTGGTTCCTATTCACTCCTGTGTGATCACTGAGTTACCATAAACTGGCATACACTACGAATCAGGTGCCAGTGAGATCATCCTTGCAGGCCTGGTACAGCTAGCCGCCCTAATGAGGCCCAAGGCAGTGATTTAGGGATGTCAGATAAGAATGTTAAGTTTCTTTTCCCCATTAGAGATCATATGGCCACCTAAATCCACGCCTCAAAACCACCCTGATAGGATCTGCGAATCCAAATGTATTGGGTCTTTGTGTCTCTACGCACTATATTACGTATATTGTAATACCCCTGACCAGAAGTTATAGACGTTGTTGCAATCCTTTGTTCTGGGGTGTGAATTGTCCTGCGCATTTGGGGCAGTTCTCATCCGGTGTGTATATTGGGCCTAATAAACAAACTGCTTTGAATTCTTAACCTCCTACTGTGTTATTGTCATTGGGAATTAATACAATAATACAGGCATATCACCAGGAAATGTGTTGGGGGTGGTGGTGGTGCCATGTTTGCCCACAGGTACCACATTGGGGACCCCTGGTTTAGACAATGCATGGGTTAAATCTCAAGAGGAATGGATTAATAAAATGCTCAATAGTCAGCTGGGATAGCCCAGACTAGCCTGATCTTGTCAGCTCTCAAACGCTAAGCAGGGGGAACTCTGGCAAGTATTTGGATGGGATACCTCCACGAAATACCAGGGTTGTGATGCAGAGGCAGACAATGGCCAGAGCAGTGTGGTGGTTAAGAGCGGCAGACTCTAATCTGGAGAACCAAGGGCGAAAACGCACGGTCGCTTTATCCTCCTTTAATCCCTGTTTCAGCCAGGATTCAGCCAGGATCGAACACATGCGTTTCACCTAATGCGCGTTCGATCCTGGCTAAAACAGGGATTAAAGGAGGATAAAGCAACCATGTGTTTTCGCCCCAAGTTTGATTCCCCACTCCTCCACATGAAGCCTGCTGGGTGACCTTGAGCCAGTCACGGTTCTCTCAGATCTCTCTCAGCCTCACCTACCTCACAAGATGCCTGTTGTGGGGAGAGGGGGAAGCAATTAATTGTAAGCCACTTTGAGATTCCTTAAGGTAGAGTGGAGTATAAAAATCTACTCTTCTTCAAACCACCTTTGAACGTTATCTTGCCTTGAGAACCCCGCCAGGGGTTGCTGTAAGTCAGATGTGACTTGAAGGCAACAAAAAAAAAAAAAGTCAGAAGGGAAGATCTTACTCTTCCCTAGGCCTAGCAGAATAAATTTACAAAATAAGAATTTGTGTGGTGGTGGAGGAAAGTTCTGCCAACTCACAGCCAACTTATAGCAACCCTGTACTGTTTTCAAGGCAAGTGACAGAACAGAGGTGTTTCGCCATTGCCTGTCTCTGTGTAGTGACCTTGGATTTTCTTGATGGTCTTACTTCCAAGTAACAACCAGGACTAACCCTGCTTCACTTCAAAGATCTGATGGACCAGGCCGCCCTAGGCCATGTAGCTCAGGGCAGAATCTATGTACATTTCCCTAATTCAGGTTACTAAATTTCTAGCACTGACTGCTCTTTTGCAATAAGAACAGCCCTGCTGAATCGGACCAGGGGTCCATCTAGACCAGCATCTTGTCTCACACAGGGACCAACCGGTTCCTCTGGAGGTCTAACAGGGTATAGAGGCCAAGGACTTCCCTCCTGATGTTGCCTCCTGGTACTGATATTCAGAGGTTTACTGCCTCTGAATGTGGAGGTTCCCTTACTCACCAAGGCCAGTAGCCACCGAGAGAGCTCTCCTCTGTGCATCCGTCTAATCCCCTTTTAACGCCTTCTATGCCTGTGGCCATCACTACATCCTCTAGCAGCGAAGTCCATATTTCAATCCCTTGCTGTGTACAGAAATGTTTCCTTTTGTCCATCCTGAATCTACTGCCCATCAGCATTTTGGGAGAGAAAATTGACATTGTCAACTTTCTCCACCCTGTATATAATTTTATAAACCTCTATGATGTCTCCCCTTAGTAATCTCTTTTCTAAACTGGGAAGTCCCAGACTCTCCAGCCTTTCCTCATAGGGAAGGTGCTCCAACACCCTAATCATCTTGGCTGCCCTCTTCTGTACTTTTTCTGCAATGTCGTTTTTGAGAGACTGTGACCAGAACTGTCCACAGTATCCCAAATGAGGACAAAAACCTACACAGGGGCATTATAATACTGGCTGTTTTTATTTACAATCCATTTCCCAATAATCCCCAACACAAAGATTGCCTTTTTCACTGCTGTAGCCTGGGCCACCCTTCTATTGAGCTACCAGCCCTCATTAGCCTACACTTGAATTTGGGATATTTTGTCCCAGTGTGCATCATCTTACACTTACCAACATTGAACTTAATTTGCCACATAGTTGCCCACTCAGCCAGTTTGTGGAGATCCTCCTGGAACTCTTCATTCTTGGTTTTCACCATCCTGAATAATTCTGTGTTATTTGCAAACTTAGCCGCTACACTACTCACCTAGTCCCAGATCATGTATGTACAATTAGTACTGGCCCCAATGCTAATCCTTGTGGGACCCCCGCTGCTTACTTCCCTCCATTGGGAGAACTGCCAATTTATTCCTGCTCTTTGCTTCCTGCCTTTTAATCAATTTTTAATCCATGAGAAAACCCGTCTTATCCCATGACTGCTAAATTTACTCTGGAGTCTTTGATGAGGTACCATGTCCAGAACCTTCTGGAAGTCCTAGTATATAATGTCTACTGGAGAGCCAGGGTGGTGTAGTGGTTAAGAGCGGTAGTTTGGAGCAGTGGACTCTGATCTGGAGAACCGGGTTTGATTCCCCACTCCTCCACGAGCAGCAAAGGCTAATCTGGTGAACTGGATTTGTTTCCCCACTCCTGCACATGAAACCAGCTGGGTGACCTTGGGCAAGTTACAGTTCTATTAAGAACTTTCTCAGCCCCACCTACCTAAGGTGTCTGTTGTGTGGGAGGAGGGAGAAGGGAAGGTGTTTGTAAGCCGGTTTGAGTCTCCATTAAATGGTAGAGAAAGTTGGCATATAAAAACCAATTCTTCTACTGGGTGACTGTTGTCTACATGCTTGTTCACTTTCTCAAAGAACTCCAAAAGGTTGGTGAGGCAGGACTTTCCTTTGCAGAAACCAAGCTCATTTTCCTTCAGTGGGCTTTGTTCCTCATGTGCCTACTCAGTCTATCTTTGATTACAGTTTCTACTATTTGCCTGGGACAGACGTTAGGCTGACTGGCCTGTAATTTCCTGGTTCCCCTCTGGACCCCTTTTTAAAAATCAGTGGAACATTTGCTACTCTCCAGTCTTCCGGAAACAGCAGCAGATTGTAGCAACAGATTACATATATGGGTTAGTAGTTGAACAATCTCACATTTGAGTTCCCTAAGAACTCTGGGGACTATGCCATCTGGACCTGGAGAGTTATTGGTTTTTAATTTTCCCCACAGGTCTAGAACTTCATCTCTCGTCACCTCAATTTGACTGTTCTTCAGACCTTCCTTTCTGAAAATACTGGCTGTGGCTCTGGGGTTGTGTGGCCTCGACTGGGTGCGGATGCCAGAAAACAAGCAGGGAGGAATCAGGGAGTTTGTGCTACCCTACAGCAGAGAGCCAAGCCACAGGTTTAGCTCACAAATGATAGGAGAAACATGCTTTGATTGTTGCGTGCATGTTTGAGAGCCAGCGTGGTGTAGTGGTCAAGAGTGGTGGTTTGGAACGGTGGACTCTGATCTGGAGAGCCAGGTTTGATTCCCCACTCCTCCACATGAGCAGGAGAGGCTAACTGGTGAACTGGATGTTTCCCTACTCCTACGCATGAAGCCAGCAGGGTGACCTTGGGCTAGTCACAGCTCTCTTAGAGCTCACTCAGCCCCACCAACCTCACAGGGGAGGGGAAGGGGAGGAGCTGTGGCTCAGTGGTAGAGCATCTGTTTGGCATATCGAAGGTCCTAGGTTCAATCCCCGGCATCTCCAGTTAAAGGGACTAGGCAGGAAGGAGATGTGAAAGACCCCTATCTGAGACCCTGGAGAGCTGCCGCCGGTCTGAGTAGACAATACTGACCTTGATGGACCACGGGTCTGATTCAGTATAAGGCAGCTTCATGTGTGATTGTAAGCTGGTTTGATTCTTTCTTAAGTGGTAGAGAAAGTCGGCATATAACAACCAACTCTTCTTCTTCTATAGCCAACCAGAAAACCAGTGTGCATGCCTTGGAGCAGACAAGAGAGCATTAGTGGAGGAACGGAGCCGACACAGGAAGCCAAGGCCACTAACTTTGCTTTTTGTTTTATTTATTGGGTGTGCAGCAGACAAAATGCAGCCTCACAGCCGAAAAAAGAAACCAGACAACCAACAAGTGATGAGCTTCCCCCACGCCAGAGCTGCCGGCGAAGAGGATTAAAAACTGCAAGGGGTGGAAGGGGAGAGAAGAGGGCAGCGTACAAATGGGAACAAGTGCCAAGAGGCAGAGCGATGGGGCAAGATGATCGACGGGCCAGCCCTTGTGCTGGCAGGGTGTTTGGCGTGAGCGCACGCGCATGGATGTGTGAACGAGAGAGAGAGAGAGAGACCGACACACCGCTCGACTGTACAAGTCCCTGCCTCAGACAGAGGAGAGGCAACCTTGGACCGCGCTGCTAGCATCCAAAAGTCCCAGCTGCCCTTTTCAACCGGGAGAGGGAGGGCGCAGTCAAAATCATCACCGAATCGCAATCAAACCAACATCCATAAGCTTCTGGATTTTCTGAGCGATGACGGGATTCTTCAAGTGTCTGCAGAGAGGGGAAACAAAAGACTTGCGTCAGAGCTCCTGCCTGCAAAAACGGTTGAGCGGTTATGGCGTTCTGAGTCACGGTAGGAGCCTTCTGCCAGCACAGAGACAATGTGGAGCCCAGTCTAGTGGTTAAGAGTGTCGGAGGAGGTTCTGGGAGACCCGGTCTCAAATCCATACTGTCTCCTAGACGCTTGCTGGGCAACCCTGAGTCAGTAGCTCTCGACCTAACCTACCTTACAGGGTTGTCGTGAGGATAAAATGGAGGGAAGGAGGAAGTTGTAAGACACTCTGGGTCCCCACTGGGGAGAAAGGTGGAGTAAAAATGAAATAAAATGAAACACAATAATGTAAGAAAATCCATGCTGGATCGGACCAAGGCCCATCAATTCCAGCAGTCTGTTCATACAGTGACCAACCAGGTGCCTCTAGGAAGCCCCCAAACAAGACGACTGCAGCAGCATTATCCTGCCTGTGTTCCACAGCACCCGATATAACAGGCATGCTCCTCTGGTCCTAGAGAGAATAGGTATGCATCATGACTAGTATCCATTTTTACTAGTAGCCATGGATAGCCCTCTCCTCCATGAACATGTCCACTCCCCTCTTAAAACCTTCCAAGTTGGCAGCCATCACCACATCCTGGGGCAGGGAGTTCCACAATTTAACTATGTGTTGTGTGAAGAAAGACTTCCTTTTATCTGTTTTGAATCTCTCCCCCTCCAGCAGATGACCCTGTGTTCTGGTATTATGAGAGAGGGAGAAAAGCTTCTCCCCGTCCACTCTCTCCCTACCAGGCATAATTTTATAGACCTCTATCATGTCTCCCCTTAACTGCCTTCTTTCCAAGCTAAACAGCCCTAAGCGTTTTAACCGCTCCTCACAGGGCAGTTGTTCTAGCCCTTGTGAACAATTTACACAGGGACTTCAGAAACCACCAGGCTACCAACAGAGCAAACAGCACAGTAAGGCCTCATGGGAGAGAGGGTGCTTCTAATTCTCATGAGCGTCGAAACGCTTTGAAAAAGTACAAAGCGGAACCTGTAAAAGGCTTCAAAGGAAACTCCCCCAGCCTGACCTCAACCGACTGCCACAGGCCAAAATCCATTTCCAGCCCCTCCTCATAACTCTCCTGAAGCTCCAACACAAAGAGTTTCCAGGTATGTTAAAAACCCTGAGCTCCAAAACTGCCCACAGTGAGGCACATGAAATTAAAATCTATTCAAAACACCGATTGACATATGCAATATTGATCTGTATTTATCTGAAGTAAAACCTGGATTACAAATCCTCTTTGCTTCAGGGGCTTCAGCCACCCCATGTGCATAATTACCAGTCTTAGCCCTACCTCACATTTCACATATTCTCTTGGCTGGTCGAAGCATGAGATGTGGAATGGTGCATGTATTTTGAACAACAAGTGACTGCCATTATGTCCCACTGAGTTCTATGGAGCTGATGCTCTGGTGTTTAGAATTGCAGCGTCACCAGGGTAATTCGGCACAACAAAGGAGCTTCCAGGCTAAAGCGAAGGAACCCGAAACCAGAATATCCCCTTTTGTTTATTAGTACCATTTGGACTAGCACCCAACCCCTGAAGGATCTCTATAAAGACCCCAGGGCAGCTTGCCCAAGCTGAACACACCAACCGCCCCCCCACACACACACAGCATCTCCCTGGCCTCACTCACTCGCTTAACGCTTGAGGATCTTTCTGCATCTGCTCCAGGATCAGCCTCATGGCTGGGTCGCTCATGATCTGCTGCACCTCGGGATCGGACATGGCACGGCGCTTCACATCCTCGGGGTTGTCGTTGCGGTTGTACTGGGACATGAGGCAGCGCTGGTAACCCTCTGAGGCTTCCTGCAAGGCCAAAGGCAGCAGCATGAGGGATTCTGCTTGGAAGACAGGTGCGCCTTGCCCCCTGTTCTCTCCTACGGCTAGCGTGAACTGGGCAAGGCCCACAAAGGTCTGTTTTTCTCTGCAACAGCTCCTTGCCCCCTACCAGACTGTGCTGGAAAGTCACTTGATTCGTATGGGACTGCAACAACAGCTCAGCATAGCCAGCTGGCAGAAGAATATGATTGACTGGGGGCATATGAATATATATATGTGCAAGTTGGGAACCTGCAAGGACTTTCGGAAGGCATCTCATTTCTCCCTCCACCACTATTTCGTCTTTCTCTTTCCTGAAAGCCCCCATAGCCTCTCCCCTTTTCCTTATTTCTTAGACCTGACCCCAATGAGTCCTCCCTCAAAGGCCAAAACAGGTCTGCCCTCTCCCTTGCCTTTTCCTGACAGAACCAAGCCTGGAATACTATGGTTGCCTAGCAATAGCCATTGAGGGAATTCATTGCTTAAAGCTACAGGCGCTCATTTTATCATTTTGGTTTTTTTTAAATCACCCAATGTCTTTTTTTAAGATTTCACATTTTTCTGCAAATTTGGAGCAGTTAGGTTTGTAGAAAAGTGGGTCTTGCCCATTCACAGCTCCAATCACCGGATTTCAGTATCCTCAGATTTGGCCGACTTCACTATTGGCATATAGTTGAAGGCAAACAAGCGTAATGTTTAGAAAACCCCTTCCCTGGGAGAGAAAACTGGTTTCCACTAGGAAGGCCCTTCCTTTGCAATCACAAGACCAGTTTTTATTCCTGGGGAGAAGGAGTGCCGCCCCATAACACCCATAACATTTCCTGCCTCTTTAAGGGAAAGAAGACCTGGTCCCCCCCCCACGTCCTCTGTTATAGCAGCTGTGTCCAGAAAACATGTACCCACCTTGCAGTTTGAATCCAACTCAAGCGCCTTCTGATAAACATCCATGGCTTTGGTATAATCTTTCATCGCTTCCAGTGCCGCTGCTTTGCGTGTGTAGCCCTTGACTGCAAGCCAACACCAGATGATCAGTCACCCTCAGAACAAGAACTACAGACCCACGTACTCTGCCCCAGGTTCTCTTTTGTTAAAGAGAAGAAAGCAATTGTCCAGCATCACTGGCTAAGCTTTTTACAGCACAGTCCTAAAGACAGCCGATGAAGGGAGCTTTGAGTCTCAAAAGCTTATAGCCTGAAAATTATGTTGGTCCCTATGTTGCTACTGGACTTGAATCTAGCTAACCTAAGGACAGTTACCACCTTCTATGCCCCCTGACTCCAATGGACCTAAAAGGGCAATTCTTGTTAGGATTACAGTGTCCATCAGCAAAATGGTGGACTGAAGGACTCAACAAGCGGAGGGGATTCTTGGACTCATACTCTCCCGTCTTCACACTGCCAGGTATGTATATTTGCTCGTGGCAAACCATGGTTTGCTGTCACGTCCAAGCCAGAAAGCCGTAGTTTATGCTATGCCTGCAAACCAGGATTCCAAAGGTCTGGAATTCTGGTTTGCAGGGAAAACACATACCGTAGCTGTGCTGATTTGGATACAACCTGTGGGAGGAGCTGGAGGGCCCCCATTCATGTAGCATTAAACCACAGTTTGGTTTTTAACAGGTGCTCATAGCCGCAGTTGTTTGGAATAAGCTGTAGCCCTAGGGACTTGAAGGCAACGTAATCAAATCTAAACCCCAGCCTCTGGGCCATTGTCCATCACCCCGACCTTTATTTATTTGATTATTACCCTGTCCTTTCTCAACCAAAGTTGGACTCAGGGCAACTAACAATAAATAAAATACAGTTTAAAAATAGATATGCTATGCAAGATATAGATCAGTCTGAAATCATTTCCAGTATTAATATTAAAGTTCAAAAATCCAGATGGCGTCCCTACAAATAAAGGGAGAACAAACAAAATGGACAACAAGGGGGGGGAGAAAAGGGGAAGAAAAGAGGAAGGGAAACAGAGAAAGGAAAATGGAAATGCAGGGTAGGGAGGCCAGCTAGAATGGAACCTTCGCTATCCTCAACCATAGGACTGGCAGAACATTTCAGTCCTACAGGCCTTGCGGAACTGAGCCAGGGCTGGGGTCTCATTTGAGTTACACCAGGCTGGAGCCAGAGCCAAAAAGGCTCTGGCCCTGGTCAAGGGCAGCCGGATACATTTTCATGATGTACCACTTCATCATCTTTTGCCTTCCCTCATCCCCCTTCAAAGTTGGCATCCTCAAGACCGAATACTTACTGAAGGTGGGTTCTAGACGGATACATTCTTCACAGTCCTGTGGAAAGAGAAACAACTTTTTAAAAGACTTTCTTCCCATACTCTCTGGGCCACCAGTTAAGATTTTCCTCCCCAAGGCCCGCTCTTCAGCCCCCTGCCTGCAGAGGTGAGGCAGCGGGCAACCAGAAACTTTTATTTTTATATAGTGGCATCTTGCTTTTGGCATGTCCTCCCCCTTGAGGCTCACCTGATGCCAAGCTTACTGCCCATCGGGCACCAGGAAGAAGCCATCTTTTTACCCTTGCTTTTAACGGAGACATTCCCTTTTTCCCCCGTGTTATTTATTGCACTTATTAGCTGTCTTTCTACGTCACAGGAACTCAAGGCAGCTCCCAATGTAAATAACGAACTGCATAAAAACCACTACTTAAAAACAATAAAACTGCTGGTAGGTGGAAGAACTAATAAAATGCCATCATGAATAAAACTGTCTCCTAAAGACGGAGAGTGATTGGCCTGGGTGCAACTTCCTGGGGAGGTTGATTCATAATTGTGGGGCTGCCATTGAAAAGAAAACTTCAAGAAACCTTTTTCCAAATCAACAGTAACCACTATGTAGCTTTTATCGAACACAGGCAGCATTCAATACATTTCGGGTACACTGTTAAGTAACAAAGAAGAAGAATTGTTTTTTATATGTCGAGTTTCTCTACCATTTAAGAAAGAATCAAACCGGCTTACAATCTCCTTCCCTTCCCCTCCCCACAACAGACACCTTGTGAGGTAGGTGGGGCTGAGAGTTCAGAGAAATGTGACTGGCCCAAGGTCACCCAGCTGGCTTCATGTGTAGGAGTGGGGAAACCCACCCAGGTCACCAGATTAGAGTCCGCCGCTTATATGGAGGAGTGGGGAATCCAGTTTTCCAAATTAGAGACCACTGCTCTTGACCACCACACTGGCTCTGAGGAAGGCTGGTATTACCCCTATATTGCAAGCACAGGGCTGAGATGGAGAGTGGCTCAACAAACACAATCAATGAATCTGCTGGCAGAGAAGAGATCTGACCCAGAGACTGCCTCAGATCACAGCTGATCCTCTTCGACACTTCGCCACTGCCAGCTCTTCTGTGCCAGAGAACATGGGCTAAAGGACCTTGGGTCACTTCCTAGGGTGCACATAATTCACTAGCGGCCTGCTGAGTTTCTCCATTGCCACCCATGAATGCACACCCCTGGGGATCAGCAGTTGTGGGCAACCTGTCTTTTGTACCTAAGGGAGCTTTGGCTCTTGAAAGCTTATACTTTGAAAATCTTGTAGGTCTCTAAGGCGCTACTGGACTCAAGCTTGTCTTTTGTGGAAGCTTATCTGGCTTTCCTTCGTAAGTTACTCTGAACAGCTTCAGAGAGGCTCCAGGGTTTCCTGGAAGGCAGCTCAAAAGCCCCCCACTCTAGGAGACGGTTACCTTCAGCGCCAATGGGAACTCCAGCAATTTGGTGTAGCAGGCAGCTCTGTTACTATAGAGTTTGGCATCGTTGGGGTTACGTCGGATGGCTTCTGTGTAGTGCTTCATTGCCTGAGGGTAGTCTCCTGGGGGGAAAAAAGATAAAGGATCAGATCATATTACAACAGGTATCTTGCTCCAAGTGGCTGAAACTGGCTAATTAGAACTGAACAAAAAGCACAGTTAAAACCAACACAGAACACCAAAAAAGTAAAAATCAGCAGCAGATAACTCAGAGTAAAGCAGTTCAAATGACCCTGGATTCAATCAGTTTGGTCAAAAGCATAGTGAGGAAATGAAGCTGCCTTATACCAAATAAAACTATTGGTCTACCAAAATCTCCTCTGAGAGGCAACACTCTCCAGGATGAGGTCTTTCATATCCCCTACTGTCTGATCACCTACTGAACTGACCCTGATGGACCGAACGCCTGACTCCATCTAGGGCAGCTGCCTAAGTTCAGCAGCAGAATGAGCACACTAAGACATGACCTGGCGCAAGACTCTCACCTTTCTGGAAATACTCGTTGCCTTTGTTCTTCTCCTCCAAAGCTAGCTGAGGATCAATGTAGGCAAGCCTCTCCTGCTCCTTTAAGATTTTCTCAGCCTGTAGAAGGAAGTTACGTTTAAAAAGCAACAGTGCCATTACCGACTGTACCCCTTCCGGAAATCCAACCAAATTAAAGACTTCTAATGGAGTGCCTAAGCCCCAGGAGATAAAGAAGAGTTGGCTTTTATATGCCAACTTTCTCTACTTTTTAAGGAGAATCAAACTGGCTTACAATCTCCTTCCCTTCCTCTCCCTAAAACAGGCACCTTGTGAGGTAGGTGGGGCTGAGAGTTCTAAGAGAGCTGTGGCTAGTCCAAGGTCACCCAGCTGGCTTCATGTGTAGGAGTGGGGAATCAAACCCAATTCTCCAGATTAGAGTCCACCACTCTTAACCACTACACCAATGCTGATGCTGCAAAATATAAATATATTTTATTACTCAGTTAAAATCCCCTACACGTTTCACCCAAGGGAATCTATTAGTCTTGCAGTGGCTTTTCCAAAGAGTATAAGAGCCTTCCATTGACAATTCGCCACTGATCTGATAGTCTTGCAGTGTTTTTTCAAAGAAGAGTAACAGATTCCCTTGAAGAAGCCTCGCGTAAAAGTAGGGAATTTTAACAGAGTAATAAAATATATTTTTACCTTATTTTGCTCCATCGGCCTTGGCCTTATTTTTTTTAATCTTTGATCTGCGAGACTACCTAGCCCATGGAGTCATTGCTGACATAAGAAGCCCCAAGGGGCAATGGGAGCCGATTGTGCTGTAGAATTTAAGGCTGATGAAGCCCTCTAGCGAAAACGTTAAAAATTAATCCGGAAAACGTTCCTTGAACAATTTCCATCTCTGGCTGTGAAGACTTCTTTGAGAAGCCAAGTCAACTTACCTTTAGCCATCCAGGCAAGAAGAAGATACTATTCTCAGTTGCACTATTCAGTTTATGAACTTTGATAAGAACTTTGCAAAAAGAATGTTGAGAATGTTTTGACTGTGTCTTTAAGTGCATTTGTATATGTTTTGTTCACATAGTTTTGGGTGTTAGGCACAGGGTCATACTTTTTGTATAATATCGTGTCTTTGATATTGAAATATATTGAGCTCTGTGCTGTTTATTCTCGCTAACCACCGAGTGTCATGGCTTCCTGCAGAAGTTGCATGAGGAAGATGGGATGCCTGTAGCAAGGGAGGCAGTACCAGCCAAAGAAGCCGGAGACTGCAGATGCTTCTGGAGGTGGGAGGGGCACAGGGACACGACCCAGCTGACTCCGGCAGAAGGCGGCTCAGGACCCCGACGCTCACCTGCTGGCACTTTTTCAACACGTCCGGAATGCGGTGCTCGGCCAGAGACTTGTTGTAAAACTGAATGGCTTCCTTGTACTTTTCCTCCTTGAAGTATGAGCTGCCAATTCGGGCGTAAGCTCTAGACAGAAGAGTTGGTTTTTACAGGTCAATTTTCTCTACTTTTTAAGGAGAATCAAACCAGCTTACAATCGCCTCTCCTCTTCACAACGGACACCTTGTGACGTAGGTGAGGCTGAGAGAGTTCAGGGAGAACCGTGACTGGCCCAAGGTCACCCAGCTGGCTCCATGTGGAGGAGTGGGGAAACCAACCCGTTTCTCCAGATCAGAGTCCGCCACTCTAAACCACTACACCACTAAGAGAACATGCTTAGAACAAGAAGCTCGTAAGTGGAATGCCCTGAGGCACGAAACCCGTGAAGTTTTGTTGGGGAGGATGGGAAGACTCAAGCAATGGGTAAACACAGGGTGGTTCCCAAGAGAGAAAAAGAGCATGATGAGCAGCAGGCTCTGCCATACACAAGAGGACATCTCAAGCAATCACGTTTCAGCTTCCGTTCAGTCCATGCATAAAAATTCTCAAAAGTCTTAAAACAGATTGTCCTGTTTTTCAAGAAAAAAAACCCTGAAGAAAGCAAAGCAAATCAATGGGCTGGGTCCCTCCAATGGGAAGTACAAGGCACTTACAGGCAGCTTTCCTTGCTTTTCCCTTCCCCCAGCAGTTCCCCTACAACCCACTAGCAGCCAACGCTGAGAATCATGGGAGCCTCTTGGATAAAAAGAAGAGGCACAGTGATGTGGGAAATCAGACAAAACCTCCCCGATCTCCTCTTCCTGCTGATGGAACACGGGCAATGGAACAAATTTTGTGCTGCTGCTTCTGAGAAGAGGATGTTCAGCTCAAATCACCTCCTTCATTTCAACAACCTAGTCAACTAGGCTACCCTGACACCCCTTTTCCACCTGCATTGACTTGCTGGAAGTCTTATGCAGCTGCAGAGGGAAGATCTGTCATTATGAGGGCCTTTCATGAGCATCATCTAATGCAGGGGTGTCAAACTCATTTGTTATGATGGCCGGATATAACATAAATGTCACTTGGTCAGGACAGGCCGCGCCTTGTCAGCCGAAATCGGGACTGGGAGGGGTGCCTGCCTTGGCTGGCTCGCAGGCCAGATAAGAGCTCTCAATGGGCTGGATCTGGCCCCCGGGCCGTACGTCTGACACCCCTGATCTAGCCCATTTCCTTCAGAAGAAGAATTGGTTTTTATATGCCAACTTTCTCTACTTTTTCAAGAGAATCAAACTGGCTTACAATCTCCTTCCCTTCCTCTCCCCATAACAGGCACCTTGTAAGGTAAGTGGGGCTGAATGTTCAGAGAGAACTGTGACTAGCCCAAGGTCACCCAGCTGGCTTTATGTGGAGGAGTGAGGAATCAAACCCAGTTCTCCAGATTAGAGTCCGCCGCTCTTAACCACTATACCTCTATGCTGGCTCTCTAAGAATGGGTTGGCAGAAAAGTGTGCTAAGATGCAGAAGCTCGAGCAACATGTTTACCAACGGGGTGGGACTGCTCTCTCCCCCCACCCCAGAAAAACTGCAGTGGGTGGAAAAACCAAAGTGATCCTTAAAGAAACTGAAGTCCCAACAAGCAGACTTGCAAAGAAACACAGCTCTGAGCAACAGAGGACAGCTCTCGCGAGCGACTTGCTGCTTACTTGGCAATCTGGCGGTAGTCCTCTCGATTCTCGCGCCCCACCTCGATAGCCTGCTTGCACAGCTCCCGGCACTTATTATAATCCCCCTTCTCAAAATAGACCGCTGAGGAAGAGAAGGTGGGTGAAGACAGAAAAAGTAGTGAGTCCCTGACAATCCCCAAACCCTGTCAGCTATCAGCAGCAAAGTTCCTACGGATGGAAAGATGCTGGTTGACAGGCAAGTAAGCACACGATCCAGCACTTATACAGAACCACAGCAAACTATATGAAGAATCATAGAGTTGGAAGGGATCACCAGGGTCATCTAGTCTAACCCCCTGGACAAGGCAGGAAATTCACAACGACCTCCCCCCCAAACCCCAAGTGACCCCTACTTCATGACCAGAAGATGGCCAAGATGCCTTCCCTTCATGATCTGCCTAAGGTCATAGAATCAGCACTGCTGACAGATGGCCATCCAGCCTCTTCTTAAAAACCTCCAGGGAAGGAGAGCTGACCACCTCCCGAGGAAGCCTGTTCCACTGAGGAACCGCTGTTAGAAAATTCTTCCTAATATCTAGAGTCCCTGCCCTGAGGGACAAGCTGCAATTTCAAGCCAAGGGGAAGGGGGATAAGAGGGAGAAAGAACGTGCATTCATGCCAGTCAGGCTTTTGTTTCGGGGAGGGACGGCTACCATCCAACAGAGCCAGCAAATAGCCAGCTTTGATACCAAAGAACCGGTCCCCTTGATGTTCTGGCTGGGCCCTATGCTTCAAGCCTCCTTACTACCAATACCACCTGAGTGATTTTATGTCCTTGAACTGAGAAAAATAATCTGGCATAATGGCTGTCAGCTGTTTTTGACCCTGGTCTTTGAGAGGAAACGCCTGTTTTTGACCCTCGTCTTTGGGAGGAGGCAAGTGATCTACTCTCAGCTTCAGCTCTTCCTCCACACTACAGGGATGGAGACATTGGTCCTGCCTGACCAGATGCTGTGAAGATTACTGAGAGCATGTGTTGAGTGTGCAAACAGGACAAGGTTATTGGTGCTACCGAACCAAGTCCTGGAGAGAAGTGCTCTCAAGCACCACCTGTTGGGGTTCTTTCTCCTGCATTTTCCCGGCAAAAAGACGATCAAATGCTAAGCTTAACTGCTCGCAACTCTGAAGTAGGCCAACTGACCTGGCGCAAGTCCAGCCCAAGTCTTTTGACTCTGGCCTCCTCTGCGGCTGGACATCTCAGCTTTACCCTCTGGGAGGAAGGATAAAAGGATCTTCCTTCATCTCACCTGCTTGATTAGTGATATACGCCATGTTGGTTGGATCCAGCTCCTTCGCTTTGTTGTAATGCTTCAGGGCTGTCTCGAAGTCTTTCTTCTTGTAGGCCTCGTTCCCCAGCTCCTTCTCTTTAAGAGCCTGAAAGGCAACCGAGAGGTCTTTAAATGATAGCTACTTTAGGACAAGTTCCAGAATCAAGCAGAAACTTGGGACACTTCAAGGATGAAGACTTTCATTGCAGGATAAACAGACAACACCACTTGGATAAAGTGTGGGTACAAACAGAAAGAAAGGAGGAGAAAACCAAGGGAGGCCAGAAGGTCTAAAAATCTATCTATCCATCCATTCACCCACCCACCTATATGACAGCCAGCTTGGTGTAGTGGTGAAGGTGTTGGACTAGGATCTGGGAAAGCCAGGTTCGAATCCCTCGCCATGGAAACTTGCAGGGTGACCTTGGGCTACTCACACACTCTCAGCCTCGACCCTGGCAAGTATTTGCATGGGAGACCTCCAAGGAATACCAGGATTGTGACGCTGAGGTAGGCAATGGCAAACCACCTCTGAATGTCCCTTGCCTTGAAAATGCTACATGGTTGCCATGAGTCAGCTGTGACTTGACTGTGTGTATATTATGCATGTATATACGTATGTATGTACCATGAAGCTGCATTATACTGAATGAGGCAATTACTTCAAGGTCAGTGCTGTCTACTCAGTGGCTCTCCAGGATTTCCAGCAGGTCTTTCACATCATTCACTGCCTGGTCATTCCAACCGTGTCCACCCTTGCCCAAACATGGGGCAAGCATCTGGTAGCAGAAGCCAATGGTGTCTGTGATGCTCCGTTTTCAGTGGGCAGTACATAAGAGCTATGCTGGATCAGACCAAGGTCCATGAAGTCCAGCAGTCTGTTCGCACAGTGGCCAACCAGGTGCTTCTAGGAAGCCCATAAGCAAGAGTGCAGCAGCATTCTCCTGCCTGTGCTCCAAAGCACCTAATATAACCACAGAATCATAGAGTTGGAAGGGACCACCAGGGTCATCTAGTCCAACCCCCTGCACAATGCAGGAATTTCACAACTATCTCCCCCCCCACACCCCCAGTGACCCCTACTCCACGCCCAGAAGATGGCAAAAAACAACCCTCCAGGATCCCTGGCCAATCTGGCCTGGAGGAAAATTGCTTCCTGGCCCCAAAGTGGTGATCGGCACTACACTGGGCATGTAAGAAAGGGTAGGCATGCTCCTCTGATCCTGGAGAGAACAGGTCTGCATCATGACTAGTATCCATTTTGCTAGTAGCCATGAATAGCCCTCTCCTCCATGAACATGTCCACTCCCCTCTTAAAGCCTATACCTGCTTCTTGTTCTCTGGGAGGTCTTCCTCCATGGGCTCCGGCTTCGGTTCCTTCTTGGGAGGAGGAGGGGGTGGCGGGGGAGACATTGCTTCGTCGTCATCATCTGCACCGGCCAGGTCTACTCCAAGCAGCACCCCCAGGGTTGTCATCACCCGCGGGTCCTTCAATTTCCTTTTATGAAGCAGGGCATGGAACAAACAGGTTACACGCTGCTGGCGGCAGGATCCGAAGAACTGGAGACATGCATTCTACCCACACTTCTGCTACAGGCAATTTTGGCCATACTGGTCCAAAATTAAAATGAAAACCACATAATGCCCTTTACTAGCCTGGTGGAACTCTGGTGTCCTAACAAGACCCGGCCCCTGCAGTACTTAACTCAGTTCCCCAGGCCCTGTAAGACGGAGATGTTCCACCAGGCCTATGGTTGAGGGCAGTGATGGTCTATACATAAGCTGGCCTTTCATTCCTATCTCCCCAAAACCCACATTTAACACATTAGGGACAGCAGTAAAGAAATGCAGGAATTTTAATTGAAGTGATTTTATAAATTTGCTACAATTGATTTTACTGTTGTGGAAAAGAAGTTGTAAACCTTGTGGCTGATTGTATGTGTTGGAGGCCGTCCTGAGACCAGCTTTGCTTGGGGAGGGTGGGGTATAAATACAAGAGAAGATTAAAAAAAATTCTAGGACCAGCCACAATGCTACAGAGCCACTGGGTGCCCAGTCCCTACTAGTCTCTGGTTTGGTACGGATATACGGGTCTTCATTTACCTAAATGAGTTCTATGGCTATAAAACATCATCTTGATTTTATTTGGTCTCTTATCCCCCAGCCATCTAACTACTTTGATTACAAGCCCCCAGGGAACAGAAGCACCTGCATAAAAAAAAAAAAAAAACTATTCCAAGCTGCTCTGAGCCAGCAAAATAGAAATGTAACACACCTGAAAGGCCTGGGTTCGAGTTCCAGTACTTTGAGTTTAAAAGAACTCTTTAAAAAGGTCTGCCAAAGATCTATTGGTGGAGATCTGGGGAACCAGCTGCCTGTCAGAGCAGGTAATGCTACAGTAGAGAGATCTGTGGTCTGTCTCACTGTAAACCAGCTTCAGCTGTGCATCTTTCAGCATGCCACTATGCAATTAATGTAGGCAACACCAGGCACCCCCCCAGGAAGTATTTCAGACAGAAATCAACAGATTTCCCAAAACAGTGTGAAACCCAGAGGCCACATGTTACTCTCACATTTCCAGCCGATAGCTCTTGCACTGTGCATCCAAATCCTGCCCCTAAACCTCAAAGCTGTCTCTTACAGGTGGTAACCAAGTCAGCAGAGGCATGGACACCTGCCTCAGCTGAATGACAGACTCCATTTTCATGTCTTTGAGTCATAATGTGGGAGAAATATTTTCTGGTGCACCATCAATGGAAAAAAAACAAAAGGGAAAAAACTCAAACTACACAAAGAATTAAAAGTTGAACTAATATTATACAAATGGTATTATAATTTATTATAGAGTGTACATGCATTAAAAACACTAGGCCCAAAACATTAAAATTACTAAACATCCAACAGTGTTGATGACCTGTAATAAATGCAAATGACCAACATGAAACCGCATTTCAGCCTTCCTCACTGGTCATATATACATTCATACATATTTTCACAAACACATCCAAAAATACATAAAAGGTATGTTGAAAAGTAACCACCTTATATGTTGTGTGGCCCGTTGTCAACTGTAGCGAAATATGTTATTTTCACCATTTAAAATAGGCACGCACGCAAATGTTCTTATAATATTTTTACTATGTCACCTGGATGTCTAAATCATCAAACAGTGATACAATGTATAATATTAGCACCACCAACGGAAGCAGACGCTCAACTGCCCATGGTGACAGAAGCGCCAAGGTTTTCACACACTAATTGCCCTCACACCTGCCGATAAATTCACCTATGGATTCTGCCTTTGAGAGCTCAAGTTTCCTGCAAGGAGTACGGTTTCCAAGGCAGTTAGAATCATAGAGTTGGAAGGGGCCAAACAGGCCATCTAGTGCCACCCCCTGCTCAATACAGGATCAGTCTAGAGCAGTGGTGGCGAACCTATGGCATGTGTGCCAGAGGCGGCACGCAGAGCCCTCTCTGTGGGCACGCGCGCTGTTGCCCCAGCACATCTAGAGATTTGCAAATCCAAGGCAAAACCTCCCATGCGTTTTAGCCATTTTGTCCCTCCCCTCGCCTGCCGGCCGTGCTAAGACCCTGCGGGATCCGCCCAGGCCTGCCTCCCGCCTTCCTTTCCCCCCTGCTTCCCGGAGCCTCCCGATGGGCCTCCGAGCGGCTCCGGAGCAGCAGCAGCAGGCAGTGGCGGGGCGGCCATGGAGTGGCGAAGCCGGGGGCTGCTGCTGCCCGCCCTGGCTGGAGCGCAGTACGAGAAGTACAGCTTCCGTGGCTTCCCAGCGGCCGAGCTGCTGCAGACAACACTGTGATAGATGAATGGTACCTCCACATACAGGCAGTCTACGAGTGAATACCAGATGATAATGACAAACAGCGGGAAGGGCCAAGAATCACACATCACATTAAAAAGGACTCCAGAGACTGCCTGCTGCCAGAGACAGAGTACTACGCTAGACAGACCTTTGGTTTGATCCAGTAAGTGAATCCAAGCTACCCTCACCCCCCCCCCCACCCCCCGGCACTTACGTCCCCAGCTCCGATGGCTTGTTGCGGAGCTGCTCGATCAGCTCTCTGTAACTTGGGTCACTGAGCAAGCCTCTTGTGCGTGGGTCGCTCTCCAGCTTCTGGAACAGGTTAGGCATGTTGAAAGGGTTCATGAGATTCCTTTCTGAAGGGACGAGCAAGGGGGGAAAAGTAAGGAAAGTGAGATTTCTTTCAATAACTTGGGGGGCTACTCTCGATTGCAGGATAATTTCTGTCAGCTGCACCTGCCACCTGTGATTGAACACGCAAACTCATGAAGCTGCCTTATACTGAATTAGACCCTTGGTCCATCAAAGTCAGTATTGTCTACTCAGACCGGCAGCAACTCTCCAGGGTCTCAGCAGAGAGGCCTTTCACACCACCTACCTGCCTAGTTCCTTTAACTGGAGATGCCGGGGATTGAACCTGGGACCTTCAGCATGCCAAGCAGAGGCTCTCCCACTGAGCCACAGCCCCTACCCAATCGCTCTTGGCCAATACCTGTCTACCCCACTTGTGTCTTTCAACAGCCAGCCTGCGTGGAAATACAAGCAGCTGACTTTTCAGTTTTAAAAAAGCATAAGAGGCCCATCTCTTTTGTACTGACTGAATAGCAATAAACACTGAGCCTGACTCTTTGCCAGTTCTCTCTTTTTTTGGGCATCCAGCGCAGGGCTCAGAAGCCACCTGTGCCAGGTGTTGTGGAAAAGAATCAATCCAGAAGGAGGCTTTGCCAATACACCAGTTTGGTGTTTTATAAAACAGTCTTCATTTTCTTCCCAAGAAGCAGCTAACTCGTCCAGTATTCCCACAGACTAGTTTAAAGGATCTTTAAGACAAGAAATAACTTTCTAAATAGATGCAAGGGACTGCTAACGGAAGCACGAACAGCCCGTATCTCTCATCCTGATTTAGGCATGTGTACACACAAACATGTTAGAACAAATAAATCACATGTACTCACAAGGAGGTAGTTGGAAATGCCAAGGACCATGACTATTTATTTTATTTGTATCCTGCCCTTCCCTGACCAATGTTTTGGATCAGGCCAGATACAACACAAGGCTGTGGTTACTTTTGTAAAACAGGGTTTTGGCTGACATGCAATTACTCAACCTGGTTTGCCTCAAATTATTAGAGGAAAAAGCAAAGGCGATGAAACTATCTCCCCTGCAACGATCCAGGGCGTATCCCAGCCTGTACTGCTGTGATGATGGGCAAGCCAGGATGTCTGCATTGGTATGTCACCAAAAAACAGCTGTGGTTAATAGACCAGCTGCCAACCATGGTTTCAGGTGTTGGTATAAAGTGCCTTAACCAATAGTTAATGGAATGATCTGTATTTGGACGATCATGCTACCATAGTGAAATTAAACCACAGTTTTGTGTGACATTTGACACAAACATTTTTTCTGTCAGGCAGAAGGCCATCTTCCGTTAGAGTGGAACTAATCAACGATGGGACACCTGAGGCAGAGCAACACTGACCTCCTCCCTGCATGGCTCCCAGGGCAATAAAGACAATCATAGAATCATAGAGTCGGAAGGGGCATACAGGCCATCTAGCCTGACCCCTTGCTCAATGCAGGATCAGTCTAGCGCATCCCTGACAAGCGTTTGTCCAGCCTCTGCTTCAAGACTGCCAGCGAGGGGGAGCTCACCACCTCCCTAGGCAGCCGATTCCACTGCTGAACAGCTCTTACTGTAAATAGTTTTTTTCCTAATATCCAGCCGGTACCTTTCCACCTCTAGTCCTAGATCTTTAGTCCTGGGAAAGAGGAGCTAAAACATGCATCACCCAGCAACGGCCATTTTGAATCCACCAATGGAACGCCATCTGAACATCCCATACATCTGGATTTTTTTTTAAAACCGTTCTCGCCTTTCCAGGTTAGGTTTGCAAGGATGAATCCATTCATTCCTCAATGCTTATAGCACCTCAACATTCCAGGTATACTCTAGCACCAGCTGTATATTTATACTGCCTGGAAAGGAACACACATTGGAGGGACTATACAATGGCCAGATGTGCAGCCCTTCTGCCATATTAGAAGGGAGATTTAAGAAGATCCCCAGGGTGGAGAGACTTTGCCCGTGGAACACAGGGGAGCTGGAAACCACTGAGCATGTAGTTTTTAGATGTCCCCTCTACAAGTCAGCCCACTTCAATATCATTGACCATTTGATTAGGGAAATGGGCTCTGGTGATGAGGGTGAATGGACCAAAAGGTTTCTGCTGGGAGACAGCTCACCAATCACCACCCAGGTTGCAAAATATTGTGCAGTAGCAATGAAGCTACATCGCCTTAATATACAATTTTAATCTGTCAAAACATAAAATTGGGTGATTTCTAATTTTGTTGGCCTTGGTTGTAAACATCTACTCTGTATGGTCAGTTTCTGTTTTACCTGTTTTATCTGGCATACCTGCAGCAAATAACATTTATTCATTCATTCATTCCTCAATGCCATCCACTTGCAACTATGCCTAGCATGTACCAAATAAGTCCCTTCCACCTTTTAGGTCAATGCAGGTCACCGAAGCTGGACAAAAGATCAAGAAAGTGCTCCAGTGGAATCCCCATAGGTATGAAACAATCACTGAGAATAAGACATTTCCTTATTGGAAAGTAACTGGGGAGGACTGTATACAAACCTATGGATCAGATACAGATTGGATACGCACCATTTGATTCCTGTAATTTGCCCCGAGCCAAGCATACTACAGACAGGGTGTATCCTTGCAAGTAACGCCTCCATGGCTGCAGGGCAATGGTTAGAAAGGTTCCCCCTAGCCCAGGGCTTAGCGGACTCCGCCTCTGGAACAATTTCTCACTCTTCTTTCAATTAAGCTACAGACTTAAGAGCAGCGAGTCCACAAGGAAGAAAGCAGACCGAGGCACGGCCTTCTCACCTGTCAGCCTGGCTTCCATGTTCTGAAGGCCTTCCTTCAGCTGCGCGTTGCCTGGCTCATGTTTCAGGCCTTCTTCGTAAGTCTTCTTGGCCTCTTCAAAGCGGTTCAGGAATTCCAAGGCAGCTGCCTTTCGGGAGTAGCCCTACAGACAACAGGAAAGAGGTGAGGCCAGGCTTTTAGGAGGGAAAGATTGCTATTGGCACCTCCACAAAATGTGGCGTTCAGTCTCAGTGATGGTGACTTAATAACGTAAGAAAGGCCGTGCTGGATCAGACCAAGGTCTATCAAGTCCAAGAGTCTGTTCACACAGTGGCCAACCAGGTGCCTCTAGGAAACCCACAAACAAGACGACTGCAGCAGCATTGTCCTGCCTGTGTTCCACAGCACCTAATATAATAGGCATGCTCCTCTGATCCTGGAGAGAATAGGTCTGCATCATGACTAGTATCCATTTTGACTAGTAGCCATGAATAGCCCTCTCCTCCATGAACATGTCCACTCCGCTCTTAAAGCCTTCCAAGTTGGCAGCCATCACCACATCCTGAGGCAGGGAGTTCCACAATTTAACTTCAAGGGCCTCAGATCACCCCTCCCCCTCCAGGTGCTGCTCAAGAATTGAGACTGTTTGGTGGTAGTGTTTTCCCTGGAAGGGGGTTCTGAACTGGAGATGGTGGAAGGTGTTATTGAAGCCAAGGAAACGATAAACTGGATATGAATATTTATGAGCAGGGGCCCTGGCTCAATGGCAGAGCACCTGCTCAGCATGCGCAAGGCCCCTGATTTAGTTCCTAGCATCTCTGGAAGCAGAGGATGGGATAGGCCTGTGACCCTGAAGAGCCACTGCCAGAATTAATAATATTGAGGCGGTTTCACAGATTCACGTCAGCAAACAGACCAGATCAGCAGCAAGCAACCTTTTTTCGCTCGAGCGCTAAAAATCGTGCAATGCCTACTAGTGAAGACGTTGGTGTGCTGGCAAATGACATAACAGGGAGGAAGGTTTTGCTTGACCAGATACAGTGGGAGCAAGCTGATGCCTAGCAGCCCTCTCGGTGCCTCAGGGTTTTACGTTCCCCCACCCCAGACCACTGGACAGAATCTGGCCCTGTGGGCACAGCAAAACAGTCTTGGTACATCCCTGTCTGGCACATACTTGCCTACCCCTGGACTAGACTCTCTGCAAGGTGCCAGTCGCAGAGTTCTTTCGCAGAAATTGCTAGGAAGAAGAGCTGGTTTTTATATGCTGACTTTCTCTACCACTTAAGGAAGAATCAAACAAACTTACAATCACCTTCCCCTCCCCACAACAGACACCCTGTGAAGTAGGTGGGGCTGAGAGAGCTGTGACTAGCCCAAGGTCATCCAGCTGGTTTAATGTGGAGGAGTGGGGAAACAAATCCAGTTCACCAGATTAGCATCCACCGCTCATGTGGAGGAGTGGGGAATCAAACCTGGTTCTCCAGATCAGAGTCCACCGCTCCAAACCACGCTGGGAGGAACAGTGCTTTCAGCTCGAACCAGAAGGCAGCCAAGTGGCTCTAGACAAGGCCCAGGAAATCCCCAGCACACAAGAGGATTTTCCTGCCCTGAGGAGAGCCTCAGCTAGAAAGATCTTCTCACCTTGCCCCACTCCGGCTTCAGCTCGATGGTCTTGCATGCATCTTCCAAGGCTTTCTGATATTCCCCCTTTTTGGCATAGGCAGCAGATCTGTTGCTGTACAGCACATGGTTGGAAGAGTCCAATTTAATGGCCTCGGAATAGTGCTTGATAGCTTCCGCTGTGTTCCCCGAGCTCAGGGCTTTGTTACCTTTCTCCTTCAACTCGTTCACCTGAAGAGCATCAAAAGACACAGAGAGAAAAAAGTCAAAGACGTGTTAAGAATTGTGTGAGCTAGTAACCCAGTAAAGTAACCTATTTCCCCACTGCACTATTTCTTAATAAACACGGAGCACCCTGGACTAGTTATCCTATTATAACATGTAACCAGTCATACATTTTGCTTTTATGAACTGTGCTTGGGTTATAAAGGGAAAGGAACAGCCTTCCCAACTTCAAAAACTCTCGGTTTTTTGAAAAGAAATACAGGCCTTCCAAAGTTGATTGTTACTTGAAGGCACACGTTTGGGAGTGAGGACCCAAGCTTCAATTTGAACATCTCCCGTAAGGATATTGCAACTGCACAGTGCCTCATTTTAATTAGGCTGCTACCCATGCAAAACAGCTACCTCTGCCAGCCCCATGCTCAAATCAAGCCAAACATGCCAGGCAGGCAGGAATACCAGCCAAAAAGAACCCCCTGCAACCAACCAGTCTGCACAGTATTGTGGGTGGCAGCTGAAAACTGTTCCAAGGTTTGCTCTTCCTGTAACCCAGACGTAGGACTCGAACGGGAGCCTGCAACGGCTCCTTTCTGAATTCTCAGAGCTCGCTCTGCTCTCTAGACAATAACTTAAGGAGAAGTGGGGCTGGAAATTGAGCTCAGCTTGAGAGGAGAAGGGCCATGGCTGTGTGGTAGAGCATGCAGAACTGTGTGGTAGACCAGTTCAATCCCTGCCATCTCCAGTTACAGCATCCGGTAATAGCGGACATGGAAGACCTCTGTCTAAGACCCTAGAGAGCTGCTGCCAGTCTCAGCAAGAGCATACAATGCTGTAATGGACCGATGGTCTGCTTCAGTCTAGGGTAGCTTCACGGGTTCAGTTTAATGGGCTCTACTTAATTGTTTCTCAGTTATGCAGTACATGCCCACAGGACCACATTGCTATAATGGATACATGCTTCAACCTTTTGATTCTGTAGTATCAAACCAACATACAGAGCCTACGTTTCTTACAAGGCAGAAATATTTTTGATCCTATCAGTGACAACAGCAGGAAAACTGTCTGCCAAACCTTCATTTATGATTGATAGTCTCCAAGCGCCATATATAACTGCCATGAGTCCAGTCCATGAGTCCTCAGTTAACCATCCATCCCAAACACATGAAGCTGCCTTATCCTGAATTAGATCACTGGTTCCTAATGGTCAGTACTGTCTACTCAGACAGGCAGCGGCTGTCAGGCAGAGGTCTTTCACATCACCTCCTACCTGCTTTTTAAACTCGAGATGCCAGGGGTTGAACTCGGGACCTTCTGCATGGCAAGCAGATGCTCTACCACTGAACGGCACGCCCCCACCTACGACAACCTTAAAAACTGCAAGCAAACAAGGCTTTGCTCTAGGAAGAAATGCAGTGAGAGCCTGAGGGACAGAAAGGCCTCCAGGTATGAGTCACTGCTTCCACAGGTAGCACCTCCAGCTAATGAGCTCCAGAGGAACAGAGACTGCAGCGAAGCCTCTACCAGCCTGCATGAACGTGCAGCCCACGATCTGCCAGGGCAAACGGAACGACAGTGAAATCCCCACCATGGCCAAGGCCACTCCTGAAAGGAGACGCGAGCGCAGGCGGCTCCCTCTGAATCACAGCTCCATTCAGATGGGGACTGACTGCCGAAATTACAGACTGTTAACGGGAGAAAAATCACCACTTTCAGCGGGGTTGAACTGGAACATTCAGGCTACATATGCAGAGACCCAGGGACCTTATGACGCTACTTTGAGAAACAGCTGCACATTAAAATGTGGGCAGATTATCACACACGCTTACAAAAGGGGGGAAAAACCCTGCGATGAAGTCCAGAGGTTGTCTGTTCTCTCATCAGAAGAGTACTCATTACTCTTACCCTCTTGCCACATATTTGGTGGGAGGCAGGAAGGAAGGGAGAACCAGAGCTAAAGCCAGGGTTTTGTGGAGGGAGAAGGTGGACTATAGCCAGGTTGCCATAGCTCAGCCTTGGCAGAAACTCTTAATAGATTTACCTTCATCTGCCTGCACGACGGGCCTGGTTTTCTCCTTGAGAACTGAAAAACTACCTTACTAGCCCTCCTTGAAAGAGCGGTAACTTTCCACATTCCATTTTCACACTGTAAGGCAACAACGGGTTTCTCTAGCAATTAATGTGGGAAGGCAGTGCCTATAATTAGTGTGAGGAGGTCAGACAGGGTTATATCTCAGTGGCAAAGCACATGTTTTACATGCGGAAGTGTCCTTAAAACATTTAAGTGATGCTTTTGCACCCAAATAGGGTCCCCCATGGTGGCGAACATCAAAATAAGCACAACCGTTTACAGCACAACCACTTCAAAAAGTCACTTCAACCAGCAGAGTTCGGCAAGTGTCATAGTCAGAAACTGCGGAGAAGCAGCTGTCAATCAGAGTAGGACAATACCACAACAGATGGATGAATGATCTGGCCTGCCGGAGCTTCATAGTTCCATATGATCTAATTTCTCACAGAACCATTACCGCCAGTGAAATTTTACATTCACAAAGATTTCAATGCTTCTTCCAAGAATGTTGCTGAGTTGAAATCAACACAGCCAAGCATGAGCACAGAAGACCAACAGAGTCCTCCCTCTGCTATGGCAATGCAAAATTTCCCCTGAAATAGGGCCAGCTGAAATGCCTCTGTTTCCCTCTTATCTCTGCCAAACATGCTGCAAACATGCTGCAACTTGTTGGTTGCTGTCAGCCCAGAAGGCACCCTTGAAAACAAGTGTGCCTTTAAGAGCTGTAAGGTCCTGTCAAACCACAGTAACCCAATCACTGGTCCAGCTTCTGCCTCATTTCATATGCTGCAGAATAATGCACATAACCCCTAAATATCTAAGTCATCCAAAGCCCCCCAAACACAAACACACCATGCCTCACACCCCAAGAAATAGTATCCAAATTCAGAAAGTGTTCCACGCTTTCTTGGCCTGACTCTTAACCATTCTGACCAAAGCTCCCCGCATATATCTCGTCAAACGGGATGTCTTTTTGAGCACAATTCAGAATTTTAGAATCACGACCACAGATCAAGGCCCCATGCAATACCTGAAAAGTGTACTTGCTAAAAAATAAGGTACTGCGTGGGCCCCATGCTGCCCATTACCCTAACACTCCAAATCCAGCAGTTACATTGCCATTTCCCATTCAAGGTGCATACTGGACATCCCCTTCTGAGGCACTCTTCTTAAACCCTACTTCCTAGAACAAGCAACCTTTCTGAGCCTGTAGGCACCTTTTGAGTTCTGACACAGGGTGGTGGGTGCAGCCCAAAACGACTGCCATGGGAGGCAGAGCCAATCACAAAATTGCTGTCACAGGAGGTGGATAAACACACGCTAAAGAAGCCCAAGTGCAAAGGAGGGGTAATTAAAAAACAGTAACACACTGGGAAAGAGGAGCAAGTAAGAGAATAAAATCAACACTGTGGCAGCAGCACCAGAATAGTGTAGTGCTTAAAGGCGGTAGACTGTGGTCTGGAGAACCGGGTTCGATTCCCCACTCCTCCACATGAGCGGCGGACTCTAATCTGGTGAACCGGGTTGGTTTCCTCACTCCCACACATGAAGCCAGCTGGGTGACCTAGGGCTAGCCACAGTTCTCTCAGTACTCTCTCAGTCCCACCTACCACACAGGGTGTCCGTTGCAGGGAGGGGAAAAGGAAGGGTGATTGTAAGCCAGTTTGATTCTGCCTTAAAAGGTAGAGAAAATCAGCATATAAAAACCAGAAAGGCCATTATTTTAATCTGCACAGCCAATCAGATCTCCAGGGGCCACCAAAAGCCCTGCTGGCACCACCCACTTTCTAAAAAACTTGGTGGGCTCCATGGTGCCCATGGGCATCATGTAGGAATCCCTTGTCCTAGAGGTAACTTCTGAGTGCAAGCCCTAGATACAATGAAGAGAGATTCATGAACACATCTCCAGCTGCCTTCAAATTTAAAATACAGTGGCACCAGGCCATGCAACATGAGAACAGAGGGGAGGGGAAAGAACCTAACCCCCTCCTGCACTCTTTCAACCACTGGGGGGGGGGGGGAGATGCAAGCACTCCCATGGTACCTGTATTTCTCCCCCTTCAGGGCAAACAGCCAAGAGAGGATAGAAGGTTATAACCCCATCTGAAGCAGGGCCCCATGTATACTGCAAAGTTTTTAAAAAGAGAAAGATACCATCTAATTTGGCTTGGAGCGAATAAAAAGGCAAGGATATTACAAGGTATGTCAAACAATCTAAACACTCAGAAAAACCATAAAATATTAAAACCAGCTCTCTGCTGTTGATTTTTGTTCATATTTGTGTAATTTTACAGGACCCTGACCTGGATGGCCCAGGCTAGCCCGATCTCTACAGAATTCAGAAGTTAAGCAGGGTCAGCCCTGGTCAGTACTTGAAGGGAAGATCACGAAGAAATACCCAGGGTCATTATGCAAAGGAAGGCAAGGGCAACCCCCCTTTATTAGTCTCTTGCCTTGAAAACCCTACTGGGTTGCCGTAAGTTGGCTTCGCCTTAATAGCATTTTACACACAATTTTATATGGCTAACCCTAGCCCTCACAAAACGCCCTCACACATTTCCCACTCTTTCCCTACCTACTGTTTCATTCCACAGTACCCCTCAAGGCTCATCCACCAACACTTGCACTATCCGCTCCAACCCCAGCTTTCCCAGTTCCTTGCAAAGATTTAGCCTCTCCTTTCTTACCTTCTCACATTATATTTCTTCAGCACCCATTGCCCCATAGCTAAAACACCTTCAGATCTCCCCATCCCCGTGACATAACCCCACACCTGCACCATTCTTCCCTTAACAGCAGCAGCAGGGGGGACAGTTTATTGCCAATACACAGGAGCCCTGTAGTGCCTTCAAAATACTCTTTTTGCACCAGAACAAAACTGAATTGATCGTTCAACATGTCATAGGCTTCCTGCTCACTCCTTCCTCAGGGCCCTCAACGCACCTTGACACCCCCTACCCTCACAACGCTACCACTCCACACAAACCCCTTACCCAGACCTCACCAGCCTCCCACACTTCACACCCTCAAGACCCCCACCATCCAGACACCCCCTCGGACTAGACTTCCCAGAATCCCTTGCACAGAAACCCCTCCAAGACCCTCTTTAAGTTACACTACATTCTCAAGACCCCCCCATCCAAGAAGCCCGAGACTCACTTTCCCACAACCTTTTGCACACAGGTAGCCCCACCTTCACACATTAGCCCCTCAGGTACCCCTTCCCCTCTTGAACAAGCCCCTTCCCATGGTCCTTTGCTTCCCCCCATGGATCCCCCCCCAGGTCTATGAAGCCTCATAAAGATAGGGGGGCCCTCATTCCTCTCACAAAACAAGGTTCCCCTGAAGGCCCCCACTTCCCATGAGCCTTTGCACAGGATGCAGGCCCTACTTTTCTGTCTCTCTCCCCCACCTTCTCCATGGCGCCGGCTTAGGACTCCGCGCCACCTCTGCCGCCGCCTCTACTTAAGCCTTCCTACCCCCCCTCCCTTCCTGCGCCCGCCTTTCCTCTTTCCCCCCCGCCTTCTGGAACCTGCTAGAACCCTCCGGCCCCGCCCCCGAGCTCCGATTGGCTCCCGCCTCCCCCCCTCGGGACACGCCCCTTTCTAGCCTCGGCAAGGCGTCCATAGGGCATGCTTTCCAGCGCTCCGCCTCTTCCTCGCCTTAATTGGTGAGAATTTCCCCCCAAGCTCGACAGCGTCCCGCCTACACCTCGCGCTGATAGGGTGCCCGTCGCTCGCGGGATGGGTCCGAGATGTTGACTGGCGTCCTCCTGTGTCAAAAGGGGAGGGGCTGGTTAGGAGAGGCGTCTTGGATTCGTATTGGCCCCGCTGCGAAGGAATGGGTTGTTCCTAATAAAGCGCCCGCCTTCAAATTTCATTGAGCAAAGCTATGCTTAGGTCCCATTGGACGAGATAGGATGAGACGTCATCGAACGGTGAGCTCATTGGCTGGAGATTCCTTCCTACCGGTACCTCAAAATCTTTTTCATTGGTTTTTCAGATTTCTTCACTTTGCAGTCCCTGATTTGGACGTAAAGAGTGACGTCAGCGCCATGTCTTTTAAAAAGAGATAAAAGATGCTTTTTGCCTCCAGCTGACTTCGCGAGGTGTGTTATAATGAGGTTTTGACACGTATTTTACTTCTTAACGTTTTCAGGTGCTACTTTCACACGCATTCACAAAAAGCTATTATTTCAAAAATGTCATCTGTTTGCGCTTTTAACTTTATTTTTAAAAATAAATTTAAACATAGAATTACTTTTTTTCATTATAGTTGAGCATGTGTTTTGGCGGCCTGCAGTATGGTACTGGGCACAACCTAGGGCTTTGCGCAAATATGAGGCAGCAATTTTACTTAAAAAAATCAGAGACACATGCTCTCTCCCTGTTTTTATTTCTAAAATATTGTTCTGGAGCCCCTGCAAGGCATGCCACTTTTTTTTTGCTGTGGAGAGTTTTACGGATTCCGTGGACTGCCAAAAAAAACCCAAATCAGTGGGTTATAGATCAAATCAAGCCTGAACTGACCCTAGAAGCTAAAATGACTAAACTGAGGCTGTCGTATTTTGGTCACGTCATGAGACAACAAGAGTCACTGGAAAAGACAGTCATGCTAGGAAAAGTTGAGGGCAGCAGGAAAAGAGGAAGACCCAACAAGAGATGGATTGACTCAATAAAGGAAGCCACGGCCTTCAATTTGCAGGATCTGAGCAGGGCTGTCAAAGATAGGACATTTTGGAGGACTTTCATAGGGTCGCCATGAGTCGGAAGCAACTTGACGGCACTTAACACACACACATTATTTGTTTAATGCCCGTTCCGGGCAGTTCCGGGTTTTACCCTGTTCCATTTAGGGACTTTATACTAGGGTGACCAACCTCCAAGGGGGTGTCCCGGAGAGCTCCTAAAATAACAACTGATGTCCAGATGACAGAAATCAGTTCCCCTAGAGCAGGGGTCCCCAACATGGTACCCATGGGCACCATGGCGCCTGCCAAATGTTTTTAAAAAGTGGGCTGGCCCAGGTGGGGCTTTTGCCCAGCAGGGCTTCTGATCGGCCATTGGATATTTGATTGGATGTGTAGATTTTTAAAAACTGCTAGGGCAGAAGCTGCCACCGCAACACATGGTTCTTCACTGTGTGACTGCAGCAGCCATTTTTTGTCTGTGTCTGCCTCTTATGGCAGCCATTTTATGGCTGCACCCACCACTCTGTGTCAGAATTCCAAAGTGCCCCTAGGCTCAAAAAGATCAGGGACTCCTGCCCTAGAGAAACTGGCTTCTTTTGAAGGTAGATTCTGTGGCATCATACTTTGCTAATGTCCCTCCTTTCCTCAAACTCTGCCTTACCCAGTCTCCTCCCCCACAAATCTCCAGGAATTTCCCAGCCCAGAGATGGCATCCGTTGAAGCTTTAGCTAGTTAAAATGCATTTTTAAACCATTCTTTGCTTTGAAATGATGGCATCATTGGTGTATCTTGTGATGTTTCTTTGAGGATTAATGCCATAAAACTTGTAACAAGATACTATCAATTATACACTATCAACATACTATCATACATACATATTACAAACGATGTAGTTGACATACTTGTAAACTACATACTGTGGTCAAGGCTGTGGTCCTATGTACACCAGATAGGAAGCCCTATTGCACATATTAGCCTTCTAACTGAGTAAACATCCATAGAATCATAGGGGCCATATGGGCCATCTAGTCCAATCCCCTGCTCAATGCAGGATCGGCCTAGAGCATCCCTGGCAAGTGTTCGTTCAGCCACTGCTTGAAGACTGCCAGAGAGGGGGAACTCACCATCTTCCGAGGCAGCTGATTCCACTGCTAATCACTCTCCTGTAAAGGTTCAGCCAGTACCTTTCCGACCATAATTTAAACCCATTATTGCGAGTCCCATCCTCTGCTGCCCACAGGAACAGCTCCCTGCCCTCCTCTTAGTGACAGCCTTTCAAATACTTAAAGAGAGCAATTATGTCCCCACTTAACCTCCTCTTTTTCTCATAGCGCTTGGTTTCCATCCTCATCCCCCATCCTGATCATCCTTGTCACTCTCCTCTGCACCTGCTCCATTCTGTCCACATCCTTTTTGAAGTGAGGCCTCCAGAACTGCACACAGTATTCCGGGCACAGTATTCCAGGTGCAGCCTGACAAATGCGGAGTACAGCTGAACTATGACATATTGCGATTTGGATGTTATGCCTCTGTTGATACACCCCAAGATAGCATTCGACCTACAGTCCAACCTTACCCCTAGATGTTGTTTACACACAGTGTTCACAAACACATAGGATTATGCTACCTGTTCCATAGGGACAATCTAAAAAAGAAAGAAGAAAAACATATGCTAGGTGCACTTGGAATGAGATGTCTTGTAACTGTGGTGGATATGACCCAGTTTGCTTATGAACTGGAAGGGATTTTGTTTAAACTTCCTATGTATGTTACATTTCTAATGTTCAAGCATTGAAACAAGGATATTTGAGTGGTATTATGAAATATGGGGTACGTGCATTATTACTCCCATTTTGCAGTCATTCCATTGACTGCCCATCAGTTCCTGGGTTCAATTTAAGATACTGGCTGGCTATCACAAACAAACCCTCCATGGCCTTGGGCCCTCATATCTCCGTCACTGCTCTCCCGCTATGCTCGCCATGACAGCTTAGCTTGTCTGAGCAGGGCCTTCTATGGGTGCCACCCTGTAAATGGGCAAAACCAACAGCTTCCCAGACTTGTGCGTTCTCTGTTGTGGCCCTCGCCTTGTGGAATGGGTTGCCTGATGAGGTCAGGAAGACTCCCACCCTCCTGGCTTTCCACAAGCTACGCAAAGCTGAATTAGTTAAGATGGTTTTTCACAGAGGAAATAGGGCTGCACTTAGAGTTGCCAGGTCCTTCTTCGCCATCGGTGGGAAGTTTTTGGGGTGGAGCCTGAGGAGGATGGGGTTTGAGGAGGGGAGGGACTTCAATGCCATAGAGTCCAATTGCCAAAGTAGCCGTTTTCTCCAGGGGAACTGATCTCTATCGGCTGGAGATCAGTTGTAATAGCAGATCCCCAGCTAGTACCTGGAGGTTGGCAACCCTAGCTGCACTGTAACAGTGCGGTTCAGAGAAAGCCCTGGGGTGGAGGGTTGGGGTCTTTGGACTGTACCACTGTATATAATTCATACTGTCTGTTGCTGTAAGTAGGCTCTTACTGTATGATTCTTGCTTTTGTTTAACATGTCAGGCTAATACGTACACTGTGCTTCGCTTATGGTTGGTTTTGCAGACCTCTACAAGTCGAATGCCTATTGCATTGTCTTTTGGATGACCCATTCTGATGATTGTACTGATTTCTTCTGTGTAATCCACCTTGAGTCACAGTGAGAAAGTTGTGCTACAAACAAACAAATACATAAAACAGTATGTGGGAATGAAGCAGTAAATTGCAGGTGGAGCCATTAGTGAAAGTTGTGAGGGCCTTTATGATCACAAAGGTCTAAATTGGGGTAAACTTAATACAGGGTTGTAACAATGGTTTATGAAGCTTATTTAAGTTTAGATCAAGTTGGCTTGTGAAATAATGGGTTTATTTTAACTGTTCACCAGTATCACTCGTGTCTTGGACAGAGACTGGAGGAACCAGTACATAAATAAAAATGCACACCCTTTGTTCTGGCTATGCTGCCTCTCTGGGCAGTAGAGGGAACGCTAGGAGATTAGTTTCCCAGCTATAAATAGAGCCTTGCCTCCTTGACTTGGCTTGGTGGTGCCTAGGCAACCTACCTAAATTTAGCCCAGTCAGCCACACCAACAACGGGATAATAGTTCTGTCATAATGTGGGGAAATTGTACCTTTTCCTTTCTGAAGCTATCTGGCAAATGCACCTACAAAACCTGCTACAAAACCAGGCCACACACTCCATGAACAAATCCAGAACTGTACACTCCCTTTCCACAGGTTTAGACTTGTCCCCATTTCCCTTTATTTATTACTACCACTCCTCTCTGATTTTTGTTTCCTTTTTTTGTCCTTGGGATTGTTACCCCTGAATTCCATGGATAGTGGTGGGGAGATGTTTTTTGTTTTAAAAATGGCTGGCAAGAAAAGATTGTGTGTTGTGCGTGTGTTAAGTGCCGTCAAGTCGCTTCCGACTCATGTCAACCCTATGAATCAATGTCTTCCAAAACGTCCCATCGTTAACAGCCTTGCTCAGGTCTTGCAGACTGAGGATCTTGGAGTCCAACATAGAGTCAATCCGTCTCGTGTTGGGTCTTCCTCTTTGCCTGCTACCTTCAACTTTTCCTAGCATGATTGTCTTTTCCAGTTATTCTTTTCTTCTCAGAATGTGAGCAAAGTACGATAATCTCAGTTTAGTCATTTTAGCTTCTTGGGAGAGTTCAGGCTTGATTTGATCTAGAACCCACTAACAATGCAACCCTGTGCAGAGTTACTCCTGTCTAAGTCCATTGACTTCAATGGGCTTAGACTGGAGTAACTCAGTACAGAGTTGTACTGTTATTTGTCTTTTTGGTGGTCCGTAGGGTTGCCAGCTTCGGGTTGGGAAATACCTGGTGATTTTTGAGGCAGAGCCTGAGGAGAGCAGGGTTTGGGGAGGGGCAGGACTTCAATGCCATAGAGCCCAATTGCCAAAGCGGCCATTTTCTCCAGGGGAACTGATCTCTATTGGCTGGAGATCAGTTGTAATAGCAGAAGATCTCCAGCCACCACCTGGAGGTTGGCAACTCTAGTGGTCTGTAAAAAAAAGGTAAAGATCCCCTGTGCAAGCACCTGGTCATTCATGACCCATAGGGTGACGTCACATCCCGACATTTCCTAGGCAGACTTTGTTTACGGTGTGGTTGGCCAGTGCCTTCCCCAGTCACCTTCCCTTTACCCCCAGCAAGCTGGGTCCTCATTTTACCGACCTTGGAAGGATGGTCCGTAGTATCAGCAAAACTCTCCCCCAACAGCACATTTCAAAGGAATCTTAGAAAAGGTTCCCCCCACTCAAAACTGCAGTCTTTTCAAACTCCTTCCCTCCTTTTTTTAAGTTGGGGCTTTACAGGTGCATAATATATAGCTTGTCCTCAAGCGATTGGGTATGAGGAAAGTGATTTCAAGGGAATAGGATGGTAACAAGAGCAGACAAAAGCTGCTGGCTAAGCCTGTAGAACTGCTGTGCAGGCCAGGGGGGTGGGCTCAGAGACTTCTCCAGGATTTCAGGATCATGACGGCTGGAAAATACTGCAGAGGGACCGGCCTCCCCAAAGACACTTTGAGCGGATGCATGCAGGAATATGCAGCGCTTCTCTTTAAGAGCCGAGATAACGAGTTTCTAGATGAATACCGGAACTGTTGAAGGCGACGACAATAATTTGTTCTTTTCCCTTGCGATCTCTCTCTTTTTTCTTTTTTTATAAACGAATGAAATAAAAATCTGGCTTGTCTTGCATTGCCCCTGCTGGCTACTTGCTTCTGTTTTCATTTTGCAGAACGAGACCAGGAAGGAGGCTTCGCAGAACTACATTTCCCAGAAGACCGTGCGTCCATCGAAGGGAGGGAAGAGGCTTAGAAGGCAAAGCCCCTTATCGTGTCTTGTGGCAGCAGCTGCAGCAGCTAGCAACACTATCCCCACTCTCCCACCTAAATACCAGGTGTTATAAATAAGGGAGAAGAATTTCTCTCGCTGGCTGAAACGCCAACCAGAGAAGCAGGCTGGGTGCCCAGTGCATTCCCTTGCAATCTCGCAACCATGCCAGGATTCCTTATGCCCCTGCCAACCAGCAGGCTGTCTGGAGCTCTTGGGAGGTTATTGAGGGTGTGGGGCAGCTGCCCTATAACACTGCAAGGTGGGGGAAGGAAGGGTGCATGTAGTGGAGGCGGGGTCCCCGTTTGTAGGCTGCCAGCGCACTGGGTGTTTGCAAGGGGCATCCGGAGCTGGGCAGCCGCTCCTCCATTGGCTATGGCAGCCAAGGTGGATCTGACCACGTCCACTGACTGGAAGGAGGCTAAATGTAAGTGAGAGGGGGGCAGATGTGTGGGTTTGGATGTGTTTGTGTGTGTCTGTTATGTCCCAGTGGCCCCCTCATGCTATGATTGCATCTAGTTTTTCCAGCTCTGGTGTCTAGTATCCTTGGGCAGCTGTCTTTTGCTAGGCCAACATGCAGTGGGTGCTAAATAGTCTATGCGCCTTGGGTTGACTACATCTGTGGAAATTCAACTGTGTCTTTCACCACCGTGTTCCTAGTTCCCCTGCAGTACTCATAGCAGCAGGTGGCATAATGAGTTTCTAGAGGTGGGGGGGAGAAAAACCCTGACCCCAATGAAAGGGCTCAACTTTTTGGGAATTGTCTGTATGCAGTTACTGAACCAAGAACTTGGTTTGTGTTTGCAGTGAATTATGGGTATTTAGCTTTGGCACTGTTTGTGCTTGCAGGTGTCTTGCGGTGCGTCCTGGGAAACATAGAGGAAGGCTGGGAGCTGTTCCTGTTGGCAGCAGAGGATAGGACTTGTAAGAATGGGTTTAAATTGCAGGTGGAAAGGTACCTGCTGGATATTAGGACACTTTGTTTTTTACAGTAAGAGTTGTTCGACAGTGGAATCAGCTACCTAGGGAGGTGGTGAGCTCCCCCTCACTGGCAGTCTTTAAGCAGTGGCTGGATGAACACTTGTCAGGGATACTCTAGGCCAGAGGTTCCCAAACATTTTGAGTCATGGAACACTTTTCAGGAGATAAATTGGTCACGGAGCACTAATTTTCACCTAGCACCTATATACTAAACCGAATGACAGTAATATTTTTCTTTCCAATCTCTTCACAGAGCACTAGATGTTTCGCGGAGCACCAAATGCTCCAGGGAGCACAGTTTGGGAAACTCTAGACCAAGGGTGGGGAACCTTTTTTCTGCCAGGGGCCATTTGGATATTTATAACATCATTCGCGGGCCATACAAAATTATCAACTTAAAAATTAGCCAACCAAGCCCCAAGCAGGCAGCTGTCCCAGATGACACCCCCCCCCCCGGCATGGGCAAGCAGGCAGGCATCCAATCGGGAATACATTTATCCATGGCCTTGGTGGGAAAGGGTTAACACAGTTTCTTCGGCGGTCCTAGCAGCTCCATAGCTAAAGACTCTTCTGCAAGGGGGGAAAAGGGTGCCTTTTCTCAGCAAAACATACATCCGCCTTGAACAGAGGCTATTCCTGTCCGCAGGAGACGGGCAGATCACCAGTCTTAGATGCTTCTGAACTACAGATCTGCCAGGACCCACAAAGGGCCAGACCAAATGGTTTCGCGGGCCTTATATGGCCCCCGGGCCTGACGTTCCCCACCCCTGCTCTAGACTGATCCTGCATTAAGCAGAGGGTCAGACTAGATGGCCTGTATGGCCCCTTCCAACTCTATGATTCTATGAAACCTAAATGGTCTCCTAGGAGACAGGCCTGGCCAGCCATGTGTCTCCCAGAGGCCTAGTTTAAAAAAAAAGCTCTCTAGAAACTCTGGTTCTCATGGTACCAAAGGAGAAACTCTGAAACCAACTTTGGTGACATACACTGGAGTTAGATAGACACAGGGATGTAGAATTGTCACCGTTTCAAAAATTGGCCTTGTTGCTGGACCTATGATAGAAGCTGCTGCCCTGTAACACTGCAAGGTGGTGGAAGGAAGGGTGTATGTACTGGGGGCGGGGTCCCCGTAGGGTGCCAGCACACTGGGTGATTGCAAGGGGCGTCAGGAGCTGGGCAGCCACTCCTCCATTGGCTATGGCAGCCAAGGTGGATCTGACCACGTCCACCAGCTGGAAGGAGGCTAAATGTAAGTGAGAGGGGGGCAGATGTGTGGGCTCGGGTGTGTCTCTGTGTGTCTGTTATGTCCCAGTGGGCCCCCTCCCCCATGCTAAGATGGCATCTAGTTTTTCCAGCAATGGTCTCTCCAGTGTTTTCCTTCTCCCCAGTCCTGTCCCCCCCATGTTCCTGCTGTCAAGGAATTTAGCAAGCTAATTCCCCCCCTAGGGTTGCCAGGTTCCTCTTCACTACTGGCAGGAGATTTTGGGGGTGGAGCCTGAGGAGGACGGGGTTTGGGGAGGGGAGGAACTTCAATGCCATAGAGTCCAATTGCCAAAGCGGCCATTTTCTCCAGGTGAACTGATCTCTATCGGCTGGAGATCAGTTGTAATAGCAGGAGATCTCCAGCTAGTACCTGGAGGTTGGCAACCCTATCCCCCCCAACTGACGCTCAACGGCTCTAAACATTATATGCTCCTGAAGCATATTCAGTCCTCATCAGGACGTTATTTTTCTTTGGGTTAGTTTACAGTGTGGTATTCTTCTGGATATTGGCCCCAAGGTTATAAAGATGTGTGGTTGCCAGCTCTGACTAGGAAATAATTGGAGATTTTGGGGGTGGAGCCTGGGAAGGGTGGGGTTTGGGTGGGGAGGGGCCTCAGCAGAGTATAATGCCATAGAGCCCACCCTCCAAAGCAGCCATTTTGTCCAGGGGAACTGATCGTAGTTGTCTGGAGATCAATTGTAATAGCAGGAGATCTCCAGGTGCCACCTGGAGGTTGGCAACCATACTAGCCTAGTTGCTTTTGTGCTGGATGTGTGGCTGAGTTTCTGTACTATTAAAGATAGCACTGTTGTATGGGTTGCACCCTAAGTTTGGACAAATACCAGCCAGGCTTTTGGGGCCTAGTTATAGCCCTGTGTGAGACGAGAGTGTTCCTTGTTGTGAGGTGCAGGGAAAGCTCGGTAACTGCGGACGATATGACTTTTTTGGCTGGACTGTGTACCTTTGTTGTCAAGAAGATATGCACAATAGGCTTAAGGCAACACAGGGTTCCTATGTAAAGAATTTGAAAACTATTTTACTAGCAGTACGGTACAAGTTTATTGTATATAGCCAAAGGCCGTTACAATCAAACAAACATAAATCAGACCAATTTATACTAAAAAAAAAAGGCACAAGTAAAATCAAGTACAAATATACATTGCTATCAAATTACATTTAGTTATCCTGTTTAAGTGCAATACTGGCTCGAATTTTCCTTGACGCTAAGGCCAAAAGAGACAAATTGTAAGAAACAACGGGGTCGTTATCAGACAGGAGAAAAGAAAGCTTCTCCTGAACACTAAAACAGCTGATAGCAGATAAAAATAAACCAAGACATTTGGATCTGGGTTCACAGTATAAAGCAGGGGTGTCAAACTCAATTGTTACGAGGGCCAGATATGACATAAATGTCACTTGGTGGGGGCCGAGCTGTGCCTCGCCAGCCTAGATCGAGAGTGGGGGGAGGTGGCCGCCTCGAATGGCTTGTGGGCTGAATAAGAGCTCTCGAGGGGCCGGATATGGCCCACTGGCCTTATGCTTGACACCCCTGGTATAAAGGGTAGTACAGCACATAATGAGGTAAGTCCTCAATATTTTGCTAGCGAGTAGATGGACCTTTGCAGAGGGCTGAGGTTAAGAGAGTGCTGTGGCTGCTAGTCATCACAGCTGAAGGGTGATTATGCCACTGTAGGGTTTCCAATATGGTGTTAGAAGAGAGTTTTATGGTACCATGGACCGCCAAAAAAACAAGTGGGTTCTGAATCAAATCAAGCCTGAGCTCTCCCTAGAAGCTAAAATGACTAAACTGAGGCTATCGTACTTTGGTCTCATCATGAGAAGACAAGAGTCACTGGAAAAGACAAATGCTAGGAAAAGTTGAAGGCAGCAGGAAAAGAGGAAGACCCAACATGAGATGGGTTGACTCCATCAAGAAAACCACAGCCCTCAGTTTGCAAAACCCAAGCAAGGATGTTAACAATAGGATGTTTTGGAGGACATTGATTCATAGGGTCACCATGAGTCGGAAGCACTTAACACACTTCATTCTTAACACACACAGGGTTTCCAACTTCTGTTTTGTGCATTAAAAAAAGTTGGTGCTTTCAAGTAGTGTTTCTGAGCATGTTTTCCTCCAGTCAGGAAAAAAATACCAAGGGCAAAGTGTATCTGAGAATGTCTGGAGTAGGGTTGCCAGGTCCCCCCTCTCCTCCGGTGGGAGGGTTTTAGGGCAGAGCTGAGGCACGAATTGCTTGTGCGTGATTGCGCCAACGCGATCGCATCATTTCCGGTTTACACCTGGAAGCATCGCATCGCAATGGGCCTTTTACCACTCAGACTGGGGGTATGAGTGGTAAAAGGCCCATTGCGATGCGGCACTTCCGGGTGTAAACCGGAAGTGACGTGCTGCGATGTGCAGGCGCGCATGCACGCTTGCCTGCCAACCCTCAGCTGGTTGACGGGCAGCTGGGTGGATTGGCGGGGTTTTGACCACCACCACCGGGCACTAGTCTGGAGTGCTTTTTTGTTTGTAAAAAGAAGTTTAGAAAAGAATGGAGCTAAGGAAATAGTGCCTTTACACATATGCAAAGGGCTGTCTGCTTATATGAGGAAGCAGCTTTTTAAAAAAAAGTGGGGAAGAGATCTCTTTGGAAGTAAGGAAGAAATAACCCTGAATATTCTAGGCATGCATTCTCTCCATCCCTTCTTCCCGCTGGACTTATGGCTTTCCATTCTGTCTTATATCGAGAAGATTGAAATTCTGTCTCAGTTGATGAATTCAAGTCAGTTGACAGCTCCGCATCACAAGCCTCAGTGGGGCAGTGGGTTAGGCTAACATTAGAAGGAAATAGTGCCATAGGTTGGGAGAACTGAGCCGGTGTGGTTAAAGTGTCAGAGGAGGAGTGGAGTGACCAGGGTTCAAATTCCCTTGAGTAACCTTGGGCTAGTTATGCTCCTAGGCTACCCTACTTCAAAGGGCTATTGTGAGGATAAAATGGAGAAGAGGAGAACCACATATGCTGGTTGGAAAGGAAGAAGAAAAGTGTAACACGTAGCAGCAGAACATGTTGAATTTTCATACAGCCGCATCTGGAGTTTTGACAGGCCTTCCCACAAAGGTGACAAGAATATGAAATTTTCAGATAAGGCCTAGTAACAGAGAATTATAGTGTTACAGGCTTCCATGTGACTTCCATGTGAGAGCCAGAGTGGTGTAGTGGTTATGAGCGGTGGTTTGGAGCGGTAGGCTCTGATCTGGAGAACCAGGTTTGATTCCCCACTCCTCTACATGAGTGGCAGACGCTAATCTGGTGAACTGGATTTGTTTCCTCACTCCTCCACATGAAGCCAGCTGGGTGACCTTGGGTTAGTCACAGCTCTCTCAGCCCCACCCACCTCACAGGGTGCTGTTGTAAGGAGGGGAAGGAAAGGTGATTGTAAGCCGGTTTGATTCTTCCTTAAGTGGTAGAGAAAGTTGGCATATAAAAACCAACTCTTCTTCTTCCTCTTCTTCCTCTTCCACAGATAACAGAGTACCTTGGCACTGCAGGGCCCAAGCAATCACCGCCAGAGGGCAAGGATGCCACATCCTTTTGGGTGTTTGCAGAGGGCAATGCTCCAATAATCACTAATGGATACTGGAAGGCTATGGGCCTGGTTGCCTAGCAACTATTCCTAGAATATAGCACCAGAGACCCTTGGGCTCTTGGGCCTGGCTTTGAAGGAGAAAAAGAAGAAGACTTGGTTTTTATACCAGTGTGGTGTAATTGTTAAGAGCAGTGGACTCTAATCTGGAGAACCGCATTTGATTCCCCACTCTTCCACATGAAGTCTGCTGGGTGACTTTGAGCCGGTCACAGCTCTCTCCGAACTCTCTCAGCCCCACCTACCTCATAAGGTGTCTGTTGTGGGGAGAGGAAAGGAAGGTGATTGTAAGCCACTTTGAGACTCCTTAAGGGTAGAGAAAGCATATAAAAACCGACTCTTCTTCAAGGGAATCTGTTAGCCTTGCAGTGTTTTTTTTTTTTTAAAGAAGAGTAGAAGATCAGTATCAAATTGTCAATGGAAGGCTCTAGTAATTAATTCCACAATTTAATTACTTCTTGAATTAAGACATACTTCATTTGAAATTTTGTGTTGGTGGAGTGTTTTATGGATACAGTGGGTCACCCAGATGACAAATAAGTGGTTCTCGATTAAATCAAGCCTGAATACTCCCTAGAAGCTGAAATGACTAAACTAAGGCTTTTGTACTTTGGTCACATCCTGTGAAGACAAAAGAGTCACTGGAAAAGACAATAATGCTAGGAAAAGTTGGAAGGAGTGGGAAAAGAGGTAGACTCATCGTGAGATGGATTCGCTCCATAAAGGAAGCCATGGCATCAGTTTGAAAGACCTTAGTAAAGCCGATGGTTTGGATGTCATTAATTCCTAAGGTCAACATAAGTCAGAAGTGGCTTGACGGTACATAGCACGCACACACACAAAGTACTTTCTTTAGTCTGTCCTGAATCACCTTCCTGTCTGTAATGCCATATGGTTCCCCTATATGAACATGTACTCATAAGAAACCAGCCATACAGACCAAAATATCATATAACATAACAATCTCCCTCCACATCAGCCTCTATCCTTCCCCCTTAAGTCCCAGTTTTCAGGTACTTAGGTCATTTATTGTTTTTAAAAATTATTTTAAAAGTTACGCTTGAAAACAGAAAATTTGCTATTAATAAGCTTTTAGAAAGTAAGGGCATACAAACCACTTTAAACAGTGCTGACGGAACCTGTTTTGATGCCTGAAGTGGAAAGGCCGTATGGCGCATGTGTACACAGAGCCCTTCTCTTCCACAGATTAAAATAGTAATCAGATTAAAACAACAGAAGGAGAAACTGAAAATATGTTTTGAGAAGACAACTAAATGGAGGAACCTGTACCTCGGTACACAATTTTTAAACTGCTAGATGTCCTTTGGTGGAATCCCCACCCCGCTTGAAATTTGGCAAGTGCCGCCCAAATTTCATATTGACAGGATATACTGTATTTTCTGGCGTATAAGACTACTTTTTAACCCAGGAAAATCTTCTCAGAAGTGGGGGATCGTCTTATACGCCGGATGCTGAATTCCGAGCCGGACTGGAGAATCTGCCTGGGGAGCCGCCTCCGCTCTGTCCATGTCCGCCAGAGGAGGGAGGCGAGCCCGGTGAGGGCGCTCACTGCCCGGCTCAGAGTCGGAGTCAGGCGCGCCGGGGTGCACGGAGGGAAGTGCTTGGCTGCGCTCCAGCGGCAGCGCAAGGCAGGCATGCGGCTGGCTGGCCGGCTGGCCGGGGCTGGGGTGGCCACTCTCTTCTCCCGGCACAGGGTGTTTTGGCTGCCGCCTAGCACACCCAACATGCCCCCTTTTCTCCCCGGCCTCCGCTTCAGCTTCTGTCTTTATGGGTTTCCCTCCCCTCCAAACCCTCCTTTAGCCCCGCCCGCTGTGGGCCGTTGGCTCAGTCCTCCCCTCGCCTTTAGCCTCGCCCTTCTTGAGGGCCCTTACTCTCACCCCCGTCCCCCTCTTCTTCCCCGCTCCCTTCTCCCCTCGCCGACTCCCCCCGAGAGCCACGTCCCGCCGCTCCGGGTTGGCACACACTCTTCCTTGCCGGGAGGTCGGCCCCCGGCCTCCTCCTGTTCCTCCCGCCAGCCCCGCCTCCCGGCGCGCTGCCAGCTCGTCCGGCCGCCCCCGCCCCCTCTTTCTCCCACCCCGGTAAGTGGTGATGTTTCCCCGGGGGTTGAGCCGCCCCTGGAGGACGGGGTGGCCGCGGGGTTGGGGCGCATCCCGAGGGTCGGCCCTAGGCCGCGGACTCGGGACAATCCCAAACTCTATATTTTAACTGTAAAAATGGGGGGTCGTCTTATACGCCCAGTCGTCTTGTACGCCGGAAAATACGGTACTCCTTTTTATTATTACAAACAGACTCCTCAGGTATTGTAATGGCAGAATGCTGAGCGACGCAGCTAGCTGCCTTACCTTTGCAGCTCCTCTGGCAACTGTATGATAATTAATTAACGCTGTAGTTTAATAGGGTATTTACTTCATTTATAGCCTACTTTTCTCCCCCGTGGGGACCCAAAGCAGCTTACATCATTCTCCTCTCCATTTTATCTTCCCAACAATAACCCTGCGAGGTAGGTCAGGCTGAGAGACTGGCCCAAGGTCTCCCAGCAAGCTTCTATGGCAGAGTGGGGATTTGAACCTGGGTCTCCTAGATCCCAGTCTGACACTATAAGCACTGCACCTCACTGGCTCTCAAATAAGGCATGATGGTGTCAGTTTGTTTAAACACGGAAGTGCCCCAATTACATGCCTTGAATGGCAAAAGGAACATGTGGGGGTGAGAAGGGCTGAACCCTTCCTGTGCCCCCTGCTTATTACCTCACACCTCCTCTTGCCTAGCCAAGATCACATCCCATATCACACACCAGATATAAAGAAAAGCGCTTAAGGTGGAGGAGATGAGCCATTGGGAGGAAGGTGGTTCTGACTTCTCTTCTAATGAGTGCCTTTTGGGTTTAGTTTGATACACACACATATACTCATTCTGTGATTAACTCAGTTCTTCTATGTTTTAGCCCACACGCTGGCCACAAGCACCTAGCTTGGCTCCAAATAAAGTGATCCTCATAGCCCGTTTAACAGTGCTTCCATCTGGCCAAACTGGCCTCAGTTTCCCTAACACCTAGCCTTAACTGAGCCTCAGCAAACATTTAGTAGCACGACCCGAATGAACCCACTTAAAAAACTCCTATCCTTGGCCTGTGTGGCTTCCTCCCCCTTGGACAAAGAGGTGAGAGGAATGGCGCCTGGATTTACCCTTTGAAAGAAACGGGAGACGGCAGGTTTAAATATTGGAATAACAGATCTCGAAGGGAAGCTTTGTTTCCCCAGCTGTTACGGATGCTTTAAAAGCCTGTCACTGTCCTATTATTTTGACACAAATTGGATTATTTGATGTGCCAGAAAAGTGTCTTTGGAAGTATGTGAGGATGGGTGAGGGACTAATAATCCACCTGCCGTTGAGGCCTAGTTTTCACAGAGGTAGTCATCCTGTGTCCAGATTGTATTGCTTTAAAGTGTAGTTGGGGGGACACCTACTTTTTGGCTCAGTTGCCCAAAGCGTTGACCCTCTCTGGTCTGGAGAAAACCTGTGTTTCTGTTATCTCTGTTGAAGGACGTGTTTTGTGTGTCTGAGTTAAAGGCTGGCCGGCTCCCACATCTCGCATCACATTTTCTCCCCAAATTTGGATTGCTTAATAACCATCTTTATTTCTGTCTTCTCTCCCCCACCCTTTTATTTCCTGTTCAGCATTTCTGAAAGGGTTGAACGCTAAGCAGAGGCGAGAGCATTATTTCACCAAGGACGTCATTAAACTGAAGCAAATTCCCACGTGGAAAGAAATGGCGAAAAGTGAGTCTCTAAAGTTCTCCCTTCCGCTCTCAGTATAATTCCACTGGTTACTTTGTGTTTCTGAGGGAAACACAAAGCTTTGGTTCACGTGTGCATGAAGACCGAGAAATGGGGGTGTTGTGAAGTTGTGCATGAAGACTGAGAAATGGGGGTGTTGTGAAGTCTTGTGGGTGTGTATATATAGTTGGCTTGGTGTAGTGGCCAGCGTGTTGGACTAGGACTTGAGAGAACTGGGTCAAACGCTCCACTCTCTAGGTAACCAAGAAGGTTGGACCAGAACCAACGGGTTGAAATTAAATCAAAAGAGTTTCTGTCTAGACAGTAGAAGAATTTTCTAACAGAGCAGTTCCTCAGTGGAACAGGCTTGCTCGAGAGGTGGTGAGCTCTCCTTCCATGTAGGTTTTTAAGAAGAGGTTAGATGGCCATCTGTCAGCAATGCTGATTCTGTGACCTTAGGCAGATGATGAGAGGGAGGGCACCTTGGCCATCTTCTGGTCACTGGGGGTGTGGGGGGGAGGTAGTTGTGAATTTCCTGCATTGTGCAGGGGGTTGGACTTGATGACCCTGGTGGTCCCTTCCAACTCTATGATTCTAACCTTGTACCACTCAATTTCTCTCAGCCTAACTTACTTCACAAAGGCAATGGCAAAACCACCTATGTCCCTCCGTCGCCTTGTGAGGGGTCGCCGTAGGTCGGTTGCAACTTGACATCACTTAATTATTAGTAATTTACCTCACAGAGTTGTGAGAACGAAATGGGGTTGAGGGAAGAACTGTATATGCTGCCTTGAGCCTCCTGGAGGGAGGGCAGGATAAGAATTTATAGATGGATAAATTTCATGATCCATGCTTTTGTCTGTCCATCCTCATCTGGAAGTGCTTTGCTGGTGCAGATAGGAGCAGAACCATCAGAAATTTGAGAACAAGGGTAAAGTATTAGGCTTAGTATAAGGAAAAAAACTTTTCTCCCACAACCTTTCATTTCTACAAGCTGCTGCGACTATGTCTGGTATACAGAGTACCCCTACTCTGGGCATTGAACCACACAGCAGTGTCAAGGTGTCTGTTGTTGACAAAATGGTGTGGTGCTTCTACAAACATGGCAAGTTCATGGAGTGGGATAATACAGTGGGCTGGAGAACTAGCAAACACAGTCAGAATAGTGTTGACTTTCTCAACAATAATGGCCGATGTGAGAGAGCTTTCTGAAAGGAACCAGATCTTCCCTGCGGACACATGCTGTGGAAGATTGTCTGCTCAGGCGGGAAGTTGAGAGTCCAGAGAGGGTAAAGCAGGGTCTGTGGCTGTGCGGGTTACAGCTAAAGTCCGAGGGAAAAGTCCAAACTTCTCCACAGGAAATGATCCAAAGTAGAAGAGGAGACATATTTCATGTATCGGAGGGCGCTCACCCGTCTGTTCATTTAGGCCATTTATGTGGTGCCTTTGTGCTTTGAAAAGTGCTTGAGGGCAATAAAAATACAAAGATAAATAGAGCGATAACATTAATTTAAATCAATCAAAACTTATTTAACAGAATTTAGAACCACAGGAAGGACTTGGTCTTAAAAGGCCCTTCGAAATTAAAAGACAAAGGCTTTAGCTGATGACTCAAGGCCTACAGCAAGGGGATATAATGTAATTCCAGAGGGAGGGAGTTCCAGAGTTCAGGGTCGGCTGCTGAGAAGGCCCTCCTCTGGGTCCCCACCAAAAGGACTTCTGTAACTGTCTGTAACTGAGACCCTTGAATGATCTCAGGGGCAGAAGCAGAACCTTCAGATACTTTAGGTCAAAGCTATTGAAGGTTTTAAAGGTCAGCCCCACTATTTTTTACTGAACCTGGAAACACACCGGCAGCCAGTGTAATTGGTTGCTTCAAACCTTCCTAGGGTTGCCAACTGCCAGGTACTAGCTGGAGATCTCCTGCTATTACAACTGACCTCCAGCCGATAGAGATCCTTTCACCTGGAGAAAATGGCCCCTTTGGCAATTGGACTCTATAGTATTGAAGTCCCTCCCCTCTCCAAACCCCACCCTCTTCAGGCTCCGCCCCAAAAATCTCCCGCCAGTGGTGAAGAGGGACCTGGCATCCCTAAACCTTCCAGGTTTTTCCCAGTTCTGTGGTGATTTTCCCCAAACCTGGTTTGGTACAATGATCTTTCACCAGGTAGGCCAGGGTGCTTGCTCATCAGTCATTGTTGGGATAGCCTTTGGTGCAGCTGTAGGCCAGCCAAGAGCAGCATGGAGTAGGGGTGTCAAACATAAGGCCCGCGGGCCAGATCCGGTCCCCTGAGAGCTCTTATCCGGCCAGCCGAGGCAGCACTCTTGATCTGGGCTGGCAAGGCATGGCCCGGCCCAAGGAAGTGACATTTATTTCATATCCGGCCCTCATAACAATTGAGTTCAACACCTCTGGCATAGAGCATTCTGGGAGGAGGTGGGATCGCTTGGCCAGTCTTCTCCTGGAAGGGAGCAGGGAGGCTGCAAACAGGCCCTTTTGCTACTGGCCGCTACTGGTCCTGAAATGGGTGACAGCTCTCATGTACCATTTTTTCCTGCCAGGTGCCCGGGTTAAGCCTCCGGAAGAGGCCATCTACCCGAAGGACAATCACCTGAATGAGAAGATCTCTCTCTTCCGTGGCGACATCACCAAGCTAGAGGTGGACGCGATTGTCAACGCGGGTGAGTGAATTCAATTTGGCATTGTTCATGGCTGGAGATAATTTTGGCTTCCAGGGGGGTCTGGTAACTCATGCCAGGTTGTGGCTCGTGCCTGCATGGAAACTTTGATGGTGGGAATCCTAAGGTTGGCAGCAGTGGGGACTTTGATGGTGGGAATCCTAAGGTTGGCAACAGTTGGCAATGTGTCTCTCCCCCCCCCCCCGTTTTTTATGGTGCAGTTTTATTTAATAGTAGAGCGGAATAAACTAATGTTTGTTTGCATATATCGTACTCCATTCAGATCAACTGTCTGTCTCCAGCTTTAGTAACAGTGTTTATCCCACAGAACAAATGAGATATCTTTTTAGTCTAGAGAGAAATGATAGTTTGTTTGGGGTTTTTTGCAAGTGGGTTTGTTGGCCATAGTGTAGGACTTTTTTTGCCTCGCCTGGCGTTCCTTCCTGCCCTATGTTCTAATTGCTGTTCCGGTGTTTTCATGTGTGTATTTTACTTTTGGTTTAGATCGGTTTTATGATCAGATTGTGTAGTGCTCTGTTTTTAAATTGTTAGCCACCTTGGTGGCCCTGATTGGACAGAAAGGCGGAATATAAATTTGGTAAGTAAATATATGCTCAGCCTGTATTTGCTTTGGATTTGCAGATGTATGTATTGCGTAGACCCCGCACACACGCAAAACCCATTTGACCAAATTTGACAGTGGGGGGAAAGAAATTCATGAATATGCCCTTGGAAGTAATTCCTGTTTCAAGTTATTTTCAGCTGTCTCAAATAATGTCTTTTGTTTAAGAGTACCAGTTACCATTCACAATGCTGAACAAAAGAAACCTTCTTTAAGGACAGGTGTTCACGTTGATTACAAAAAGATGTGGGATAGGGGAGATAATGGGTTGTATCTTACCATTCAGATGGTAGTGCTTTCTGCTGGTGCAATGTGTTTCCGGATGCAACCTTTTGCATCTCTGGGCTGGCGATGACCTAGTGAGGCTGAATGTCTTCTAAAGAAAGGATTAGTTGGGTTTAAGTAAAGTCTTTGTAAACTGGATTGCAAACATCTGGGCTGGCTGGAGGGATGGGGTTCTATAACAGGCAAGAATCAAAGTATGGGGACTGTTGTGGTAACAATTCACACACAACGCTTTGTTCAAGTGAGCAGTCTTCTCCCCGAGATTGAGCTCGGGCAGATTGGCTGGTTCCTGTGATGTTGCGGACTCATCTTCCCATCTTTAAAAACTGGATGCATTTGGTACAAGGCAAATGACAGAATCAGCATTTGAATCACCGATAAGAATGCCCGAGCAACACATATGACAAACAGGGTGGCAGCATGGATGTGTGGGCAATCTGGCTGTGACATCTGTCACCTCATTGATCGCCAGGGTTGATTCGGCTGATCTGGCTGGCTGGGCGGGTGTCCCCTACTTCCCTCACCGCTCCATGTGCGTCCTTCCCGAAGCTGCGCACTTGGTGGAAGAGGACAACCATCCCAGATAGGAGTGTACCGCTCTTCGGTCAAGGGGATCCAATAGCTGCTCTCCCCTGCTTGAACCTCCAAACAAGCTCAAGGGTGGCGGCATGTGAGCTTATCCCACAGGTAACTGTCCCCCAGCAAATCCTGCTTTGCAAGTCTCTTTGTGTACACTGCCAAGGACTATATGTTACATTTTCCTCCAGATCTACACAGTCAGACTGTGTTGTAGGTCCTCTGCTGGGAACTCAACTGCTATGTACGCAGGGTCCCTTGGATCAGGGCCATGTTGTGCAGAGAGAGACTTAGGCCTTCTCCACCCAATATTTTCCAGACCTGAAATGGCCCCAGGGGGCGCTGTTCCCCCTGTAGTGGGGCTTGACATGTATGATGGGACATATCTAGGTTTCCCCAACGCGGTGAATAGCACTCTCTGGGGCCATTTCAGCTTGGGAAAACAGTGGGGGTGGGAACACAATTCCTCTCTCCCTGTATGCTGTGGCCCCAACTGGGCAGTGCATGCCTGGGAATTGAGTTCCTGGCATGGAACTTCTGACACATGCCTGATTGCACAAATCAGTTGAGGTCCTGGGGAAAATGTAATGTGTAGTTCAGTCAGGACACACAACGGTGACATTTGCAAGGTATAGATGTCATTGTCCTTGATAGGCACTAGAGGGCACCAAAACCTCACTGTTCCAGGACTCGTCCGACTAATTTTGCTCCCTCAATAAATCATGCTGTTTATTAGTGGAATAAAAGTCTTTGCTAACAAGAGGTTTTGTTGGCGCTTCATAAATCCTGCCTCTGTGCATCATGAAGCCCATATGTGCTTAATTCATACGTAAAGTCGCAAGTGGGATTATAATATGTGTCCATTAAATTCTAGGAGACCCGATAATTATCATTAGCCGCAAGTAATTACCTGTGTGGATCAAGGCCAGGAGCTGTTTGCTGCCGTTGCTGCAACACCGTTAGCATGGTGGGTGGGTGAGCGGGGAGGTCATGCATCTCCCGGAAGGCAGGGTGGGCTACATCATCCAGGTAGGGGGAACAGGCGGAGCATTTCTTTCCTATTAACCTTGATTGCCCGCTGGGCATCGAGAGTGCCCAGACTCTTGCCAGGCATGATTGTAGCGTTAATGTCAGCTGCAGGCATCCAGGCCATGGCAGGGAAGGCGGCTGGACTCTCTCAGGACAGGACCGGGCGATGTATTGTGTTCAGAGACTCCTCCAGAATGTCTCCAAACAGATAGGCCTGAAGAGAAGGTGGCTATCCGGGCTTGTATCTCTGGCTTGCTGGAATGCTAGGGAATTAGATAACGGGGATTAAATCTCAAAATACAAAAGTTTGTGGCTGAGGGACATATACTCATAAATACAATTTATCATGTACAAACATTATGACTACCTATATATACTGACTAAAATACATCCAAGGTTACAATCCACAATAATTCTACTGGCATAGAGCAAGAGTCCTGTTGCAATCCTTTAAGTTTGTTCTTCCATACGTCAGTGATGCAACACTGATAGATCAATTACTATATAAAGCTGTAAATCATCTCTTCAGTATTGGTCAGTATATATAGGTAGTCATAATGTTTGTACATGATAAATTATATGTCCCTCAGCCACATACTTTTGAGGTTTAATTTCAGTGTTGGTGTGGCATAGCTACTGTTTTGTCTAGAATTAGATACCGGCCCATTCTAGCTGTTTGAATGGTGGGCTTAGCTGTTGCAACAATACGTTCAGCAAGCTCCTGTTTAGGACAGGTTAGTCTGCTTTTTGGGACTTTATCTTGACTGCTCATGCTTCTCAAGGCCAGGATCTGGCAGGGGCTACTTTCCTAGAAGAACCCAGACTAGCTGCTAAAAGAGCGACCGGCAACTTCTCCCACTGCCCATCTGCGAGTGTTTTGGTCATAGAGTGGGGCGTGCCAATATTTAAAATACAAATACCCTTGCCTATAAGAAATGAGTTAATCAGGGAGAGGACTAGGCTACCAATTCTCTGCTGTGCTGTTTTTCTACATACAGGGTTTGTTTTTTTTGTATTTTTACCAGATTAACATTCCAACCCTAATCTGCAAAGTTTTACCTTCCATATTGTGCAGCTCTCCTTAGGAGTTGGAATGTGAGGATGGAGATCAGAACCCAGAAGGCAAGAAACAAAAAGCCCTTATCCGTTGTTTCTATTTATGAGTCAGTGAGGTTCAAATGCACGTGAAGTATATGTAACCTCAGTTGGCCTTTTCCCTGATGTATTAGGTTTCTACATACAGGGATTTACAAAAAAAGAAAGAAGTCATAAGGAAGCATTGAATAGTGAGACCTTTTCACTTGGAGTCTGAAATAATACAGTCCGGGCCTTTGCCGAAGGACAGTTAGTATTTTTTTAAAAAATTCTCACCTTGTTTTGGGTTTGTTTTCCAGTCATGCTGTTCCTCAAGAATATCAAACAGGCTGTCTGGATGGGGGAGAAGGAATAGGTGGGGGTTGGTTCCTTAAGAGTGTTGATGGTATAGAAAAGGGTTCGGTTGGGGTGGTGGAGGAGCCCCGTGGCGCAGAGTGGTAAGCTGCAGTACTGCAGTCCATGCTCTGCTCACAACCTGAGTTCGATCCCTACAGAAGTTGGTGTCAGGTAGCTGGCTCAAGGTTGACTCAGCCTTCCATCCTTCCAAGGTTGGTAAAATGAGTACCCAGCTTGCTGGGGGTAAAGGGAAGATGACTGGGGAAGGCACTGGCAAACCACCCCATAAAACAAAGTCTGCCTAGTAAACGTTGGGATGTGACGTCACCCCATGGGTCAGGAACGACCCAGTGCTTGCACAGGGGACCTTTACCTTTTACCTTGGGTTGGTGGTAAAGCGAGAGTAGGGGTGTTCACGAGGGGTTTCCCACTCCAAATTTCGAAGGAGATTTTATAGTTTCTTTAAAAGCCCTCTTTCACAGCAGCAGCAGAGCGACGTATTTCCCAAAGGGAATAGAAAAGGCGCAGCATGCGCTACTCACAATTGATAAACCCTGTTTGTCGCTGATGATGATGTGTAACCGGAGATGCTGCTGACGTGGGGTGCTTACCCAGTTCTCTCCCTCCCCAGCCCCGCAGCCATAATGGAAGAAATGCAGGAGCCTCCGCTCTCTCTGCTTCTTGACAATGCTCAAGCAGGGGGCTCCCTCTGCACAGGAGTGGAAATTGAACGTATAACATATTGTTGCTGCTGGGGGCAGAGTTGCCCTTGAAGGAGCCGGTTTGTGGCTCAGTGGTACGGTTAAGGCCGTTCACATCTCAGATGCCCAAGTGGCATCGGTGGACGGTGATGCCACCTGATGGCAGGGGCCCCATTGGACTCTGCCCGGCTGTGTTTATCATTGAAGGCCCCCACCTGCCCCACAAATCTCTCTGCGGCAAATCATGGGCCACGACAAGAGAAGGGTAAAGCTGCTGCCCCCCAGGGGCAAGTTTCGTCACACCCTTTTGGCCCCTTTTCCTCCTTGCCTTGCTGGTGGCGCTGCTCCCTTGGGCTTTCCCTGAGGTTGGGCTTTTGCCCTTGCAGGGGCTGATCTTCTCTGGGGGGCAGGTGACCAGCTTGGGGCTTCCTTGCGGCCCCTCCTTCCACTACCTGGCTATCAGTGAGCTCCGCTCTCCTTGCAAGGTAGGTGAATGTGCACTCCTCTCACAGGGCAGGGATAGAAGAAGAGTTGGCTTTTATGTGTCGACTTTCTCTACCACTTAAGGAAGAATCAAACCAGCTTGCAATCACCTTCCCTTCCCATTCCCATTATAGGCACCCTCTTAGGTGGGGCTGAGAGAGCTCTAAGAGAGCTGTGACTAGCCCAAGGTCACCCAGCTGGCTTCGTGTGGAGGAGTGGGGAAACCAACCTGATTCGCCAGATTAGCAGCCACCGCTTATGTGGAGGAGTGAGGAATTGAACCTGGTTCTCCAGGTTAGCATCTGCCGCTCATGTGGAGGAGTGGGGAATCAAACCCAGTTCTCCAGATCAGAGTCCACTGCTCCAAACCACCGCTCTTAACCACTACACCATGCTGGCTTTGCCACAGTTAGCTATTTGCAGGTAACATCTATATTACCTTTTAAGTTTTTTAGCTGCCTTGAGGACCCCATGTAAAGCTGGAAGATGAGGTAGGCGAGAGGAGGGGCCATGGCTCAGTGGTAGAGCACCTGCTTGGCATGCAGAAGGTCCCAGGTTCAATCCCTGGCATCTCCAATTAAATGGATGAGGTAGTAGGTGATTACCTGACCTGGATAACCCAGGCTAGCCTGATCTCATCAGATCTTGGAAGCTAAGCAGGGTCAGCCCTTGCTAATATTTTGATGGGCGATCTCCAAGGAATACCAGGATCGCTACTCAGAGGCAGGCAACAGTATACCACCTCTGAACGTCTCTTGCCTTGAAAACTATGGGGTTGCCATAAGTCAGCTGTGACTTGACGGTGAAAAAAAGAGAGAGAAAGTAGGCGTTTGGAAAGACTTTTCCCTGAAACCCTGGACAGCTGCTGCCAGTCTTAGACAGTACTGACCTTGATGGACTGAGGGCTTAATTCAGTTTAAGGCAGCTTCATGTGTATGTCTTAAATAAATAAATGAGCTAAAATTCACTTCTTGACCCAGGAACTTCTAAACACATGAAGCTGCCTTATACCGAATCAGACTCTTGGTCCATCAAAGTCAGTATTGTCTACTCAGACTGGCAGCGGCTCTCCAGGGTCTCAGGCAGACAGGTATGTTCACATCACCTAGTTGCCTAGTCCCTTTAACTGGAGATGCCGGGGATTGAACCTGGGACCTTCTGCATGCCAAGCAGAGGCTCTACCACTGAGCCACCGCCCCTCCCCTTTTGGGCCCAGCTATCCCTCCTCTTTGGGGAAGGTTCCCCACACATGTTTTTTCAGTCATCCCTGACCAGCTTTCCTTGAAAGCCACCAATGGGTTTCACTTGGGGGCCACCTGGCAGTGATTCCAGCTTTTGCGCTGCCCGTTGGTGATTTTTTTTTTTGGGGGGGGGAGTGCCTCAATGATGCTCCGTTTTTGTTTGAGAAGAAGGAAGCTCAGACAACCGGCTGCCAGAAAGATCGGAGCGAAGCCAACCGCCGCTTCTTCTTCCAGCTGGGTGTTTTATGGATAGATGAATGGATCTAACCGCTGCGTATCCCTCTGTATTATGAATCGTCGCCTTATAACGACAATAGTTATGGGACCGCGAAGTGCGGGAGACAAAGCTCTAGGCAGATATTACGATGCTGAGCTGTCAGCGTAAATCGCTTCTCCTGTCACTTTGGCGGTCCAATTGCTTGTGGATGTTCGCCACTGCTTGAGAAGAGGAGGAAAGGAGATGGGAGCTGAGCCAGCGTTTTCACTCTGGAAGCTCCTTTTTGTGGCAAAGTCTGTTCTCACATGCTCCTAGAAGTGGGTGTGGCTGCATGCTGTGGCGTCCTTTCCCAAAGCTGCATCATCTACTTGTGATCCGGTAGATGCTGTGGTGTCCTAAGGACGGGATTGGGTGCCTACAGATGCTTTCTGCAACAGCCAGCGTGGTGTGGTGGTTAAGAGTGGTGGACTCTAATCTGGAGAACTGGGTTTGATTCCTCACTCCTCCACATTAACAGCAGATTCTAATCTGCTGAACCGGGTTGGTTTCCCCATTCCTCCATAGGAAGCCTGCTGGGTGACCTTGGGCTAGTCACCATTCTCTCTAAACTCTCTCAGCCCCACCTACCTCACAAAGAGAGAAGCCACAGCATTTATGCAAATGCACATCTTTTCGATAACTACATTCCATGCGCTCAAGCATTACAGTGACAGAAGGGCAAGCAAATTGTAACGAGAGCTGGTAGAGAAAGTGAGAAGCCAGGTTGTCATGCAAAGCACCCACACTTCTGCCTCTCGAATAATAAGCCATTTCCCAAGATGGGCCCCACACACCCAGCTAGCCAGGTGCTTATATCTAAGGACGTTAGACATGAATGTGTCCTCATGTGCACCACCGGGATGCCACCGCCATTTCAAAACCTAAAATGGGCAATTTAAACATGCCTCCCCGTGACCGTTTCAACACGTGAAGAGGTACCGGCGAGGGGGACAAGAAGGACTCATCTCACTGCGCTGCTGATCTCTTGCGGCTTTTAAAAATCTTCCATTGTAGGCTTTATAATGGCTGCAGCCCTGTGGCGGACATGAGGACGCCTTCATGTCTAACTTGTCCTTTGGTTATAAGCCACTAGCTAGCTGGGTGTGAGCCAGTGTTTGGAAATCGGCCTGTTACCCGCGAGGCAGAAGTCTGGGTTCCTTGCCTGACAACCCGGCCTTCTCTCCCCCTCCAGTCACCCCTCACTTTCTCTATCAGCTCTTGTTACAATTTGCTTACCCTTCTGTCACCGTAATGCCTGTGCGCATGGAGTGTAGTTATTGAAAAGATGTACATTTGCATAAATGCTGTGGGTTCTTTTCTTTTTTTGCAATTTGATTACGGTCGTTAGGTTCCCTCGATGCCGACTATAAACAACTTAATCAACCCTTTCTGAACTGGCACTGTTAAACTCTGGCTCTTTAGTGGCCGTGTCTGAGCAATATTCGGGGAGCCTGATAGACCCTCTGGACCAGAACTCTGGGTACAACTGGGTCCTGGTCTAAAATGGTTCACCCCTGTTGTGATAGAACCAGCGTGGCAAGTGGTTAAGAGCAGTGGTTTGGAGCGGTGGACTCTGATCTGGAGAACCGGGTTTGATTCCCCGCTCCTCCACATGAGCGGCGGAGGCTAATCTGGTGAACTGGATTTGTTTCCCCACTCCAACACGTGAAGCCAGCTGGGTGACCGTGGGCTAGTCACAGTTCTTTCAGCCCCACCGACCTCACAGGGTGTCTGTGGTGGGGAGGGGAAGGGAAGGTGATTATAAGCTGGTTTGATTCTTCCTAAAGTGGTAAAGAAAGTTGGCATATAAAAACCAACTCTCCTTCTCCTTCTCCTCCTCCTCCTTGCCGTATCATTTTGGATTGCACATGGGTGGATGCTGTTTTGGAAAACACCTCCCCCTCTTAAAATGCTGTGTTTGGCTGCAGTAGAAGCGCTAGATTCGAATCCATTAGCACCTCAAGAGACCAACAATATTTTCAGGGTATAAGCCTTCAAGAGTCAGAGCTCCCTTCATCAGATATCAAGGGAGCCTTCGACTCTTGAGTTTATACCCTGAAAATCTCGTTGGTCTCTGTGGTGCTACTGGACCCAAACCTAGCACATCAGAGAGAGTGAATTCTAACACAGCCCCACACCCTGTTGCTGCTATTTTTTTTTAAATGTGTCTTTGTATGTGTTGTAAAATGTGAGGGAATATGTAAGAAATAGGGTTGCCATGCCCAGGTTGGGAAATACCTGGGGATTTTGGGGGTGGAACCTGAGGAGGTTGGGGTTTGGGGAGGGGAGGTTTTTCAATGCCATAGAGTCCAATTGCCAAAGCGGCCACTTTCTGCAGGTGAACTGATCTGTCGCCTGGAGATCAGTTGTAATAGTGGGAGACCTTTAGTCACCACCTGGAGGTTGGCAACCCTAATAAGAAAATGGTATCCCTTAGCTGCAGTCTGAACACATGAAGCTGCCTTATACCAAATCAGACCCTTGGTCCATCAAAGTCAGTATTGTCTACTCTGTATTGAGACCGGCGGCGGCTCTCCAGGGTCTCAAGCAGAGGTCTTTCACATCACCTACTTGCCTAGTCCCTTTAACTGGAGATGCCGGGGATGGAACCTGGGACCTTTTGCATGCCAAGCAGAGGCTCTACCACTGAGCCACAGCCCCTCCCCATCTTTAAAAATGACATCCAGAATGTTTTTGAGCAGTATCTGAAAATGTATGGTCCAGATTACCACTTTGGTTTCTACTTTATCCTGCGGTGTGTTTAGATCTAACCTAATTTGCCAGCCTGACTTCTTACCACAAACTTCTTTAGTTGTTAATGGACACTCTCCTGACTTTTCGTAAGCAAGTCTTGTGACTTTTGGCCTCTGCACTTTCTGGGAAGCTCCTGGCGCTCTAGCCTGGTTCTTCCTTCTGACGATTCCTGCTTAACAAACCTGAAGTTCAGGCCAATCTACTCCTCCGTTTTTTGTTATCTGTTCTTTATAGACTCCTCCTCAGAGCGGCTCTTAAGTTGGGAGACTTTGCTCAGCTGCGTGGCAAAGAGCCGCCATAAAGCTCTGAACCGACGGCGCGAGTCGGGGGCTTCAGTACAGAGTTTTTAATGGCCGGCTTTTATCTCCCTCTTTTTTTTACGGCTTGGAATAATTTTTAGCGGCTTTCTGACTTGGCAAATAAAACCACTCGCTCTTTATGTTCCCATGGCGCTCGCAAGACCCCGCTACCCAGACCCTGCTGGCTTCACAACCAAGGTCAAAAGCCCCGTTCTTCTTCGTACACTTGTTCAGATACTGAACCGTTCTTAACATCAGGCCCTCCTGTTCCGGGGAGAGAAATATTTATTACTTCGTTTTTCAAATCCGCCTCAGACTGTCGACTCTTAAAAGATCTCTTAATAGATTTACTGCTTGGCTTTTCTGGCTTTGTTCAATTAAACATACTATTGGCAAACACCTCCAAGGTGCTTCCTAGAGGGTCCTAAATGAAGGTGGCAGGTTTAGTCTTTACGAGAGATCATAATATTTGGGGAAGGATCTAAGGCATTGCCAAGGGCTCTGCGCAAGAAGATAACTCTGAAGAGTGCACGGCCCTTTCTGTGGATTTCCCTGTAGTTCTGCAACCCATAAGGAGAAACGTGGGCTGTGGACACCCAATTATTTCTCTTCATTTTCAAGCTGTGTTCTGGGGCACTTGCAGGATTCTTCGAAAGCTTAGGGCCAACCTTCTCCTGCCACATTCTGCCACAAAGCAAGAAGCCCCCTGATCCCCAAGAAAAATATTTCCGCTGGGACCTCTCTTGTACCACCCAGAGCCAAATATCATATGAAAAAAAAATCACAAATGTTGTTGGCATCAATGGGATAATAATGGATTATCTCTCTATGTGCTATGCATTTTTCTTTCCATTCCTCACATTTATATCCCAAGCATACCCCAGATCTCTTGCGTCTCTTCACACACATATTAAGAGGAGCCAGGAAAGCAAGCTAATGTCAATTCTCAGTGGAGAAGATCCCACCATGGTTCCAGTCCAGGCCTGCCCAACCACTAGGCCAACCTAAGTGATTGGCTAGACCCTCAGATTTGAAGGGGTGCCAAAAAGGTGTGAAGAGAAGCTTGCTATTAACTGGCTACTAGGATCTCCAGATCGCCAGGTATTTCCCTATTTGGGGTGGAGCCTGAGGAGGGCGGGGTTTGGGGAGGGGTGGGACTTCATTGCCATAGAGTCCAATTGCCAAAGCGGCCATTTTCTCCAGGTGAACTGATCTCTATCAGCTGGAGATCAGTTGTAATAGCGGAAGATCTCCAGCTACTACCTGAAGGTTGATGAAAATGAACAGCAAGAGCTCAATAATAATTCAAAACAATGTGATGAAGATACAAACAAGTGATCAAGTGTGAACACCCTTAAATGTGAACTAAACGAATCATCAACACACAAAACAAGAACAGACAGTATATACATACGCACGGCGTTCTTATTACAAGCAGTGTCGTCCAAGAGCTTATCAAAGCTCATAAACTGAGTGATACAATGAAAATGATATCTTCTTATTGCCTGACGGCTAAAGGTAAGTAAATATAGCTTCTCAAAGAAGTCTTCACAGCCAGAGGATGGAAATGTTCAAGCAAAAAAGGAACGTTTTCCAGATAAATTTCAAATGTTTTCGCCCACCACATTTGATAAGCTCTTGGGCGACATTGCTTGTAATAAGAACGCCGTGCATATGCATATATTGTCTGTTCTTGTTTTGTGGGTTGATGATTTGTTTAGTTCACATTTAAGGGTGTTCACACTTGATTACTTGTTTGTGTCTTTATTACATTGTTCAATATAGTATTGTTTTGAATTATTATTGAGCTCTTGCTGTTCATTTTCATCAGCTATACAATTTACAGCATAGGTGTTACCTTTTTGCCAGACTACCTGGAGGTTGGCAACTCTATCCATATTGTGTTCCGAGATGCCTTCAGCAGGAGTTCCAAACACCCCCTCAGTATGGCCTGATGGGAAGCGCCCCCTCCCCGTGCTCCCCTGAGGCAGTGGGAAGGCCTAACAGGCCTCTGTGGATCTGTTAGCCCACCTAGAGCTTACCAGAATCCTTTGCATCATCAGCAGATGTTTGTGTTGGAAGATTTGCAGTGTATAGTGCGCAAAGGAACTGAGAAGAAGACTCAGCAGGGGGCGGGCAAGTGATCAGCTAGTTTGGGCTGTAAGGCTAGAGACCTTTTCACACCTCTTGACTGTCCTCAGACTGATACTCTCGGACAATTTCCGCCTTCTTGGAAGTAATTTACCCTCTCTTCCCACTTCCTTAGCTAGTTAGACAGCTAGAGGCTCTGTCTCTCAGCTTTCCCATTATAAAATGTAGTTCCCTCAATAAAGAGCAACTTTGTCTTTAGTCAGTGAGTCTGATGCTTCACTGCATACTTAGCATTCTGACAATGTCAGAATTCTGTTTGATGTGGAAAACTGGCTACTCTGGAGTGACAGAAATGTGGGGGGACTTGCCAGGTGGAAGCCCTACTGCAAATGGGTGCATTTAGGGTTGGCAGGCATGGCCTAGCAACTGGCGAGAGATGGGGGAGGTGGGTACTTACCATGGGAGGGGGTTGTCACTGCACAATGACGTCGCAATGACATATCCTGGAATTGCCAGCATCGCACCAAGGAGACTCTCTAGCACTCTCCCAAACTCTACACGGGGTTTTTGGCTAAGTGCTAGAGTATTGCCCTGGGGCAATGCTGCTACTTCTGTGTTGCACCGGAAGTGACATCATCACATGGTATGGTTGCCAGGTCCTCCCTGGCCACCAGCGGGTGCGGGGGGGGGGGGGAAGGATTTCCAGGTCACGGTTGTGAAACTCCTGGAGATTTGGGGATGGAGCCTGGGGAGGACAGGGACCTCAGTGGGGTACAATGCCATGGAGTCCACCCCTCCAGACCATCCATTTTCTCCAGGGAAACTGATCTCTGTGCTTGGGAGATGGGCATGAATTACGGGGGATTCAGAGGTCCCACCTGGAGGCTGGCATCCCTATTGCATGGTGGCTGCAAATTTCTGCCGTCTTTTGGCTGGCTTGCTTCCGCCTGCTGACGCCTACTGACCAGCTGAGCATCGGTGGGCAGCAGCCAAAGATGCCAGGAGTTTGCCCACCATTAGTGGGCACATGGAAAGCCTAGCTGTATCAGCAACAAGCACCCACAAAGAAACAATACAACCTTGTCACCATATGAAAAACACCCTGGGCTTGTTGTGTTTTCTTATTTATAGAGAAAATATGCACAGGGGTGCATTCAAAAATACGATTCCTCCCCCAGTTGCAGTGTGAAGTGATTACAAAGGTGTTAGCTGTATTAGTCTGTCGTAACAAAATAGACCAGTAGCTCCTTAAAGACAACTAACATTTATCTCAAGTGTTAGATAAGGTTGCCAACCTCCAGGTACTAGCTGGAGATCTGCTATTACAACTGATCTCCAGCCGACAGAGATCAGTTCCCTTGGCTGCTTTGGCAATTGGACTCTATGGCATTGAAGTCCCTCCCCTCCCCAAACCCTGCCCTCCTCAGGCTCCACCCCAAAAACCTCCCACCAGTGGCGAAGAGGGACCTGGCAACCCTAGCGATAGAGTTCATCGCACTACTTTGTACTCTTCCGCTTAATTCTGCTGCAAGCACGGACCAGGCCTAATTCGGGAAGGAGGGAGGGGGTTGGGGTGTTGTATTTCCCCCTCCCCTGTGTTTTGGCTGGGCCTTCTTGTGTGCAAGCTGTTCTCTGTCCTCGTGGACTACTGTTTTGCCACATCAAAGGGGGGCAGAAGCTATTGGCCCACTCTGCCCCCATAAGCCTGTTTCCTGCCTTGTGTGTGTGTGTCTGGGGAGGGGGACTCCCTCATCTCCTCTTCCTTGCCTCTCCCTTTCATTAGACAGTAACAATGGTGGGGTTTTTCTTCTCTTGGAGAGCGGGAGTTGTGTCAGCAACCTCGGTGGCATTTGAGCTTTTGTTCAATTTAATGAGCGCTGTTAATGGGAGAGCCAGCCGGGCTGGGTTCCTGGAAGGGGAAGAGATTTTCTGCAATTGTGAAAAGGGCATGCTACAGTGATCTTGCGCTGGGTGGGGTAGGGGGGGTTACAGGAGGGAACCGTTGGATAAAAAGGACTGACGGTAATGATGCTTTGCTAGTGTTTGTGGGAGGGGGGACAGTGTTCTAGGAGATGCATCCAAATATGGGAACCAAACTGGGATGGGGGTGGGGGAGAGAACATGGCAGAACAGCCAAAACCTAAATGGAAGGCTAATGTTCTTTAATTCCATTAATACAATTTAAAACATTTATGTGGAAGAGTGACTAATGCTTGTCAGTCATCCTAGTCCTTCATTGGCCGGAACGGTGGGCGTGGGATCATGTTTATTTCTTAGTTAGCAACTAGGCAGAATTTCTTTGAGTTGTTTTCCCTGGAACAGGTCTGCAGGAGCCAATCCTCCATAAGTCTAGTACTTAAAAAAAAAAAGAGCTGCCTAGTCAAGAAAGCCTGGAATATCCCATGGCGATGGACCTGGGAGTATCAGATTGATCTAAATTTCAATAATGGGGGAGGTAAGAAGAGCGGGGAGGGAGAAAAGGAAGAGGATAGTATCACATCCTGAACTGCCTTAGGAACAACGTATTGTTTGAAGGATCTTGGTTTTCAAATAACGAGGATGTTTTTAGGGCAGAAGGTCCAGAATTCATTGCCAGAGGGATGTGCAAAACCCTAGGCAGCTCAAAAGTAAAAGATCTTTGGTAGCTGGACAAGGTCTTGGCCTGAGACTTTGGAGAGCCATTAGGTAGTACAGTGGTACAAACAGAATAGGACAGGGTTCCCCAACATGGTGACCGCTGATAACCTTTTCTGGTGCCTGCCAAATGTTTTTAGGAAGTAGATGGGGCCAGGTAGGGCTTTTTCCCCGCAAGGCTTCTGATTGATTATTGGAGGTTTGATTGGCTATTAGGGTTGCCAGCTCTGGGTTGAGAAATACCAGGAGTTTTTGGGTGCAGAGCCTAAGGAGGGTGGGGTTTGGGGAGGGACTTCAATGCCATAGATTCCAATTTCCAAAGCGGCCATTTTCTCCAGGTGAACTGATCTCTATCAGCTGGAGATCAATTGTAATAGCGGGAGATCTCCAGTTACTATCTGTAGGTTGGCATTGTCAACCCTGTTGGCTATGCAGATATTTTAAAATGTTGCTTTGGCAGCAGCTGCCACCACAGCACAAGGATCTACACTGTGTTACTGAAGATAAGCTGTGACAATCCTTTTGTGGCTGGCTCTGCCTCCTGTGGCAGACATTTTGTGGCAGCCATTTTGTTGCTGCACCCTCCATGCCATGTCAGAACTCCAAATGTGCCCACAGGCTTAAAAAGTTTGGGGACCCCTGGAATAGGAGGTACAGAGCAAGAGAGCCAGGACGGTACAGTATTGGTATAGCTAGAATATTTGACAATTACCAGAGGAACCCAGGTTAAAATCCTTACTCAGCCAGTGAAGCTCACTGGGTAACCCTGGGCCAATTACTCTTCCAGAGTGTTATTGAGAGGATAATATAGGAGGAAGGAACTTTATATATGCTGATCCAAGCACCTTGGAGAAAGGGCAGTCTTGCGTAGTAGTTAGAGTGTTGGACTAGGAGCTGGGAGACCCAAGTGTGAATCCCCCCTTGGCTATCGAAGCTTACTTGATGGGCCAGTCACACCCATTCAGCCTAACCTATCTCACAGGGTTGTTGCTGGGGATAAAAGGGAGGAATAAGAGACTTTGGGACCCTATTGTGAAGAAAGGTGGGGTATAAATTAGGCAAAAAAAATAAGTAAATGCGTTGATTAAGTAGACGGAGCTACAGACTGCCTTATGGCAAGGTATCTTCATCAGAGTTCTGAAATTTTTGTTCCCACTGAAAGTCCTCCAGCAATGGCCGCCAGACATGTTTCTCTATGAGACATGTACTATTGTATTGGGAGCTCTCCACTGGGAATAATGGCTGGGGGCATGGGCCCCCCGTTCCAGTTGAGACCACGGGCAGAAGGGTCTTCAGCCTCCCCCCTTCCTACTGTTTTCCCAACCTGAAATGGCCCTGGGGAGCTATGGTTTGCCCCACTGAGGGAGCTTACATGCATGTGTTGAGTTTCCTCAGTGGAGCAAATGGTGAGCCTGGGAACTGTTCCCACCAGGGAGTTCCAGGCACATGTCTGATCGAAAGTCCTCCTGAAGGCTGTGAAGGCCTTCAGTGGTTGACCTTTTGCTTTGCCTGCAGAAGGTCCTAGGTTCAGCCAGCCTCCAGTGCCTCCAGTTTGAGTCTCGACTGGGAGGGGTCTTAGGGAAACTCACTTCACTGCCGGAGGCCGGTCCAGAGGAGACAGTGCTGAACTAGGTAGACCACGAACTGACTTGGGATAAGTTTCAGGTGGGTAGCCATGTTGGTTTGCAGTAGAAGAAGCAGATTCAAGTCCCGTAGCACCTTAGAGACCAGCAAGATTTCTCAGGGTATATGCTTTTGAGAGTCAAAGCTGCCTTTGACTCTTGAAAGCGTATACCCTGGAAATCTTGTTGGTTTTTAAGGTGCTACTGGATTTGAATGTAGTTCTTCTTACTCAGTACAAGGCAACCTTTGTATGTTTGTGTGTGTTTCCCCCCGAAGACTTAGGGAGCAGAAAGGCATGGTAGTAGTCTATGGTCGTTTATGCATGGGTACTTTCACTCACGTTCACCCCTGGTCTGTCTTGGTTGTTCCTTATTATGCACGAGTTTTCCATCCATTAGAGATGACCTCACAGCCAGCCTTTACAAATACCGGGACTTTCCATTCCTGTATTAACCTGATTCTTCGATCTCTCCTGAGATCACCCCAGGTGAAATCCCCACGCATAAGGCAAAGCGAGGGACACGGAAGCTTGCGGGAGTGACATGTCTCTCACAGAAAGCACTGCAGCCAGTTACAAAGCAGCGTGTCAAGGGACGGGGATTCAAATGCTTCCTGCTTCCTCGGAGTTCTTTCTGAGCAAAAGAAAGGATTTAAAAAATGAGGCTTGGGTCCATCCCCCCCCCCCCGTTTCTTTTAGAGAGCTCCGTTTTAAAAATGCTTTTGTTTGAAGCATTAGGGTTTCCGTGGGGGGGGCCTTTTCTCTCACATTAAGCACTACAGCCAATTACAAAGCAACATTTCAAGGGGCGGGGACTCCAATGCTTCTTGATTTGAGTTTGGAGACTGCTGGTGCATAGATCCACAACAGGAAAGTGTGGGTCCAGCGAGCAACGGACCTCTGGTAAAACTCCCATTCATAAACGACTTGTGAGAGGAGACCTGGATAGTATTCATTGGCAGAGCTATTTGAGTCTCCCGTCACGCTTCTGAGAGTCCTGAAGAGGGGTTGGAAGAGAAAGCAAGAGAGACTTGTGAAACTTCTCTGTAAGGGAGTTCTGGCACAGGAGAAGGGGCGGAGTAATTGGGAGTTAGCAGTATTACGGGAAGAGAGGTGGACACTCGATCTCCCCCAAGCATGACGTATCCCTTTCCAAGCATATCCCCTTTGTCCCTTAAGGACTTAAAACCCAGGCTCTTGAAATCCTCGGGAAGCCTGCGCTTGCATGGCCCAATCGCAGCAGTGCAGCCCTGCACACACCTGTGTCCATCTCGGGGAGCCTTTGAGAAACACCCCTTTGTTCTAGTCACTGTCCTTTCCCCGCCCCCCCACCCCCGGTACATTTTTTTAATTGCCCATAACCAGAATGGCCCCGCAGGTGTCTTGCTCCCTACACAGGGATTCTCCTATTTGGTTCAAAAGACTGCAACAAGCGTAATTGGGCAGCGCTGTTCCTCTGTCCTCCACCCTGCCCCCACCCCCTTCTGTCTCTTTCCACCTTTTGGCTGTAAAAATTGCTATAAAATGAGAGATTTGCAGCAGCCTTCTTCATGGCTAAGTCGGGAGCACTTCCCCATCAGATGGCTCTTGTCTCCGATCCCTTTTATTGTCACCGCTGGGCTATATTTCACAGGGAGGTTTTAAAGATCATTAAACCACCTCCTCGTGGCTGCTTTTGGAAGGGTTGCCGCTGAGGGGAGAAGGAGGAGGAATTGGAAGTTGGCTGGAAGGGGCTGCTTAGCATACGGGATGCGGCCCTTGGAGACCGCCTTGGCATATTGGCAGGCATCAGTAAATGTCAGTTTTGCTGCGTGTGCGAGCAAATTGCTTTTGCCTTTGCTTCTTTCCAGTCCTCTCGAATGTTCACATTTATCGGGGACACCCGTGATGTGAATCTAAGTGAAGGCACCCACCCCGTTCCTTGTTCACGTCCTTGATGGCCACAGTAGAATCCTAGCCAGTGGTGAGCGGTCCATTTTAGAGACCCCCATGCTCCAGGTTTTGGGAGATCTGCAGCAAGATTACCCCCCCCCCAGCGCCCTCCTTATGCGGGTTGCTGCCAACTGCCTCCTTACCAGAGAGCTCAGCAAGTGAGTGGCAGTGAAGACCAGTGTCAGGATCCTCTAAACCACTGCGGCCTCCAGCATCTCCCTGGGAGTGTGATCCCTTGATATCGGCCCAGGTTCGAGCACTGTTGTCGAATTTTAGCTAAGGTGAATTTGGGGGGTTTCAGTCTCAAGGAATATCTGTGGTGAAATTTTTCAGGAGGGTTAATAGAATAATAGAATTGTAGAGACAGAAGGGGCAATACCGGCTATCTAGTCCAACCCCCTGCTCAACGCAGGATCAGCCTAGAGCAGGGGTGTTGAACTTACTTGTTACGAGGGCCGGATATGACATAAATGCGGCTTGGTTGGGCCAGGCCATGCCTCGCCAGCCCAGATCAGGACTGGGGGGTGGGGTGGCTGCTTCGGCTGGCTCACAGCCCAGATGAAGACATGAACACATGAAGCTGCCTTATACTGAATCAGACCCTTGGTCCATCAAAGTCAGTATTGTCTACTCAGACTGGCAGCAGTTCTCCAGGATCTCAGGCAGGGGTCTTTCATATCGCCTACTTGCCTGGTCCCTTTAACTGGAGATGCCAGGGATTGAACCTGGGACCTTCTGCATGCCAAGCAGATGCTCTACCTCTGAGCCACAGCCGCTCCCCCTTGAGAGTTAAGAACTCCCAAGGGGCAATATCCGACCCACGGGCCGTATGTTTGTCACCCCTGGACTAGAGCATCCCTGACAAGTGTTTGTCCAGCCGCTGCTTGAAGACTTCCAGTTCCATACATAGTTGCCTGGGACTCATAGAAGAGCAGGGGATAAAGCAGAGGTCACTAGGGGAGTGGGGGGGTAGTTGGGAATTTCCTGCTTTGTGCAGGGGGTTGGACTAGATGACCCTTGATGTCCCTTCCAGCTCTGTTTCTTGAAAACACAGGTGCAGGGTGTGTGAAAACATGCACGTTTTGGCCCTTGTCATCCACATTGCATCAGCGCTGTGTGTTATCATCTGGGGTGGGGGTGGGGGTACAGCTGGTGAAGACACTCCATGCAGTGGGCAAAATTGGTTTGATCCAGGACCAGAATTGCAGCTTGAAATGAGGCCACATGATTAATTTGGGGCTTCCTACTCAAGCAGTGACCGGGCTGGGCTTTAGGCAGCCGCCAAAGACAGGTCACGAGCCAGGAGTGGGCTCGGTGGATTCTCTCGTTGCTTTAACTCCAGCAGCTCCTAACAGGTTGAACTTGCAGTGAATTTTGCCAACAGTAGATCATTATGAATAAGACCAGAGAAATCTCTCTTGGTGCTGAACGCATCCCTAATTCACTCTGCCTGACCTCTTTTGATGAGGTGGAGCCCATTTGGAGCTGTCAGTCAGTCCGTACTAGAGACTGCCGTAGTCCCTTTTAGGCCTTCCTCATTCTATCATGTAAAGGAGGAAAGATTTAAAGGACACAAAATAAAAAGTACTGAATTTATTTTTTAAAAACCTGGACTTAAAAAAAAAATAGCTAGATCTTATTTTTAAGAAATACCCTGTGGTACATTTTTCTTTTTTCATTTCTATGTACTTGGGTTCTCTTTTTGTTCCTAGGGGCGTGGCACTCTCCCTTTTTCTCAGGTTTTCACGTTTTTAGGCCTAGATCAGCCTCTGACTCATGCTGGGGTGTGCTCCAGCACGTTGGCAGTTGTCACGATGCTGACACCCATTCCTAAAAATAGCCTCCGGAACCCTCCTGTTCCCAGCTGGAAGAACTGCTTGGCGGTTTTTTGTTTTACCCATTTCTAGTACTCAGGTTAACTGGTGGGAGAAGAAAGCTGTGGGGTCTGCTCCTCCCTCGACATTCGCAACAAAGACTCTCCTGGCTTCACGGAGCAGATATTTTAAGGACTGATGCATAAATTACCTGGAGAGCATCTAGATCGAGGAAAGAAGAAGCTGCAAAGCTTTTAAAATCAACACTGCCTGGCTCCTGTTGGTCTGAGACAGAAACCATCTGCGAGGCCTCCTCGCAAAAACAGCAGGGTCTTTCTGTCGGTGCACCAGGCTACCACAGCCTGGCAGCGACAGAATGTGTCTGAAAAGCCCCTGTCAGGCCCACTATGGTGGTGCTAAATGGAACCATGCGTGACAGCTGGTTTAGCACTCCTCAAGCCTCACTTAGCAGCTGGTGGGGTGTGCAATTGTCCGGTGGGCCTTGAAAATACTGTGTTCCCTGACAGGCTGGGCCTTGCTTCAGCATAGCAGCGAATGGCCAGACACTGATCATAACACTTAGCACTTGTGCTGTTCTCCCTGATAGGTCAGGCCCTGCCTCAGCATAGCAGTGAATGGCCAGACATTGATCATAACACTTGGCACTTGTGCTGTGCTCCCTGATAGGCCAGGCCCTGCCTCAGCACAGAAGCGACTTGACAGACACTGATCATAACCCTTAGCACTTGTGCCTAGCTCCCTCATAGGCCAGGCCCTGCCTCAGCACAGCGGTGACTTGAGAGACACTGATCATAACCCTTAGCACTGTCACGGTCTCTGACATAATTATGGTATTTTGTGTACATGTGCAGAATTAATTCCATGTAGAGCTTGAACACAACATACAAACTGAACCACAAACTGCAGAGGTTTGTGTAATGAAAAGCTTGGCAACAGCTTGCAAAATGCAAATGTCCTTACAACAGGCTGACTGAATTCTCTCAAGGTCTGAATTCTTTCAAGAGCAAACTAACTTACCCTGGTCTTGTCCTTGAAGGGAGAAGAACAGTGTCATTCTTCACTATATGCCAGAAAGGTGTATCTGAAATTACCCTTACTGATTCAGCTGCCAGCTCTCAGCTGCTTATATCTCAAGAGCAGAAAAGTCCCGCTATCCTCAAACCTTGAGAAGGTCTACTCAAAGGCTATAAGTGCAGTAAGCTTCTTGCTTTCTATAACCTTGCTGAAGGCTATGTTTCCTACTGACCAGATGGTTACATGTTACAGTGTGAGCAATAATTGTGTTTTATGATTTATATAGTTATATATTGTACTGTAGATTTCTAAATAGTCTCATTTAATGCGTATTGTACTGAAGATGAGAATGATATGAAAATTGAGTATATGGAGTGATCATGGAGCTCAGAAATGATTGTTTATACTTTAAGCAAAATAGACTGAAAGGAAAGGAAGCCCATATTTGGTCATGGGGAGAAGCTAATAACCTGAACAGCTGCAACTAAGACATTATTGCACTGCTCATGTTATCTGAAAGTAGGGAAGAAGATATCCCTCCTAATGGTAAAATCAACACTCTTAATGAGTCTGAAACAGTATAAATACACCACAGTAAGCCCAGAGAATCAGAACCTTCCAAAGGCTCTCAAGAAAAGGCTGACTGGTATATATGGCTTAAATACATTACTCTAGACTTTATGAATTAGATACTTTGAACTGAATCAGAATAATTTGACTGTTATATTTTAGAAGTTGGATTTTGAAACTGAATAGTATGTAAGACTTGCTTGCTTTTACTTCATACGTTGTAAATACCTACATTGTACTTTGACAAGAGTTTTTATAGAGGTGTTAAAGACTTGATAATCTGCATTTACACATATTTTACTAGAAGTATATCAATAAAAAGACTTGCTTTTTAAAAGTAGGTAAAGTTGTTGAGTCCTGCTTACTTGATGACTGGCTGAATAAGATAACTTCACTTCTCAGTAAGTGATAATTCTAAGAGCCTATCATCTGAACAGCACTACCCGCTTCAGCACTTGTGCTGGGCTCCCCAATAGGCCAGGCCTCAGCACAGCAGAGCCTGGACAGACACTGATCATAACCCTTAGCACTTGTGCTGGGCTCCCCAATAGGCCTGGCCCTGCCTCAGCACAGCGGTGATGGGACAAGGCCTTTAACAACAATCATAACATATAACATTTGCAGAATGTTCTATCGATCACATTTTTGTTTCAGCCTTTGTCCAAGAAGTTCAGGATGCCAAGCACAGCCCTTCCTTCATAACCCCTGTTCCCCTGGTGAGGTAGGTTAGCCAGAGAGATGGTGACTGGCCCAAGATGATCCAGTTTGGGTCATTGCTTAGTGGAGATTTGAACATGCCTTCTTAGTGTCAATAGTGTAACCACTAACCCGAACTGGCTGGTTTAGAGTTTTTGAATCACTTCCTACACCCTTAGTAATCTTTTGGAGCAACCCTGAAAGAGGTGGGCCAGTATTGTCGTTCTTATATCACAGATAGGAATGTGGGAAAGGCTGAGGCCAACGGAGTGTGGTTTGCCTTGACGTCACCTCATGAGTTCATGGCTGAGGTGAAATTTGTACTGAAGACTTTATGATTTACAGTTTAGGCTGATAAAAAAAGATAACCGTTGTTGGTTTGAAAGAGGGGTTGCCGCTTATAGCATTGACTCTCTTCCCTAGGGCCAGTTCACCACCTAAGTGGATATTTGTGGCACTCTGTGGTTGATTTTGTAAGCGGTATTTGGGATCCCTGTGGGGCTTGCTTGTGGGGCTTGTGACCAGCGCTTTGAACAGGACTTTCAACAGGAGAGTTGAGCTTAAGAGCTTAAGTGAAGAAAGCTGGGGGGGAGCAGGAAAGAACCCCTCTTGTCTGAGTTTTCTGAAAAAGGACATATAAGCTCAACATTATCAAGGAGGGTGGTATCCTGCTGTATCCTTCCTGCTACAGAAATCTGCACAAATTTAGGTAAGCACCCTACTTTGCTGTAAAAAGGTAAAGGTAGTCCCTTGTGCAAGCACGGGGTCATTACTGACTGATTGGGTGATGTCACATCCCCGACTTTTACTAGGAAGACTATGTTTATGGGGTGGTTTGCCATTGCCTTCCTCAGTCATCTACACTTTACCCCCAGCAAGCTGGGTACTAATTTTACCGACTCGGAAGGATGGAAGGCTGAGTCAACCTTGAGCCGGCTGCCTGAAACCGACTTACGTCGGGATCGAACTTAGGTCGTGAGCAGAGCTTTTGACCGCAGTACTGCAGCTTACCACTCTGTGCCACAGGGCTCAGTACTTTACAAACTCATGTAAATGATGAAACCAGCTGTGAAGATAGAAAGCCAGCAGGGGAGCAGGGGCTATCCAGTGTTTTGCAGGAAGTGCCACATGTATGATTATCTACCCATTGGACGGAAATCTTGGGGGCGGGGGTTGATGCATGGAGTGGAAATCATGGGGGGGGCTTGATGCACGGAGTTCTTGGCTTTCAAGAAGGAGGTTCATTCTCTTGAGGCTAGGGTTGCCAACCTGTGTGGCCTGACCCTATGATGGGTTGCAGAGGTGTTCTCATATCTGACTTGGGAGGGGGCAATGAAGAAGAAGGGTGCTTGGGGCAGCAAAATTCCTTGAGGCACCCCATATATCACACTTCTGCATCTGGAAAACAAGAGTGTCAGATTTAGGTACTGATCTAAGCATTTTTGTTGTTGTTTTTGAAATGGAGACAACCATGAGGTAAAAGAAATACATGTAAACCATGAGAAATATAGTTAAATTGTGGAACTCCCTGCCCTAGGATGTGGTGATGGCTGCCAACTTGGAAAGAGATGAGTGGACACATGCATGGAGGATAGGGCTATCCATGGCTACTAGTCAAAATGGCTACTAGTCATGATGCAGACCTATTCTCTCCAGGATCAGAGGAGCAGGCCTGTTATATTAGGTGCTGTGGAACACAGGCAGGATGGTGCTGCTGTAGTTGGCTTGTTTGTGGGCTTCCTAGAGGCACCTGGTTGGCCACTGTGTAAATAGACTGCTGGACTTGATGGGCCTCGGTCTGATCCAGCAGGGCTTTTCCTATGTTCTTTATATAACCCCCCTGTCTCAATTCACTTTCAACCTCCTTTAAAAAAACAACCCCAAATTATGTTCTGCCTCTAGCTTGGGTCTCTTGGCACTTACGCAGCACAAGTTTTTATTTTGACTCTCTGCTCAAGTTTGCAAGTTCCCAATCCTTTGTTTAAATATAAGACAGTCTTATTTTTTTTAGAAGTGTGGATGTCAGATACATTAAAAAAATAAGTTCTGGTCCTCATAGTTTTGGAACAGAAACAACTCCTCTTTGCTGTTTGAAGTGTGGCTTTTGAAAGTTAAAGCAGCTCTACCCTAAATCAATGCAGAATGCTCAGTGTGTGAGTAGCGACGCTGCTGGATCTGCGTACGGCTTGAATGCGTATGTAATATTTTAGACGTCGAGAGGGAAATAGGCCAGATTAAAAAGGAAGGAGAAATCGGAGGCAGCTGGCTCAGAAATGTATTAAAACTTAAACAGGAGTCTCTTGTTTGGGGCCCAGCTATAACTCAGTTGTTTACAGGAGGAAAGGGAAGTTTCCCCGAGGCCGGGGGAGAGCGGTGGCTCAGTGCAGAGCTTCTGCTGAGCATGCAGAAAGTCCTGGGTTCGGGCCTCAGGGATCAGGTGGTAGTAGGTGATGTGAGGGACCTCTGCCTGACACCCTGGAGAGCTGCTGCTAGTCAGAGGAGATGATACTGACCTTGATAGACGAATGGTCGGTCTTGGGCAGATCATACGATGTACAGGTAACTGCCACAGGACCAATCTTCCGACCAGTGAATTGAACATATGACCATATGAAGCTGCCTTATACTGAATCAGACCAATGGTCCATCAAGGTCTGTATTGTCTACTCAGACTGGCAGCGGCTCTCCAGGGTCTCAGGCAGAGGTCTTTCACATCAGGTCCATCAGAGCCAGCGTGGTATAGTGGTTAAGAGCAGTGGTTTGGAGCGGTGGACTCTGATCTGGAGAACCGGGTTTGATTCCCCACTCCTCCATGTGAGCTGCGAAGGCTAATCTGGTGAAGCAGGTTGGTTTCCCCACTCCTACACATGAAGCCAGCTGGGTGACCTTGGGCTGGTCACAGCTCTCTCAGCCCCACCTATCTCACAGGGTGTCTGTTGTGGGGAGGGGAAGGGAAAGTGATTGTAAGCCGGTTTGATTCTTCCTTAAGTGGTAGAGATAGTCGGCATATAAAAAAACAACTCTTCTTCTTCTTCTTCTCCTATCTCATCCTTTAAACTGGAGATGCCAGGGATTGAACCTGGGACTTTCTGCTCGCCAAGCAGATGTTCTACCACTAAGCCACGGCCCCTCCCCAAACTGTTGGGGGTACATGAGGGGTTTGACCTGAAGTTTTAGTTTTAACCTCCTTCACAGAGTCAGACTACATGAGATGCTGATTGTGGGTTTCCCTGTGTCTCTGCCCATTCAAGTTCGGCTACGGGGGTAGGGGAAGGGGGCTTAATCTTTCCACCTGTGCATATTTTTGCCAGTTGCCCAAGCTCTGTGGTTTCAGCCTCGGAAAGGAAAAACGTGGGTCTGATGGTTTTGGTAGTTGATGCTACGTTGGGATGGAAGGGGATAGCCTGATCTATGGTCCTGATCTGAACTGTAAGAGGGAGTGACTAAAATTTAACTGAAAAGGCCCTGGGAGGTATATGGCCTCACACTCTCCTTCGGTCCAGGGTTCTCCAGGGGAAAGAATAAAATCTCAAGCGTGAGGGCCACAATCACCCGTTTTCTGCTTGGCTTGGCAGCTTCAGTTACTTGTTGTCATACTCATCACCCTGAGACACTGGTCAAGGCAGGCTGTTTACCTGAGTCACCAGGTGCCAGCCACACCTGGGCTCCTGTGCCATTAGTCTTCACTCCCTGATTTATCTAGGGTTGCCAACCTCCAGGTGGTGGCTGGAGATGGGCTGTGGGATGAATCATGATTCATTGGTAGATCATCTGCTTGGCATGCAGAAGGTCCCAGGTTCAATCCCCAGCATCTCCAGTTAAAAGAGCTAGGCAAGTAAGTGACGTGAAAGACCTCTACCTGAAACCTTGGAGAGCTGCTGCCAGTCTGAGTAGACAATACTGACTTTGATGAACCAAGGGTCTGATTCAGTATAAGGCAGCTTCATGTGTTCATGAGATCTCCCGCTATTACAACTGATCTCCAGCTGATAGAGATCAGTTCATCTGGAGAAAATGGCCACTTTGGCAATTGGACTTTATGGCATTGAAGTCCCTCCCCTTTCCAAACCCTGCCCTCCACAGACTCCACCCCCAATCTCCAGGTGTTTCCTAACCCAGAGCTGGCAACCCTATCTATCTGGCACTGCCCCATAGCATTCATTCCCCCTTGTGTATTAGGGCCTGAGGCAACCCTAAAAAAGAGAGATGTACGTCTACATCTTGAATAGCATTTGACAGCATGGGGTAACTAACATTTGTGCTTTTCTCATAGTTGTGAATACTGGGGGGAAGTAGGGTTCCCAGGTCCCTCTTTGCCACCAGCAGGAGGTTTTTTGGGTGCCTGAGGAGGGCAGGGTTTGGAGAGAGGAGGGGCTTTAATGCCATAGAGTCCAATTGCCAAAGCGGCCATTTTTTCCAGGTGAACTGATCTCTTCGGCTGGAGATCAGTTGTAATAGCAGGAGATCTCCAGCTAGTACCTGGAGGGTGGCAACCCTAGGGGAAGGCAACCCCCACCATGGTAACTATGAATATACCTCACCGAGGCTGCCTGAGAATGGTAGTGTGAGGGTACTGAAAATAGACATGAGATGTTTTTGTTGTTTATATTGTAATTGCCATTGACCCTGTTGCTGTCGTCAATTATCCTTTTAGGGTTTTTTTTTAAAACATCATTATATCCCTTTATATGCAATTTACACAAAAATGTATTAAATTTAACGGGGGTGGTGTGGGGAAATCAGTATGAAGATATGAAAATGGGTGGGGAAATAAATGGCCAGAGTTTCGCTTCTCACAAGAGAGAAACAAACCAAAATATTCAGATAGAATCACAGCTGGCGAATTCTAGCTCTGCTCTCCCAAAGAGAGTTCTCAAGGCTTCTGAGCTAGAGGTATTGCCCGCCAAACCAATTTAAGGCTGAAATCACACAGGTGTTTTAAAGCACTGGAAGAACGGAACAGGACTGTAAATCAACCCTCTTGCATGGCCCTGGATCGATTCTGAAAACAGAGATAAGAGCATTTAAAAGTGCCTCTTCTCATTGACATCAGGAGAGGTTTCAGATGACACGTGCGGCTTGGATCTTCATACAGGCCCCCCATGCCTTTAGGAGGACGATCTCTTTGTGACAGATGGGGGATAGTTAATGTGAGCCCGAAGCACAGTCAATTTTTTGGGGGGAAAATTAGGTTCAGATTTACTGGCGGAGATGAATCAGAACTGAAGTGCTCCACTTGGAAATGAGATACGGGTGAAACGGCGATAGAACATATGTTCACCTGCCTGCGCTACCGTCACTGCCGGGGCTGTACTGGCTTGAACTTAAACGCTCGGCTTTAAACCGGTTTTGTAGATCGATTGGCGTGTGTGCTCACGCCGCCAGTACAGCTCCTGCTCGAAGGTATCTTTCCAGCACTTGCGTTGGCTGCCTTCTGACCTTTTCTGCTCCCTCTTTTGCCTGTGCATTAGTCTTTTAAGAAGTCACTCTGCTATCCATCCCAGTGGTACGGGATGCCCTGGAGCTTTCTTCAGCTGTGTCTTGGTGCGGGATGAGACCATCTTATCCGAGGCCCCGAGAGCTGGGATTTGATTTACCAGGGTTATTAACTGGACCGATCTTTTGTTTTTATTCACCCCTCCCAGTCAAAACTCCGCTCCAAGGTAATGCAGGTCAAGCAAGAAGTCTAGATTTGGCATTCAAAACAGATCGTGCACATGTGCATACGTTGTGCTGCTTGTGCATAACCGATTCTTCTCCCAAGATCCAGTTCTTAAATACAGATTTTTAAAACATTTCCCTACCTAAGCACTACTTTTCGAGTTGAATGTTTACAAAAGGTTTCCCACTCCCTTTCTTTCGCCCCGCAAGGGGGGCTGATGTAGGTCAATAAATATGGCTTTAGAGATGTCGCTCAATAAAGGCAAGGGTTATAAAAAGCAAGTTGGGGAAGTGTTTACCCACAGGCAAGGAAAAACAGAGAGCAGAAGGGAAAGGGAGGGAGGGGGGATGATGAGGTATTATCGGCCTGGCATTAAACTTGCCACAGATCCTTTGAATGGGAGGGCGTAATGGTTTTCTTACTGCCGCAAGAAAAGAAAAAAGTCACCTGCCATTTTGGGCATTATGAATAGATGGATTGTGTGTAAGGCACGGCTTAGAAGGGTTCTGCTCCATTTGGCAGTGGTCAGGACTTTGCGTAGCTGATCTGAAACCCCCCCCCCACCTTTGATGGTACTGTTTAGGAAACCTTGTGCAAAAATATTACGGGTGGGGGGAGGAAGAGAAGGAAGGGGATTACATATCTTGAGGGATTTCTAAGGTGCTCAAAGACAGATTTTGTTCAGTGTAGCCCTTGAAATAGTAATACCCTGCCTGTATCTAATGGAAGGGGGTAGGATAGCCCGGTTTATGTAAGTATTTCTATTCTGCTTTTCTTCCCACTGAGAGGGGGAATGTCTCAAAATTACAACAAAACAGAAGACTAGAATTTAGACAAACAGAGACAAGATATAGACAGAGAGAAAAAAGTATACAACATGAATCCCACTCACCCCCAGTGACCCCTACTCCATGCCCAGAAGATGGCCAAGATGCCCTCCCTCTTATCATCTGCCTAAGATCATAGAATCAGCATTGCTGACAGATGGCCATCTAGCCTCTGCTTAAAAACCTCCAGGGAAGGAGAGCTCACCACCTCCCTAGGAAGCCTGTTCCACTGAGGAACCGCTCTAACTGTAAGAAAACTCTTCCTAATGTCTAGACGGAAACTTCTGATTTAATTTCAATCCGTTGGTTCTGGTCCGACCTTCTGGGGCAACAGAAAACAACTTGGCATCATCCTGGTTCACCAACTCTGATTCCAACCATGGCCAGTCAGATACCTCAGAGAAGCACACAGGCAGGGCGGGAAAGCAACACTCCTCCCCATTACCAGTGCTGTCCGGTATCTGTAGGGCTGCCAGATTCTCCCCTCTCCCTCAGCGGGAGATTTTTTGGGGTGGGGCTGGGGCATGCATGAATGGCCATGTGAGACGCGGTCACGTCACTTCTGAGTTTACCCCAGAAGCGCTGCATTGCTGCACATATACTGCCTCTGAGCATGGACGTTCAATATAACTATTGCAGCTAAATGGGAGACACGATTGTTAAGAACATAAGAAAAGCCCTGCTGGTTCAGACTGAGACCCATCAAGTCCAGCAGTCTGTTCACACAGTAGCCAACCAGGTGCCTCGAGGAAGCCCCCAAACAAGACGAATGCAGCAGCATTGTCCTGCCTGTGTTCCACAGCACCTAAGGTAATAGGCATGCTCCTCTGATCCTGGAGAGAATAGGTATGCATTGTCGCGAGGGGACTTGGGCCTGGGCGCCGAGAGGGTCTCTGGCTTGGAGGATGCTGGGGCTGAGACAGTCTCTTCCGCCTCAGACCAGTCTGAGGGGGAGTCAGAGCTCGACTCTCCCTCGGGCGTCACCAGATTAACGCAGGACACACCTTGCTGGCAACCTCTGGCATGTATCCTCCCCGGCAGTCAGACTTCTCTGGCCTTATATACCCTCCAGGCCAGAGAAGTCTCTCCCAAGCTCCGCCCCTAGCCCGCCACCCGGAAGTCCATATAAGGGCTGGAAGGCGTCGCCTCCCAGCCTCGAGAAGCCGGTTGAGGACCACGCCTGTTCCGCGCCCGAGCCCGCCCGCAAAACAGCTGGGCGGCGGGGAGGCTGGCTACGGCCAAGGCTCCACCTGTGCCGTGGCGGCGGCCCTCTCTTCCCTTGGCTGGGCCCGCGGTGGCTTCGGCGGGCTGGGCCTGCGCGGCTCCCTCGGCGGCTCCGGCTGGGCCTGTGGGTCAGCGGCCCGCGGCTCCTGCGACGGCTCCGGCTGGGCCTGTGGGTCGGCGGTCCGCGGCTCCCGCGGCGGCCTTGGTCGGGCTCCCTCCCCTCTCGCCGGCCCGGTGAGGCACTGGGGAGAAAGAAACCCCGGTGACTCCCCGCCCGCGGGAAGACTGGTGAGTGGGGGGGCTGGGGCTCGGCCCGGGAAAGGGGTTTGGGGGCCCCTCCCGGGACATGCATCATGACTAGTATCAATTTTTACTAGCAGCCCTCTCTTCCATGAACATGTCCACTCCCCTCTTAAAGCCTTCCAAGTTGGCAGCCATCGCCACATCCTGGGGCAGGGAGTTCCACAGTTTAACTATACGTTGTGTAAAGAAATATTTCCTTTTATCAGTTTTGTTATGTTCTCATGAGGTGTGGCCTTGATCCTTTAGGCCAGTGGTTCCCAACCTTTTTTTGACCAGGGACCACAAGGACTTTTTTGTTCGGTGCAGGGACCCCAAGGTTCAAAATAAAAATTCTGAGAATTTGAAAATAAACTTTAATCATAACTGTTAGTTAAACATTAAGCTTAGAATAATGTTTGAATATATATTTTTATAATAGAGAACTTTTAATTGAAAATATTAATTTATTATGGGTTTATAACTTTGTTTCGTGGACCTTAATTTAGCTCTCGCGGACCCCTGGTTGGGAACCAGTTCTTTAGGCAGAACAGGCCTGAGATATTTTGGCGTCCAAGACCGCAAATTCAGATCTCCCCCCCTTTCCTTCTACTTAAGACAGGGCACGATCCACTGGGGATGTTATCCTGCAGAAGCCTCTCTAAAATGAGTAGGACCTGCGCAGGAGTGCCCGAATGACCCCAGAGACCTCTCTGGTTCACCTTGCCTTCCAGTGTCCTAGGGCTGCCTACCTTTTTCTCTCCCCCCCCCCCCCCCGCAAGTCTTGTTGAAACAGGAGCACTGGAAGAGATTCCCCATGTCAGTCTTTGTGATCCCTTGAACCAGCGACGTTGATCAATCACAGTTTCTGCACCGTGTTCTTGTTCGCTGCGTGAATCTGTACATCTTCCACAGCGGGAGAACGGCGGCCGGGTTGATGAATGCGAGCAAAGGGGCCCGCTCAGTGCGCATGCCTGGCTGTTCCGAGCATGAATGGTTTTTTTGTCAGCCTGCTTGCTTAGTGGCTACAAGGGAGCTTTGATTATCTCTCTCTCCCCCCCCCCCTTTAACTCTCGCTAGGCCGTCTAGCCTTGCAGTCAGAGGGCTGGAAACCCCGCCAGCTGCAAAGCCCCAGGCCTGGCTTTCCGAGGGCCAAAAAACCCCGCCTGCCTGCCGCCCTGTCATATCCGCAGGCTGAAAAATGGCACCTCCATCCCCAGGAGAAATCCATTAACCTGCGGGCAGACGCTGGAGCCTGTCTAATGCAGAAGTAATGAGCTCTGGTTTTATGTTAAATTTAGCAGAAACCACTATTACAAGTGACAGAAAATAATTTCCCCCGGGGAGTGTGATAGGCCAGCAGGCAGGCGGGTAGCCTGGGGTGTGGTGCGTGTGTGTGTGTGTGTGAGGGAGGGCTTGTGCTACAGAGGGAAACGGTCTCCTCCTTCATCAGGGAACGTGGGGGAGCCTAGGTGGCCCTTGAATCACAGCAGGGCCTGATGGAGGCCATGCTTTGCACTTAGGGTTGCCAACCTCCAGGTACTAGCTGGAGATCTCCTGCTATTACAACTGATCTCCAGCCAATAGAGATCACTTCCCCTGGAGGAAATGGCCACGTTGGCAATTAATGGCATTGAAGTCCCTCCCCAAACCCCAGCCTCCTCAGGCTCCACCCCAAAAACCTCCTGCCGGTGGCAAAGAGGGACCTGGCAACCCTAGTTGCCAACCTCCAGGTACTAGCTGGCGATCTCCCGCTATTACAACTGATCTCCAGCCGATAGAGATCAGTTCCCTTGGAGGAAATGGCTGCGTTAGCAATTGGACTTCATGGCATTGAAGTCCCCTCCCCAAACCCTGCCCTCCTCAGGCTTCGCCCCAAAAACCTCCCACTGGTGGCAAAGAGGGACCTGGCAACCCTATTTGCACTGTTTCTTTCCTGTAACATAGCAGGAAGTTGAACACACATGAAGCTGCCTTATACTGAATCAGACCCTTGGCCGATCAAAGTCAGTATTGTCTACTCAGACTGGCAGCAGCTCTCCAGGGTCTCAGGCAGAGGTCTTTCACATCACCTACTTGCCTAGTCCCTTTAACTGGAGATGCCGGGGATTGAACCTGGGACCTTCTGCATCCCAGGCAGATGCTCTACCACTGAGCCACAGTTGGATTGCCTTTTACATGGAGTCCCAGTTTGGTGGGGGTCCCTTTGTTTGTTTGGGCATGAACGCAAAGCCATGTAGTGTCAGACCTATGGATGGGAGCACTCTCTGGCTAAAGACAGCAGACTATTCTCCCCCACCACACACACACACACACACCATACACAAAGTTGATGGTGTATATGAGCCGTTGTTTTCCAATGGGGTGTGCACTTGCCTTGCTATCATTTTGAAGGTTTTTGTGCTGCTTTGGGGAAACATGAAAAACCTTTTTGTCCAGGGATGGTAGATGAACACCTGAAGCTGCCTTCTACTGAATCAGACCCTTGGTCCATCTAAGTCAGTATTGTCTACTCAGACTGGCAGCGCCTCTCCAGTGTCTCAGGCAGAGGTCTTCCACATCACCTACTTGCCTAGTCCCTTTAACTGGAGATGCCGGGGATTGAACCTAGGACCTTCTGCATGCCAAGCAGAGGCTCTACCACTGAGCCAAGGCCCCTCCCCTGATGGTGGAAAGAGAGTGATGGGAAATAGTTGGCAGGAGGCATGCGGGGAAAAGGGAGGGGTCTAGTTACCTTCTCCTGGTCACTCATCCTTTGATTGAACTCCCTGCTGTATATTAAGCCCAAATTGGGTTCTGAGACCCTTGCATCTATTTGCCCCTAATGGGCTTGGGGAAGGGAGACAGAGCCACTGGCTGCCCTCACGAGAGCTCCCTCCTGTGAGGGGTGATTACATTGCTCTGAATGGAGCCATCCCTGTTGTTAGCCCTAGAATAGTGGGCTTCTCCCTTAACTGCCTAGCTTGGGCTCTCCAGCTGTCTTCTGCTTTGGATTGCCAGCACTACCTTAGGAAATGCAGGGAGGGTGGAGTTTGGGGAGGGTATGATGGCACTAGTATGATTTCCCCTAGTCTCTATGGTATAAACCATAAAGATGTGGGAAAATTTCTAGACCAACACTATGGCCGTTTATGCATGGCCAATTTTGATGCTCGTTCAAAGCTCTTTTTTAAATGCAACTTTTAAAATGCCTATTCACAGTCTGACGCAAAAGTAGAAATTCCACACCTCCACTCGCCTGCTCCTTCGTTCCTGTTTGCATAGCTATTAGCATGTGCATAGCTAACGTGCCACTTTTATTTTGCATGGTTCCTTCAGGGGATTCTTCGTGGCGGGGGCGGAGCAAACACCAAAGGTTGTGTTAAAGGGGCAAGTAAGTAATGCGAAGCAGGTATGCGCCGGCTTCGCAGCCACTTCCAGAATGACGGTTCAGCGTGAAAAATTAAAAATAATATGCGGGGCAATTCAGCCTGGAACGCGCTGCTAATGACCAAGCATAAATGGCCTATAGAGTCCATTTTCCGGCCATTTTTTCTCTCCTGCTCCTCAATTTCTTGAGGGCAGGGAATTGGGGCTGAGGGTGGGGGTTTACCTGCTGCAGGCCACAAATGGCAAGCGTACTCACGTGTATACAAAATACTCACGAAGTTTCCCACAACAAGAACGCTGTGGAAGAATAAAACGAGAAGCTGACCTAGAACAGTCATTTAGCAGTTGCTGTAGCTTGCTAAGGGTTACTTCCTGCCTTGATTCCACTCGGGTTCTGTGCCTGCACTAGGTCGACCTGGGACACCTTGCTCTTCTGTACCTTTCATCTCTGATCTCTGCCTTTTTCATTCTTCTAATCCTTCTTTGGTTGTCACCTTCTAGATCTCTTCCTCTACTTTCCTGCCTCTGTGGGTCAAACTAGACGTTATGGCATCCGTGGGCCCAACTAGGGTTGCCAGGTCCCTCTTTGCCACCAGTGGGAGATTTTTGGGGTGGAGCCTTAGGAGGGCGGGGTTTGGGGGAGGGACTTCAATGCCATAGAATCCAATTGCCAAAGCGGCCATTTTCTCCAGGTGAACTGATCTCTATCGGCTGAAGATCAGTTGTAATAGCAGGAGATCTCCAGCTAGTACCTGGAGGTTGGCAACCCTAGGCCCAACCCATGGGCACTTACACTATTTTAGATAATAATTTAGCTATTCAAAAATGCTGTGAAGCCACAAAGCGGCAAGACCAGATGATCTTGTCCCCCCCATTTCTCAAGAGCCGAAACAGCCATGAGTGCATATTTATATGGCCGAACTGTTCACTAAAATGCATGAATGTCCATCGGTTGGACCAGTGGGCACTATACCATTTAGGTTGGCCCTTTGTTTTTACCGCTTATCTATGGAAGTCTTTACTAACCGGTACACAATTCTCTTCCTTGTCTTGTTTTTAACAGTATTTCTCAAGGTTTGTTTATTTCCGTGAGCTTTTGTCTAATCGTGTTTGGCCTTCTCCTCCCTTCCGATTTTTACTTTGGTTCCTGGTACTTTATTGTCTGAATTAAATTCTAAAACTGCTGGGGCAGGGCTTGTCCTTTTTTCCCTTTTTTTGTGAAGCACCTTCTGTTTTTTGTTTTAACAAGAATTTCACAAATATATATGTCTCAGCATGCACGATAAGTCTAATCATGCACAAAAGCAGGGCTGTAGTATTCTAGTGGGTAGGGCTTACAGTTTCCCAGGGAAGCACCTTGGCCTGTGAATGATGAAAGACAGACAGAAGGGAGGGTAGCTGATTCACACTCTGGAATTCCTTGTTGGTTTAGACAGGGGTTTTAATCTCAAGGTGTATAACCCTGGGATAACAATTTCTGAATCCCAATTGCATGAGCAACTTTTATGCGATGGCTTTCTGCAGAAGCATGAATGCAATGTGTTTTGATATAACCAGTTGACATTTTTTAGTACCATGTAAATCAGGGGTGTTGAACTCATTTGTTATGGGGACCGGATGAGACATAAATGTCACTTGGTTGGGTTGGGCCATGCCTTGCCAGCCCAGATCAGGAGTGGGGGTGATTGCCTTGGCTGGCGAGCCAGCAGCAGGCTTGCCAGCCTAGATCCAGAGTAGGGTGAGGGGGTGGCTGGCTTGCGGGCCGGATAAGAGCTCTCAGGGGGCTGGCCCTGGCCCCTGGGCCATATGTTTGACACCCCTGATGTAAATCCTTCCCTTACCCTACCACATATGAACTCCCCACCAAAAACACCTTTAATGATGGTGTTTTTCCACGGTAAAACATCTTCTTAACCCTTTTGTGTCCCTACCTTCCCTTCCCCTCCCCCCCAAGTGACGCCACCAAGACTACGATAAAAGTTAAATCTTTTCTATTTTATTCCAAGAAAGGGCAAGGAAAGATTTTTGTTTTATAATTATCTTTTTTTTTTAATTTGTACCTTTATGTGTTTTTGTTTTTCTATGAAAAACGGGAAAGAGTGGGGGAAAGGACTAAGGGAACTTGCGACACATTCATTTGAAACATCTGAAAATTTTCAAGGCACCTAAAACGAGGAGGCCAAAGGGCGCGCAAAGAGTGCACTTTGGTTTCTCTGGAGACCAAAAGAAAAAAAGGGGGGGGGAAAGGGGCAGGATTCTGTTTGTCCATCCACACGTGGCTCCGTGGAACCAGAGAGGACTGATGCGTGGATGGAAGGAAAGGAGGCGGCAAAGGGCGGGAGACCGAGCCTTGTCTCGTCCAAAACAGTTTTTCGGAAGATACAGTCCTCCTTTGCCCTTGACAGTTTGCAAGGGGTTTTCTAAAACAATGTTCAGGAAATGCAGTAGGTTGAGTTTCGGTGCTCGTCCTAGGATCACGACTGTTGACGATGCGTCTGCTGTTCTCTCTTGGCCTTCTCCCAGCATGAACGGATGATTTAATCCTACCATAGTCACCAGAAATGTAACCAGCTCGTCCAGTCAAAAATGTGGATGATGGCGACGATGTGGGTTCTTTCCAGTTTTTTGGAGACCATTTTTTTGTTTATCTTGTTCTGAGCGATCTCTGCTGGTTCCTGGGAACGTTGTGTGTGTGTGTGTGGGGGGGGTTGGGGGGTTGGTTTGAAACTCAGCCATTATGAACACACAAGAGAGAGAATCGTCTTGAAGACCTGGATTTCACAACTAGCCCTGTTTTGTTTTGTTACACTCTTTAGCTTTCTGTGCCTGCTCATGACACCTATACTGTTGGGTGCCAGCCCCTCTCTCTGCAGGTATTTGGGTCTTTCAGCCAAGGCCTTTAACGTCCAGCCAACGTGGAAGCAGGAGGATACTCAGGGCTCGTCTGGCCTTTCTCTGTGGTAACAGGCTCAGGCTCAAGTTGGCTTCCCTGCTGGTCTTCTAATTTGACTTGGAGCCGTACAAGCTGCCTTCTGTGTTGGATAAGCCCCAGGTCTTGGTCTCAGCTGGCTTGAATGGCTCTCCCTAAGTTCTCCGTTCCTCACTGGCTGCTTGCCCTTTGGCTCTGCCCCACCCTGTCACTGGACATCCTTCTTCTCTAAAATTGCCTCTGGCTTTGGATCCCTGTAAGGAAACGTGACTGCCTGCCATCTTTCAGTGGACAAACTACCTTGGCCCTCTGTCTGCTGCTCGACAACTCTGCCCACCAGCAAATATGGTTTTAGCACCAGAGAACATGTATTCGAGATGGTGGAGGGATTTATGGGAACTAGAAACAAGGATCGAGGATGGCCTGTGCTAGCTGTGGGGGGGTGGGTGGCTAGACCAAGACAGATTGTGTTTTCTTCCTCCGCCTTGGATCCGAGAGTGCTAGAAAGCACATCTTAAGATTGCTTAACTGACACTGAACTGGCATTCACCCCGTTTATTGCTCCCAACCATGACGAAATTGCTGGAATGAGCAAACTATCAGCCACAGTGGGCAGTAGCATGGCATGCACAAATGCTGCCATTCTGAACATAAAGCAAAAGGGAAATGAAAGTGCTTAGATTTCTTGGATCCAGAAGGTTATGTACAGGTTCACTTCCCTTCCTCTACCATGAAGAGAAAAGTTTGACATCTCGGTATTTTTCAGCCCTTCTCTCCAAAACCATGCATCCCTTTCCTGTATAGAAACCACAAAGACAAAACATTTTTAGTTTTGCTTTTTCTCTGGAGCCGTAGCTCAGTTGGTAGGGCACACATTTTTACATGTTGGAGCTCCTTGGTTCAACGCCCAGCGTGGCCAGTTAGAAGGATCTCTGATAGCAGGTTCTGCAGAAGGCTTCTCTCTGCTGGAGCAGCTCCCCACTTTTGGACCAGTGGTCTGACTTGGTAGAAAGCAGCCTTGTATATTTGTATGAATCCCTTGCACGGTCAGTCTACAGCAGGGGTGGGGAACGTCAGGCCCGGGGGCCGTATAAGGCCCTCGAAATCATTTGGTCTGGCCCTTCATGAATCCTGGTAGATCTCTAGCTCAGAAGGATGCTGCCCTGCCTCAATCTCTTGGGCCCAGCTGGGGACAGCAGAGCTCAAAAGCGAGTCGCTCTATGTGGCAGACACTCAGAGCCGTCTCCGGTTGTGCCTCTTGGCTAAATGTTTGACCAAATATAGCAGGCTAATTTTTAAGTTGATAATTTTGTATGGCCCCCGAATAATGTTATAAATATCCAAATGGCCCTTGGCAGAAAAAAGGTTCTCCACCCCTGGTCTACAGACTAGAGCCAAGTGGGCATGCTTCCCTCCACCAGCAGTTCCTTGCTAAATACTTACACTGCATTGGGTGTACATAAAGGCAGGGTCACCACATAGCCTTTGTGAACCCTATCCTCTCACCTTAGTGCTGTCCTTGTTAACTGGATTAATCTTTGAGACATATCCTGGAGCCCTGCAAGGTTGGCTTCAAAGCATGAAACTGGGGATCGGAGACTACGGATCCATTCTACTAATGGCGGTGTTCTCCCCACCAACCTGGACTTCCTTGGTGGACTCCCATCCAAGTAGTAACCATGACCAACCCCCTGCTTAGCTTCTGAGATCTGGGCCAGCCTGGGTCATCCAGGTCAAGGCAGAAGAGAGAGAGAGAGGAAGGATTTAAAGATAAAGCATACATAGAGAGGAGTAGTCTAGACCAGTTGTTCTTGACTTTTGGTATCTTATATCCTACCAATTACTCGGTCAAAAACCTGAGTCCCACCACGATAGAAACACAGCCCACTTTGTTACTAGCATATCCAAAGGTCCCAACTGGATAATCTCTGAGGTAGGGTCTGCAGGAGACAGCATGTCACCCCTGCCAGCGGGCGTGGGGATTGAAGGAGATTGGATTCTTAGTCATTGTTACGAAAACCCTGCATCGCAACAAGACTACTTCTGCATTACCGTACCACTGGTCTAGATTGTTGTCTTGTAACTGGGTGGCCTGTAATTGGGTTCTATCCCAACCAAAGATGATTTGCACCGATGGCATTGCTACCCTTTTCAGAGGAGATTATGGAGAAAATTGGCAGGGGGGAGGAGAAGAGAGAGAGAGCAAAAGGGGGGTCCCATGATGCCATTTGTAATTTAGCGTTGTGGCCCAGTTGTGAAAACGCTGAAGCAAACTCCTCTAGGCTGACATACGGATTGTATTGGAAGGAGGAGGAAAGGGGTGGGAAAGAGGATCGCTTCCTTCAGGTCCCAGGATTCTGAAATGTCTCTGGACCACGGAAGTTGTGAAACGAGATAGAAGGGAAGAGCTAGCTGGGGAATGCAGAGCCACAAAGCTCTCTCTCTCTGCATGTGTGTTTGTGTGTGTGTGTGTTTGTCACTCATGGAAGAGTTAAGTGCTCTTCTGCTGAGCAAGTGGGAAGCCCAAGGCAGCTGTCAAGTTAGATGGGGCAGACACCGCAAAGAGCTGAGCGAGTCTGATGGCTAATGCTGCCTCGTAGGGAGGACGAATCGGAAGGTACCCTGCAGGCCCTCGGCGAGGCCGGCTCCCTCAGCCACTTTGTGTACCGCCGTCGGCATCTTAAGATTTTTTACTCAAGATCAAACTTTGCGGCCAAAGAATTCTTTGGTTTTAATTAGGGATACACAAAACGTATCCCCTTTTATACCCATGGAGTTGCCTCCCGCACACTCTTGCGCGTCTGTGGAATGTCTTTGGCGCATGTGGGGTTCTTGGGGGAGGCACGCCGCCCCCTCCTGAAAAAACAGTCATGCCTGGAACATGCATGTTGACGGGCTGAGGGTGGGGATGCACATCCCATCAAGGGTAGCAAGAATACAAGAACGACACGGCTGGATCAGACCAGTGTCCCCATCTAGTCCAGCACCCTGTTGCACTGGAAGGCCCTTAGCAAGGGCACACGCTCCCAACCCTCATCTGGTTGCTGCCCACAGCATGGTATACTGCCTTTGAATATGGAGGTTCCATTTAGTCATCATGGCTAAGAGCCCCCGTGAATCTGCCTCATCCCGTTTTATAGCCATCTAAGCTTGTGGCTCTCACCGTATTCTCTCACAGCAAATTCCAAATTTATTATACATAGTGTGATTTTTTTTTGTCTGTCCTGAATCTACTGCTGTCAGTTTGATTGGGTGCTGCCGACTTTCTAGGTTTACATCCTACCACTCCACAAAGTTTTAAGCCTTCCTCTATGCTAAGACTCCGTTCTCCACCTTTAAGTGGCTCTTCCACCAGAGAAAGAGTCACTTGAGTTGCAGGAATTCTTCGAACTGTGCTGAGTGGAACGATAAGATACAAGCTCTAGTATCTGGGGAGAAGTTGGGGGGGGGAACCCCCTCCAAGCATTTTCTCTACAACAGGCATAATTCAACTTGTTCCTCTCCTCCCTAATCTGTGCAAAAAATTTACATATTTAGGTGCTAATGGTTCTTCTCTTCTCCCTCCTCCGCCCCCGAAAGTAAATTGGCTAGACTTGGTCACAAGGCAAGTTTGGAAAATTTGTCTCTGCTATCAGAACAACATCTACATTAGAAACTGGACCTGGTAGATTACCATGGTGTCCATAATTGTTAATATTTTGAAGTGTTGGAGGGAAGAGGGAATTTTGTTGGCATGCATGTTGACATGTGCTTGGCTGTCCTGATTTTTGACTATTCTGTTTAATTGTCTCTGCCCAAAAGGGATAACTGAGATGGACAGGAAGTGGCACAGGGGCACAAGTGCTCAGGAAAGGCTTAAATAGTGCACAAGAGAGCAGCGACATGGGTGCATGCTTGGTTAAGCGTAGGGAGGGTGAAGCCCCACATCTTGGAGAAGCCACCGTCAGTGTCAGATTAGGGTTGCCATCCCCAGACCTGCCTGTGAGCTTCCACTAGGATTGCCAGATGCATGCCTGGAACCTCTGGGAGAGTTTTGGGGGTAGGGCACAGAAAAAAGGATTTGCATCAATGTCACTTCCAGCTGAATCCAGAAGTGACATCGGCAACGCTCCAGGGTTTCACCCAACCTCTATGGTAAAAACCAGAGAGAGCGGGAAGGTTCCTAGAACAGTGCCCACATCACTTCTGGGTTCCAGCTGGAAGTGGTGGTGACGCATTGCCAACTCCCTTCCCTTCCCATTTCCCCGCCACTAAACTGAGCATCGTAGGGGATAGAGGAGCATCAGCAGGCGTTTGCCCACCGGCAGTGGGCAAATGCCAAGCCTAGCTTTGCTGTCCATGGCTGGAGCTGAGGACTTAATAACTAGTAGTTAGCATTTCAATAGCATTTCCATCATAAACCATTGCAGTAATCTTTACAACTGCCCTGTACATTGTTGCCCCGCATATTGTGACTTTGTGGGGAGTGGCGCTGCAGTTGTGAGAGTCAATTGCACAAGTTTTTGGCAGAGACTGGATTGAGACCGCCTGGATTATAGGGGATTCTCTTAGCTGTTATGCTGTATAAGTGGAGCAGGGGCATAATTTGAAGTGCAGCTGGCAGAAGATACTGACCAGGGTCCCAGTATTTATACCAGACCTGGCAAATCCAGTGGCTTCATACAGCCTTCTACTTGTAGAGGTCAACGCCTCACACCTTCCTTCCTTCCTGTGCCTGAAGTGAGCTCTAAATCCTGAGTATGCGCATTTTCATGCATTTTATTATGGTGGCCCATGAGAACCCTGATTTGAATTATTCATAGAATCATAAATTTGGAGGGGACTACAAGGGTCATCTAGTCCAACTCCCTGTACAATGCGGGAAATTCACAACTACCTCCCCCACACACACCCAGTGACCCATACTCCATGCCAAGAAGATGGCCAAGATGCCCTCCCTCTCATGATCTGCCTAAGGTCAAAGAATCAGCATTGCTGACAGATGGCCATCTAGCCTCTGCTTAAAAAACTCCAGGGAAGGAGTGCTTACCACCTCCCGAGGAAGCCTGTTCCATTGAAGAACCGCTGTTAGAAAATTCTTCCTAATGTCTAGATGGAAACTTTTTTGATTTAATTTCAACCCATTGGTTCTGGTCCAACCTTCTGGGGCAACAGAAAACAACCCGACACCATCCTCTGCATGACAGCCCTTCAGGTACTTGCAGACTGTTCTCATATCCCCTCTCAGTCTTCTCCTCTTCAGGCTAAACATAGCCAGCTCCTTCAACCAATGCATCCACAAAAATCTGAGCCCTGCTACTCTTTGCACGTTTGGCAACTGAGCCTTGTTGCTAAATCCTAAGGAGGCAGCAGACGTGTTGGTGGTGGGGAGGGTGAATCCCGGAGACAGTTTTCCGTCCCCCATTTGCTACCTGTGCCCTTTAAAATGCAAGCGAACGACCCTCCCTCTCCTAAGCAATAAAAACTTTGCAAGGTGAGCTGCAAATGCCTTATTACGGTAAGTTCTGCATGCCTGCCGGTGACAGTGTGCACCAAGCAACCCTCGAATCACCTGAACTAATGAGCAAGCAGGCGGAAGGCAGGGTAGGGTTTTTCTCGTTTCCCCCCCACACTCCTTTTTGCTAAACACATCCTCCCCAAGAGCCTGCTCACATTAGCCGTGTTTGTTAAGCACTGTATATAGAGTTAAACACTTAATAAAATTACACTCCATGGGAGGCGAGACTGACGCGTCGGGTCCAAGGCCCGGATTGTGCGAAGTGATGTTTAGCGCATAAATATTTGCTGGCCTGGAGCGCTCCCTTTTTTGGTGGTGGTTGTGTTTTTCCTTGTTGATGGTGTTTAATAGGAAGGAAATAAGCCACCCACCCGCCGTTCCCTTTCCAAAATGACTTCTGTGGATGGCTTGTTTCTTCCCCACCCCCACTGGTTATTTCGGTGCACTGCTAATTAACTGCATAAATTTGCATACAGAGAACCGAGGGTTGGGGTATATAACAGAGAGACAGGCATGCTTGATAATGTCTGTGATATAGAAATGGAGCTATGGGCACCTGTCTCTTTAAGAGGCACGGGAACCGTGAGACATCCCTGGGATACTTCTCCCACCTACTGCCTTGGCTTGGTCCCTTAAGTCCTGCAGCTTCATCAGGCCTGCTGCGGTGACATTTCCAAGCAGCTAATGGGGTTCTTGCTCTTCCCTGGATCCTGTTTTATTCCCTCATTCTCCCTGCCCCGGTTTGCCTTTTGATAATTGGACACTTGTCCGTTCTTGCTTGTTTGACTTGTGCAAGAATTGACACAGGCTTGGGGAAGAGGTGGGACCGCTGGCCGAGTAGGTTTACTCGCCAGCAGGCGCTCCACCTTTCCCTTGTAAGTAGAGCTCTAAGGGAGACGGTGTTCCTCACAGTTAGGGTTGGCAGACCCACACCTGGAAAGCCTGGTAGTTGTTTTTTTTTTTAAAGCATGTACAGGACATCAGTGATGGTTTTGCGCCTCCTGCCTGGTCCCTCTTCTCGGTCTCCTGCTTTGCCCGGTGTAACAAGAGGGCCTCGTATGTTGCCCTGCATCAGGTAGGAGAGGAAGGTGAGTGGAAGGACCAGACCAGGAGGGCACGCTCATTGCACCATCTCCTCCTGCCCCATCAAGGGTGACGCTGGGTTGGCCAGGCTGCAGACATCCTGCAACGAGGGCACTTCGCAACAGGCCTGCCCAGCTCGTGTCCCGGGAAGCTAAACATACCCCCAAGCCGCGGCTCCTGTTTTTACTGGCTGCCAGGACCCACAACAGGTGGATTGGCAGGTTGGCTGCACTCAGTAGTGGTGGGCTGCATTCAACTTTGTGGGTCACAAACTGTACATCCTGCAACCGGAAGAGGAGGAGTAGTAGTTGGTTTTTATACGCCGACTTTTCTCTACCATTTAAGGCAGACTCAAACCGGCTTACAATCACCTTCCCTTCCCCTCCCCACAACAGACACCCTGTGAGGTAGGTGGGGCTGAGAGAGCTGTAACTAGCCAAGGTCACCCAGCTGACTTCATGTGGAGGAGTGGGGAAACCAACCCAGTTCACCTGATTAGCCTCCCCCGCTCATGTGGAGGAGTGGGGAATCAAACCCGGTTCTCCAGATCAGTCTCCACCGCTCCAAACCACCGCTCTTAACCACTCCACCAAGCTGGCTCAATCCAGGTTGGGGGCTCACTTGTTGTGCAGTTAACACGACTAAGTGCTTGCCCTTTCCCGAGCAAGGCATAAGCTAAAATTCCCAGGCCTCCTAGGCCACAGAGTGTGTTCCTAGCATTCCCTGAACAATCAAGACTGGAGGGACACAGTTTAATATCTGGTATTTAACTTAATGCTGCCAGTGGCTATTACTGTCAGTGGAAACCAGTCAAGGGCGTAACTCTATCCTTGTGTGTCTATGGAGAAAACTCTGTGTATTCCCAGTATTGACTAGCTGAGTAGAAACGGGTTCAGTGTAATACTGGAAGTTTCAAGGAGGATTGCATGTTCAGCCTTGCACGAAAGTAGGCAAACAATGATACTGTAGGACAAAAAGTCCAATAACTCTGCAAGTTCAGATGCTGTTGAGAAGGTTGAGTCTGGAGAGGTGGGGGATTGAGAAAAAGGGGGTGGAAAAGAAATCTAGAGTTATTGCTATTTGGGGCACAGCCAGAAAATAGGCCTGGCAAGAACGGGCTTTTTTTGAGTTTCGCCGTAATGCAGAGGGATGCGTTGCCCACTGGGCAATTGATAGATACAAAATCTTTATTTTCCCATTGTTGCGGCGGTTGGCCTGGCTTTTAAAAGCTTCTCGCTTATTCTGTTTTCTCCCCCTCTCCCCTCCCCTGTCACTTTGTTTTGTCACCAGCAGCTTAAAAAGCATTTTTCTGAATGCTTATTATTGTCGCTATTAAGGAACACAAGCCTGTCAGAGAGACCAAGTGGTGAGGAGAGGCCTCCTAGGAAAAGACGCATCTAATGGCGTATTTATTGCCTGCTCTCCAGTTAGCCAGCTAATCCCATTTATTGCCATTCTCGGAAATTAAGGGGTTTGAAACGTTGCATTTTCATACACATGAGAAGGCAAATGGGGGTGGGGAGAGAGAGAGGCTGTTCATTGAATGACACGTGAAGTGACTGCTAACAAGTGTCATCTGGGGATTCGTTTGCTTTTGGAGAAGACCTGGGTCTCGGGAGGGGCCGACAATGCGGGAGGGCAGGGTTTCCGGGTGATATTTTGCCTTTTGGCAAAAACTCCGTTTGCCCATCAGGGCCTTGAAAAATGTTTTGCCGCCTACTTCAGCCCAATGGGAAAAGAAGAAGAGTTGGTTTTTATATGCCCACTTTCTCTACCACTTAAGGAAGAATCAAGCCTGCTTACAATCACCTTCCCTTCCTCTCCCCACAACAGAAATTCTGTAAGGTAGGTGAGGCTGAGAGAGTGTGACTAGCCCAAGGTCACCCCAATTGGCTTCATGTGTAGGAGAGGGGAAACAAATCCAGACCAACGAATTAGAGTCTGCTGCTCATGTGGAGGAGTGGGGAATCAAACCCGGTTCTCCAGATCAGAGTCCACCGCTCCAAACCACTGCCCCACGCTGGCTCTCTCTCTACACCACGAAGCTCCTCCCCTTTCCCTCTACTTGATAGGCCACCCTTCATGGATGTTATGCAGCATTTGTTCAGAAAGGTCGTAAGTTGTGCCCACCAAGCCCTTGGAGCCTTTCTTAGGCTCCCCGTTTGGGGAACAAGTTTGTTTAACTGGGTGGGGTTCCTGCCTGCCACTGCTCTTTGGTGTAAAATTATACTTAATCATCCCCAGCCTGATTCTTTTCTATACCTTGACAGATTAAAAAAAAAGAAAGAAATATTTTGGTGTTAATGCTGTGAGAACAGGCATGATTGGTAGTAGAAAGAAAGATGGGTCTGCAGTACAGGACTCATTTCCTGAATTTTGTGGCCCATTTGGAAGCTCTGGGGATTGCCTGGCTATGTCGGACCGTCTACCTAGCGCAGCTTTCCGTTTCTAATGGCAGCCAAATAAGAAGCTCTTGAGATGCATGGAAATAATGGCCTTTCGCCCTGTGGGTTTCCCCCCCCCCCTCCATCCTCTGGTTACACAGAGGTGAACTTTCTCTGCACGTGGAGGTTCCAGTTAGATACTGGCCACAGTAGACTTATCCTCCATCAGTTCTGTGTTTTTATTCCTCCTTTTCTAAGGAAAATCAAGGAATCCTTCAACTTCTCCACTACACCCATTATCCTAAACTTCTTGTAGGTCTCTTCAATTCATTTGCGGGTACAGGGGAAGCAAAAGCGTGTAGGACTGACAACAACAACAAAAACCTCGTAACCTTTCAAGCTCCTTCATACCAATGGTCTATCATACTATCAACTGCTCTCAGCTTTATTCCTTTTAGGGTTTCTCCAGCTGAGTTCTTTCCCAGTCCTTCCCCCCCTGCAAATTCTTTACTGGCAATGCTGGGGATTGAACCAGGAGCTTCCCACGTACAGTTGTGTGTGCATTACCAGTCAATTCCCAGCCCATTTCTCATAGATCAAATATCTAACTGGCTAAGATAAAGCCCTGTACCTTGCTGGTGACCATCAACAATAGGAGATCCCTCCATTCCCTGTTGTTCATTCTGACCTCCTGGCACTTCCAACATGACCTCTTTAGGGGTTTTCATCACCAGACCTGCTCAAGTACTTGACATCGTAGAGGAAATTTCTTGTTCTGGTGTTATCCTCAGCCTCGAATCCTTCCGATCATTCTACAAGGAACCTAACTCACTTGGAAAGCCATTCAAGTACTCGGACTTGCCTACACCGCCTGTGACCCACCAAGGTGACAGCGAGACCACCAGCCTTGTATAGCAGCTCAAACAGGGCTCAATCCGCCATGTGCTTTTGGTCTGTCCCTGGGAAGCCCAAACAAAATAAGAGGCCTGTCACCCACCTGCAGGTCACATGCCATAGAAGATTTGTTTGGATTTGTGGTTCACAAGCTGCGAATACAAGCCCAGGAAGAAACACTCAGAACATATCCCACTAGCATATCAAATGACTGTAGCTCTGGGGATTTGCCCATAGTGACACTCATAGATGTACATTTGGACATACAAACTTATCCTATGAAGAGAAGGGTCAAAACAGTGTTTACACAGAGGCATCAGCAGAAGACCAAATAAAACCCTTGACCATCTTGGCCAATGGCCTAGCCTGCCCTCTTTGAACCGACCTGAGCCAAAATTCGCATCTCTCTCCTTCCTGAACATCTCAAAACAATTCACGCTCTATGTGAACCTGAGATTTGTTTAGGACTCTGTGACTCCCACCTCGGAAGGAACCTGTTGCTGGTTGGAAGACGCCGCGCGATCCACTTCCGCTTCAGTTTTTGTTTGTTTGTTGTTGTTTTTTGCTAAAAAGACAAAGAGCTACATGTTGAATTATTCCTACGAAGAGAATAATCTTGAATGATTGATTGTCCCAAGGGATAAATGTGTGACGAGGTAACGAAATGGATACCCCTACGATCAGTTTGTGCGAAGCAGAAGAGCGAGGTTGAAGGATTCTTCCGTTGCAACAAAGGAAAAGGGATCAAAGGTAGGGGAAGAAGGAGTTTGTTTCTGTTAACTCCCAAAAAAACTCCCCAACGGTGGACTCCCCCCCCCATCATGATAACTTTCATGATAAACTTGGAACCTGTAAAGAAAGCAGAATTATGGGGAACCAAAAGGAAGCCTCGGAGCCACGACTGCCCTTCTCCAAAGATTCACACTAGTTTTCTCCCCCTGTACAGTCAACAGTTTAGCCATTAGGAAAGACATTTTGATGTGGTTTTTATAATCTAACCCCTGAACAAAATAGAAGATTTATACAGGAAGAAAGATAAAACAGGTAGCATTTTTGTTTGTTTTTTCTGCTTAGCTTTCTCTTTTCCAAGTCTTCCCTTTACCCCCCCCCCCTCCACCCTTAGGAAAAACAAACCCAATGTTCCTTGATGGTCTGAGTTGGTTTTCTCCCCCACCCCTTAAATCTGGTATATTAAATATAAATTATGTCTCTTTCCCCATCCATGTCTACTTTTTTAAAACTTTTGTATTTTTTTCCTACAAAATAGGCAAATTTGTTTTGTAAAATTTCCTTCCCCTCCCCTCCCTTTTGTTCCACCTGGTTCTGCTTGGAAAATAGTTTGCGTTTGCTTTTTGCGTTTTTTTTGCTTTGCAATTTTCCATCTTGGCAAAAAACCTGGGGTGTGTGATGAGGAGGGGGCAAAAACAGGGAAAAGTTTGGGTGGGGGGTATGTTTGTGGGAGGGAGGGAATTTTGCATCATGTATACGAGTAGTCTATGTCTGGAATTCCGCCGTCTCTATACCCACGAGTTGTGCCGTAGCCGATGGTGTGGGTACTTTTGTAAAGACTGGTTCCATTGGAAGGGAATATGGTATGGATGACGTATTCCTCCTTTGCCCGGTGAGGATTTATCGGCAACATCTGCAAACCAGGACCCCTGATCTCCAGGATGGAGTTGTCCTTCTTGGTGCCTGACTCCATGTAGTCATCTTTCTTCCGGCTGCCTCTGCTACAGGCCCGCTCTCGCGTCAGTAGCTCTCCTGTCCGGTGGACGTACCAGCAAATGGCAGCCAAGACGAGAAAGAGGAAGACCAAGGCCACCGCCCCGCCAATGATCCCTGCCAGCGGCAGCCCAGCCATCGGGTCCACGTTCTGCTCGTGGTTGAGGGTGGTGGTAGGGCTGTACATGTCTGCCGTCTCAGCCTTGGCGCACACGGGGGTCTCGTCAGGCACGTAGGTGCTGCCTGTTTCCATGGTGACCATACAGATGATGTAGGTGGACTTAGGCTCCAAGGCTGTCAGCAGATACTCCGTCTTGTCGCCTTGCACCAAAGTTTCTGTGATGGAGCCCACGGCTGGGCTGTGTCCCAGGCGCAACCAGCTGAGGCGGAAGGAGGCCGCTGGGAACATTGCCTTCCAGCTGATACGGATGCTGTCAGCGGTCAACGGCTTGACGTTGAGAACCAGTGCTTTGGCCCCGGCTCCCGTGGCCATTGGGTAGTCTATGTTGGAGTCCGGCAATTGGATGCCTGGCCTCCTGGCCTTCAGGGTGAAAAGGGAGCCCTGTGGGGTTGTGACAGCCGCATTGCTGGCGGTTGTCTTGGCCACCGCCGGACCCGAATTGCTCTGCGGGCCCGCCTCGAAGCACTCATCCATTTCATTCGTTATGTCCTTGATGGCCATGCCTCTGACTCGATCAGGGCCCTGGCACATCAACCCCCTCACGTTCACCACAGCAGCGCGGGCTTTGACCCAGTCCCGCAACCACATGAGGTTGCAGCCACAGTACCAGGGATTGTTCCTCAGCAGGAGCTGAGAGAGGCTGTCGAGGTCATCGAAGAGACCTTTGGGCAGTGTGGTAAGATTGTTGTTGGATAGATCCAGCCTCTCCAGCTCCCTCATCTTGGACAGAGTGTTGTAAGGGATGTGGCTAATGGCATTGTCTTGGAGGTACAGCTTCTGCAAATGGGCACTGGGCAGGTTGAGAGGCGGGGCGGCCAGGGAGTTGCGCACCAGCGACAGTTCGCTGAGGTTCTGCAGGCGGCTGAAGGTGTCATCGGCAATGCGCTGGTTGGCCAGCAGATTGCCATCCAGCACCAAGCGCCGCAGGCTGTTGAGCCCCTTGAAGGCGTGGAGGGGGATGGTGGAGATCCGGTTGTCGTCCAGTCGCAGTTCCTCCAGGGTGCGTGGCAGGCCGGACGGGATGCTGCTGAGGTGGTTGCGCGAGAGGAAGAGCAGCTTGAGGCGTGTGCTGTCGGCGAAGGCGTCGTCTTCGATGCTGACAGTGGAAACGGAGTTGTCGTCCAGGTGAAGCTTCTCCAGTAGAGGGATGCGCGCCAGGGAGTCGCGGGCGATGGTGCGGACATTGTTGTCCTGGAGGTGAAGTTCCTTCAGGGAACGAGGGAGGTTGATGGGGAATTCATCTAGGTCATTTTCGTAGAGGTAGATGACCTGGTGGGAATGGAATTAAGAGTGAGATTCAACGAGACAGAAGCGGAGAGAAACCGGAAATTGCACATAACTCAAATATCAAGTTAAATCTCCGAAACGTTCATTTTTAGTTCTAGTTTATTTAAAATACTCCGCTCATCACACTAGAAGTCATAAACCGTATCTCTGGAAATGGGGTCTAATTTATTACATTCATGTTCTTTCGAGGACTTAATGTTAAAGAACAAAGATCCAAGTTTCAAAAGCTACTTTTTGTGAAAAGACCAGATCGTTACTAAAAGTTCAAGCATGACAAGCCTACCCAGAAATCCACCCCAAAACTGAAATGTCACTTGAGCCCTAAAGCTTCAATATGATATTTTGATTTCCAAAATGGGTTGTATGGAGGTACAGACGTAAGTGGTGTCGTCGTTTCTTTAGCGGTTGCTGCTCTAGGTTGAATTAGTTTTGTTAATCATTTTTAATACACGTATTATCATATTCTTATAGTAAGTTGTCCCAAATACTTTTTAAAAAAATAGAAGGCAGGGTATGTTTTAGAACTCAATAAAAGGGTATATGCAAGTCAAGTATCTAAAGCCCAAGTAACTGTATTAACCAAGCACTGCATGAAGCTTCCTTATATCCATTCGAACTTTTGGATAGTCCACATAGCCTGTTATTGTCTACTCTGCCCAGCACCACCTCTCTGAGGCCTAAAGTTATCTTTATAAGACCTGCTCCCTGAGATCCTTTTAACTGGAGGTGTCAGGCGTTGAACCTGGGGCCTTAAGCATGTGCTGCCTCCTCCCCCCTTCCCCAGCATCCTCTATCCTCTTTTTATTTTAAACACTTCAAACTCAACATGAGTTGACTTGGCAGGTTTGGACATGTCAAACTAGTCTTGCAAACGTTCTGAGAGCTGTCAACATCTGGAAGAATCTTCAAGATAAGAAAACATGGGTTGCCAAATCAATGCCTTGAGCACTCACAGTATTTAGGATAAGGCATTAGGAGTATTTAGAGGGCTGGCATGGTGTGGTGGTTAAGGTCTGGGAAACCCAGGATCGAATCCCCACTCTGCCATGGAAACTTGCTGGGTGACCTTGGCCCAGTCATACACTCTCAGCCTCAACCCTGGCAAGTATTTGGATGGGGGACTGTCAAGGAATACCAGGGGACGCGACGCAGAGGCAAGCAATGGCAAACCACCTCTGAATTTCTCTTGCCTTGAAAACCCTACGGGTCAGCTGTGATTTGATGGCAAACACACACACATACACACAGGGAGTATTCACAGGACTGTGGTTCAAGACCCCCAAATTATCAAGAAGCAACCTGTATTCAAACAGGGAAAGTATCAATCATCCCAAGTTTCGTAAATAATCCTACTTGCAACTTTTGAATGAACACATGAAGCTCCCTTATACTGATTTAAACCATCGGTCCAGCAAGTTCAGTATTGTCTACTCAGACTGGCAGCATCTCTCCAGGGTCTCCAGGCACATCACCTGATCTTTTAACTGGAGATGCCAGGGCTTGAACGTGGGACCTTCTGTATTCAGGGCAGAAGCCCTACCGCTGAGCCATAACCTCTTCCCAAAAGTTTTAGGTTTGGGGCTCCTCCCCAGATGTTTTTTGGGGGAGTAAGAAAAGGCTTATTCTGTACAACTCTTGCATCTTGGTAGGGGAAAGTGGCTAGGCTATAGTCAGGAATAACTAATGAACAAAAGACCAAGATGGCCTCTTTCAAGCAAGGCCTTAGTTCTACAACCTGAACATTGAGCTTGTTCTTCAGGTTAGAGGGGATGCCGGCATTGTTGATCTGATTGTTCTGTAGGTACAGGGTGGTGGCGTCATCCGGGATGTCCGCCGGGATGGAAGTCAAGCCCCGGTCGTTGCAGTAGATGAAGCCGTTATCACAGCGGCAGACTGACGGGCAGGTGGTGCTGTCAATCACCTCGCTCAGGAAGGCAACCAGGCCATAGCAGAGGAAGAGCCAATCACGCAAGTCCATGGCCGCTGCTGTGGTTACCACAGTCGCCGTTACCACGGCGGCAGTTGGGGAGGCGGTCGCCATGGCGCTTGGGCTGCGAGGCTGACCCTGGATTTGGCCCTTGGAACCTGCAAAAGGGAGAGAGATTTTTTTTTTAAAAAAAACCTAGATGTTATTTCCTGTCCTATAAGGATAGGACATGAGCGCATGACAGAAGATGAGCACATGACAAGCTTATATCCTCCTCCCCCTACCACTTTTACCACGTAGGTTAGACTGAGAGATGGTTGCATCTCTAAGACTGCCAAGTCACTCAGCTGGTGACAATTTACTGGTGATCCCTGGCCCAAAAAATACCCAGCTGTCCTCAACCAGTGCCAGAGCCTTCTCGGCTCTGGTCTCAACCTGGTGGAACGCTCTGCCAGGTGAGATCCAGGCCCTGTGGGACCTGAAGCAATTCTGCAGGGCCTGTAAGACCCTGGTTTCCCTCTGCTGACCTCCCTTCCCTTCCCTCTTTTCCTTTTATTGCTGGCTTATATCTTATTATTTACTTGTCAAGATATATTTATTTCCTTGACATTTCCCTCTGTTTGGTTCCCGCTATGGCTTTGGGTTACCATGTATGGATTAAGGGCACCATATATATAAATAATTCAAACCAGGGATTAATCCCAGAACCTTTTTCAAAACCCAGTGATGACAGTTCCTCTCGGCATGTTGAGGATGCCTGTCCCACAATGCACAGTGTAACCGCAAAACACTGCTTGTGTTTATCTGTGCAGAAACCAAAAATGGGTATTGCTCCCCCATTTCAAAGAATCATACAGTAGGAAGGGGCCATACAGGCCACCTAGTCCAACCCCTTGCTCAATGCAGGATCAGCCTAGAGCATTCCTGACAATTGTTCGTCCAGCTGCTGCCTCAAGACTGCCAGAGAGGAGAAGCTTACCACCTCCCTAGGCAGTGGTTCCTCAGTGGAACGGTCTTCCTCAGGAGGTGGTGGGCTCTCCTTCTTTGGAGGGTTTTAAGGAGAGGCTAGATGGCCATCTGACAGCAATGCTGATTCTGTGAATTCAGGCGGATCATGAGAGGGAGGGCAGGAAGGGATGAGTCAGTGCTCGGCTCTTGTGGCCCTTTCTTATGTGCCCAGGATAATGCTTATCGATCACCACTTTGGGGTCAGAAAGCAATTTTCCTCCAGGCAAGATTGGCCAGGGATCCTGGTTTGGTTTTTTGGTTTTTTTTTTTGCCATCTTCTGGGCATGGAGTAGGGTGGTCACTGGAGGTGTGTGGAGGGAGGTAGTAGTGAATTTCCTGCACTGTGCAGGGGGTTTGACTAGATGACCCTGGTGGTCCTTTCCAACTCTATGATTCTATGATTCCACTGCTAAACTACTTTTACTGTGAAAAATTTCTTCCTAATGTACAGCCGGTATCTTTCCGCCCATAATTTATACCCATTATTGTGAGTCCTATCCTCTGCTGCCAACAGAAACAGCTCCCTGCCCTCCTCTAAGTGACAGCCTTTCAAATACTTAAGAGTATTTCAAGCAGCAGGTGGAGGCTTGCTTCTTTGAATCTCCTCCCCCTTCCAACACACTTCAAAAACCTTAAAGCAACAAAAGCTGAAATGGTACAGTTATAGAAAGGTTATTTCTGCATGTTCTGGATGAATTAGCTCTTCGATCCAGAATCTGGTACTCCGCTAGACAGCTAGATCCTTTCTTCAGGTGTATACAGATTTGGTATATGCCAACAACTGGTATACACATGACGAGACAACAAATACAATTAGGGAGGGGGCATGTCAGCCATCTTGGCCTCTTGTTTCATCTTGTTAGGAAGCACCAAACTTGATAACTAAGTGCCTGAGAGGCTTCAAGGCCTTTTAAAACAACAACTTTAATTAGTGTGAAAGCATCGATTGTATTTTTAATTGGATTTTAATCAGAGCTCTTCTCCACCCCTCACCCTACCTGCAATGGAATTTGGTGACTACGGCTGCCTTGCAAGCAATCGGTTTGCACGTCTGAAAGTCACAAAAGTTGGAAGGGAACTAATGGAGTCATCCAGATCAACCTCCAGGGCTTTCTCATACTCTTTCCCGTTCAAGAATACAAAAGGTACAACTGGATCCCATTGCAGGATTACTCCTTTTTCAAAAATTAGACGAGGGCAAGGAATTGTCTACCGTGCTGCTGCTTTGCACCTCTTCCCTTCAGAATCGGAACTAATGGCAGGGCACTGTTGCAAGGGAAAAATAGGAGTGCTCTTGGAGTGGACTGATACAGGAAGTAGCTACTTATTTATTAAAACAATTTTTAATCCTGCCTTTCTTGCTGCATATAGCACTTCTGAAAGAGACTTACTTAACCAAAAGTGCAGGCGAAACATTAAAAGAACCCCGAAACATCAGTTTCCCCCAACAGGCCCTTATTTTCCTTGTCCAGCCTAGTCCAGCTTAAGTTCCAACAAAGGGCAAACAAGATGGCCTTGCAACTCTTTATAACAATGGGAGCGCGCCTTGCTCTGGTTTCAAAGAACTGGGGCTGCTTCCAAGAAGACAAATGAATATGTCTAAGGCAGGACTATGTAGCAGCTCTCGAAAAGCCATGACTAGCCCAATCCTGTCTGAGGTGGAAGCTAAGAAAGGTCAGCCCTACTTAGTTAGTACTTAATTAGTATTTGGTTAGTACTCAGATGGGAAACCACCAAGGAATTCCAGGGTCACTACACAGAGGCAGGCAGGCAATAGAAATGGCAAACCACCTCTGTCTGTCTCTTGCTTTGAAAACCCCACAGTCCTGAGGTTGCCATGAGTTGATTGCGACATGATGGTACACAATTAAAATTAAAGAGAGGGCTCAGAAACCAGGATAACCCAGTGTGCAGCTGCTGTAAAAAAGCCAAATTCCACGCTTGCCATAATTAGACGAGGAATAGAGAATAAAAGTGCTGCTATCATACTGCTCTTGTACAAATCTATGGTGAGACCACACTTGGAATACTGTGTACAGTTCTAGAAAAGAGCAAGAGTCCAGTAGCACCTTAAAGACTAACAAAAATATTTTCTGGCAGAAAATATTTTTGTTAGTCTTTAAGGTGCTACTGGACTCTTGCTCTTTTCTACTACTGCAGACAGACTAACACGGCTACCCACTGTGAATTGTGTACAGTTCTGGTTACCACACCTATAAAAAGGATATTGCAGAGCTTGAGAAGGTGCAGAAAAGAACAACCAAAATGATCAGGGGGCTAGAGCAACTGCCCTATGAGGAGCGGTTAAAACGCTTGGGGCTGTTTAGCCTGCAGAGAATGCCCCAGGATGTGGCAATGGCTGCCAACTTGGAAGGCTTTAAGAGGGGAGTGGACATATTCATGGAGGCGAGGGCTATCCATGGCTACTAGTAAAAATGGATACTAGTCATGATGCATACCTATTCTCTCCAGGATAAGAGGAGCATGCCTATTATCTTGGGTGCTGTGGGACACAGGCAGGATGGTGCTGCTGCTGTCGTCTTGTTTGTGGGCTTCCTAGAAGCAGCTGGTTGGCCACATTGTGAACAGACTGCTGGACTTGATGGGCCTTGGTCTGATCCAGCATGGCCTTTCTTAGGTTCTTATGATAATTTACAAAATCTTGTAGTCCCTCCCCAATCAAAAGCAACTTTATCAGTCTTGTATTTATGGGCAGTAAATAAGCAGAACGGGTCTTGCCAGGGTTACTTCGCATGTGTGGGCAAGGTCTTGTCATTTCTGCCACTAGGCTAAAAGCAGCCTCTCCAAAAAGGGCCTCCCTTCCCCGCCTACCAAACCCCAAAAGCAGCCTGCAACCGACTCCGTCACCTCCAAAGTCGCTCCCCGCCTAAGTTTCAAATTTCAGCCGGCACCTGTCAAACCACAGAGAGGGGGGCAGATGAAATTATACATCTCGGTTAATAAGAAGTCTAAGAGAAGAGGCAAGACTGGTGTGCAACAGCCCTCCCTGGCCACCGGGGAGCCGCAGCCACAACATTGCATACATTAAGATGTGCCGAAGGGCGAGGGAGGGTGTGCTCCTGGCACATGGAGCTGCCTTATCCTGAATCAGGCCCTTGGTTCATCAAGGTCAGTGTCGCCTACTCAGATTGGCAGCGGCTCTCAGGTGGAAGTCTTTCTCATCGCCTACTACCTGGTCCTTTTAACTGGAGATGCCGGGGTTGAACCTGGGGCCTTCTGCGTGCCAAGCAGATGCTCTGCCACTGAGTCCCAGCCCCTCCCCTCTCCTTCCTCCACCTGTCCTGCACTTGTGACCCAGTGTGTTCCCCAGCAAAGGCCATTGTGCCAAAGAATTCGTTTGCTTGCTTCTCTGTTGCCACTATTCTCTTTCCAGATCGCTTCCCTGCTGGGGGCTTTTCTTGGGTCAGTCTCATCTTTCACGTTCTCCTGCTCTCTGGTGGCACCCGCACCAGTTCCCTGATTTCTGGCACGTCCTGCTGTTGGCAAGATTTCTTTTCCCCCTTATGCAGCTGGTATCTAAACTCCGCTGTGGTGCTTCTAAGAGGACTGTATCCTCCAGCAACAAGACTGGTTTTTTCCCCTTTGCAAATATGCAGAATGTGAGATTCCGCATGGATTCTCTTCTTCCAGAATCTGGGTTACTTTCATGCTGTGTTTTGCAGGATATACAAAACCCTCATGATCCAAACCATGTATCTAATTTTGTAGTTTTATATTTGTGCACACATACAACATATGTGTACCAATATAGGGTACATCCGATGAAGTGGGCCGTCGTTCACAAAAACTTCATATCACAATAAATCTTTAGTATGTAAATCTTTTTTGGTTTACCCTTGTACCTTTACCTATTACAAAAGCAAGGGTGAATTGATTATGTAGTGGTGCTGGTTGAGAAATGCTGGGATTACTGGGATTGGTTTTGCTAACATATATGACAAACAACATAATCTTTTTAGAAAATATAATGAAGCTTAATGTCTACAATAGCAAAGCAGCATCTACAAAGGGATATTAGATGTCCCACCAATACAACAACAACCCACTGCCTGTACAGTGTTTAAAATGTAATTAAATCTAATTGGGGGGTTTAACTTCTGTTCCACATGTGTAATCACTAAAACAGATTAACATTCCATTACAATGCATGTAAAGGGTGGGGTGCATCCTTTTACTTGTTTGATAGATTGTGGAGAAATATTAACTCCCCCCTGCTTCTGTTCATAATATTAACAAGGGTTTGCTGCTATACTACCATTAAGTATGTTCTAAGTAGCCAGCCAGGGATGAGAAAGAGTTGAGACCAAGACTGACAAACAAATGGGAGGGAATTAGAAGGGGGGAGAGAGAAATGAAAGCACATCATGAAATGATGAGAGCAAAATGAAAGAGAAGAGTGTGGAAAAGAGGAAGATAAATTAAGTAAAGATTAAAGGTTTTTTTTTTGTATTTTCTACAACACACTAACAGGGAAGATCTGGCTGAGCAGACAAAACTATGGAACTGGATGGAAGGAAAGGAAGAGGGAAACAGACTGCTGGAAATAACCACCTTGTTTGGAGGCTGCAGCCTGGCAATGACTCTTGCGGCCATGAACTGAGCTGGCTGGTCTTGCCTTACTGCAGTGCTGGCTTGGTTGATGGGTATAGCATAGGGTTGCCAACCTCCAGGTACTATCTGGAGCTCTCCTGCTAGTACCAGTGATCTCCAGCAGATAGAGATCAGTTCCCCTGGAGAAAAAGGCAACTTTGGCAATTGGACTCCATGGCATTGAAGTCCCTCCCCTCCCCAAACCCTGCCCTCATCAGGCTTCACCCCAAAAACCTCCCACCGGCAGCAAAGAGGGACCTGGCAACTCTAGTATAGCAAGATATGCAAATATTTCCTCCTTGTAGTAAACGTTGCAGAAAGGCACAGTGAGCTGAAAGTGCTTTACTGTTCTCTGCCTTCCCTGCCCCCTTAGTGGCTGCAGTGCAGAACTGCATTCGAAGTAAAATAAATTGGATACATTCTGAGTGCAGCATGGCACTGGCTTCAAGGACCTGCCAGCTGATTTGGGCCCAGAGAATTTTGTCCCCCCGGTTCCCCCCTCTTGGCAGTCCTGGGCCCCCCCTGAAAGGGAGCCTCTTGCTTTTGGCTGCTCTTTTATGCCCCAGTTGTTTATATTACGCAATTAATGCAGCCGATCAAATTAAGGCCAGTAAATCGGCTTTGCTTCATGGCATTCGATTTTTATTCTCTTCGATCTCGCTGAGAAAGGGAGAGAGGACCTAAAGGGAGAAGAGTGTGCGGCAGGGTGTGTGTTGTGTGTGTGAGAGAGCACACCTGAAGGCTGGCAGGGGCAAAGATGTCTTGGCCCAGGTATATTTAGTCTGCCAGTGAACAACCCAAATTGCAGGTTTCAGAAGTACTATTATCCACCCAGCCTGATCTATGTAGCTCTTCCCAACCTTCAGGCTCCCTGTGGTTGCAACGCTGTGGACATTTGCTAGGGAGGCAGTTTCATTGAACTCAGTGTGATTTATTTCTCTGATTAGGATTACACTGCACATCTCTCTCCCCCCCCCTCCAGCACCAGCTCATCATTTTGGGGTCCAAAGTAGAAAATCCAAACGCCCACCCACTCTCCTGCTAATTAACACAATGCACAATCCATTCAAAAATCCTCTTCTCAAGCCTTGTTGCAATGAATTGGAGAGACACAAGAGCTTGTTTCCTCCTTCAGTGGGGCATTTGCTGGAGAACTCCCTGGCTAATTGTGCCCCAAAGGGCTTGGAGTTGTCTGTCTCCCATTCTGCTGCCATTAATGGCCACCATAACCTAGTTCCTGAAATGGCTATCTCTTCCATTTTGGAGGAGGGGGGAAGAGTATTGGGGTATTACTGCAGAGTGTGGGTGGAGGAATCACATTTTAAAGGTTCCCCTATGTTAAAAAGAACCCTTGTAAATAGAAGAAGAAGAGTTGGTTTTTATATGCCGACTTTCTCTACCACTTTTAAGGAAGATTCAAACCGGCTTACAATTGCCTTCCCTCCCCCTCCCCACAACAGACACCCTGTGAGGTAGATGGGGCTGAAAGAGCTGTGACTAGCCCAAGGTCACCCAGCTGGCTTCGTGTGGAGGAGTGGGGAAACAAACACAGTTCACCAGATTAGCTGCCACCGCTCATGTGGAGGAGTGGGGAATCAGACCTGGTTCTCTAGATCAGACTCCACCCCTCCAAACCACCGCTCTTAACTACTACACCATGCTGGCTCCCTAGTATAGTAGGCAAAGAGCAGGTAAATAATCTTTTTCTCTGCTGGGGGGGGGCTTTAAAAAAAGTTTGAGAATGTTAAAAACTAGAGTCTACCCCCTGCAGTCTGAAATGGTCGATCCCTTCTAAAACCTCAGCCCTTGACTACTCTCAGCCTCCTGTAGGCAGAGAGAACAAATGCAGCCCAGGCAAGTGAGCCATGCTGCATACTATGGCAGAGAGAGATGTACACCACACACATGCACTGAGTCATAGGGAGGGATTTTTCAGCCACAGTATTCTTCACCTAACCCTAGCTTGAGTATGAAACTAATCGGTACAGTTTCCCAAAAGAAAGTGCAACTGGAGTTGTACACCCACCCCAACCAACATCCTAGCGTGGTGTAATGGTTAAGGGCAGCGGTTTGGAGCCGTGGAGTCTGATCTGGAGAACCGGGTTTGATTCCCCACTCTACATGAGCGGCAGCAGCTAATCTGGTGAACTGGATTTGTTTTCCCACTCCTCCACATGAAGCCAGCTGGGTGACCTTGGGCTAGTCACACTCTCTCAGCCCCACCTGCCTCACAGGGTGTCTGTTGTGGGGAGGGGAAGGGAAGGTGATTATAAGCCAGTTTGATTCTTCCTTAAGTGGTAGAGAAAGTCAGCATATGAAAACCAACTCTTCTTCTTCTCTGAGGCTCTTAGCCCTAGGTCAAGCAGACTGATGCTGGTGATTTCGTAATAGCGACATACATGTGGTTTTTAAAAAATGGCTGTGTGTGTTTTTTGTTTTTTTTTAAGAAATGGCGAAATATTCAATTTGACAGCTGGGGAACGTAAAACATTCTTCCAGTCCGGATCACGGTGGTTGGCCACAGCGTGAGACAGGACTCTGGGCTAGATGGAGCTCTGGTCTGATCCAGCAGGGCTCTTCTTATGTTCTTATCTGCTCATTCTACAGGACATGAGAGCACCTTGCCGCGACTAAGCATTCCCAAGACTAAAAAAAAAGAAATCTCTGTGTACAGAAGCGGTGTGTATGTCAGCGGCCTTAATCGGTTCTGCTCATTTGCTCCATGGCTTCTCCAGCTCTCTCATCTATTGTCCCTGCTCTGTCTGCCTCCTCCCCTGATCTGAATGCTTCCTCAGTCCGTCCTTCCAGATTTGACTTTCCGTCCCTGCCTTGCTGAGCTGGGCACTCGCTCAAGCGGGACGTTGGCAGCTTCTGCTACAGAAGGCTACCCTTTACAGAGCTCCCGCGCATCCCTTTTAACCTCGGCTGAGTTAAACTCCTTCCAATGTTATTTTTTACAAGGCCCCTTTCATGGAAGATTTGAGTCGGCAAGGTGTCTTTCTGGGCCAGTGCCCGTTAAATCACCAGAAACCACTCACTTGCCTTGACTTCATTATGCATTCAATTCCTCTATAAATTTTACATTTCCTTTTTCTTTCTCTTCCCACTGCCTATCTTTTTCTCTCCCCCCCACTTCCCCCCCATCTCCCTCTGGCTTACTCTTACTTTGGCCATATTCTCCATTATGGGACATAAAATCCTTTATAGCTCAATATTTCACAGTGTCAAATACGAGAGCCCGACTGGACACGCTTTCCACAGCCTCTTTGTGACGATCGCTGCAGATTTCACTAAAACAACCCACCGTGGGATTCCCCCCCTTCAAACTCCGTAAATTGCTTCAGACAATATTTTTAACCTCCCTGAAGCGGCTGTGAGCCCCCTCAGCATGACGCTTCTGCTAAGAGAACTAATGCAATCATTGGCTGCATTAACAAGGGATGATTGGGGAAGATGGCTGGCACTAGCTGTCTGTGCGGACTGAGTGAAAGGCGTGGACGGGACAGCTGAAATCCTCTCTCAGTGCTATAACTGTGTCATGCTACAACGGCAACAGGATTTTGTGGGGTACGAGGGCAAAGCTGCAACCAGAAGAGACCCTTGGTAACCCCAAAGAGGTGGGATGTACAAACCAAATGGCCTCTTTACACTGTTGTGTGCTGAGAGCCAGCGTGGTGTAGTGGTTAAGCGTGGTGGTTTGGAGTGGTGGACTCTGATCTGGAGAACCGGGTTTGATTCCCCGCTGCTCCACGTGAGCGGCGGAGGCTAATCTGGTGAACTGGATTTGTTTCCCCACTCCTACACACGAAGCCAGCTGGGTGACCTTGGGCTAGGCACAGCTCTCTCAGCCCCACCCACCTCACAGGGAGTCTGTTGTGGGGAAGGGAAGGGTGGGTGACTGTAAGCCGGTTTGAGTCTCCCTTAAGTGGAGAAAGTAGAGAAAGTCGTAATATAAAAACCAACTCTTCTTCTTCTTCTTTCAAGGGGAAGTAGTGGTGCTACTGGAGTCTCTTTACGCCAGGGTTGGGGCTTTGCATGCCCTGACCTAGAGGGCCCAGGCTATCCCAATATCTTCTGATCTCGGAAGCTAAACTAAGGTCATCCTTGGTTAGCACTTGGATGGGAGACCACCAAGGAAGTCCAGGGTTGCTGCACAGAGGCAGGCAGCGGAAAACCACCTCCGCTCGTCTCTTGCCTTTAAAGCTCTACAGGGTCACCGTAAGTCGGCTGTGACTTGACAGCACTTTCCACCACCACCTGCTTTGCATGCCGAAGCTCCCATGTTCAGTCCCTGGCAAAGGATTTCGGATGGGGTTGGAAAGACTCTGCCTGATACCCTGGAGAGCCACTGCCAGTCTAAGAAGCCAATATTGAGCTCACCTCAATACTTTGGTCTTCCACCTAATTTCCATTTAAACTACCTGGACCATTTTAACAATCCTAAAATCAGGAAAGTCTTTATGCAGGCTAGGACTAATTCATTGCCTTCAGCGAACCTTCATGGCAGATTCCTGAAAACGCCTTACGCTGAAAGGGTCTGCGGATGTGGTGTAGGATGTCCTGACTCATATTCTTTTGGACTGCCATCTTTATGATTCCCCAAGAGGAAACCTAATAAAACCTATAGTTCTGAACTTCTCATTGAATAATACGACAATACTTTACAAACTATTAGCTGATAAGGATCCTGAGATAACCAAAAACGTGGCAAATATTTTGACAATAGTAGTCAACCAATGGGAATCTAGTCGGAAGTAGAATCACAACATTAAGGAATGATTTATTTTAATTTTATTTTACGCTAACTTTTATCCTTTTATATACTGCAGATTGTACTATGCCAATAAAGGTATTTGAAATCTGAAATTTGAGCTAAAGGAAGAAGAACAAGAGTTGGTTTTTATATGCCAACTTTCTCTACCACTTAAGGAAGAATCAAACCGGCTTACAATCACCTTCCCTTCCCCTCCCCACAAAAGACACTCTGTGAGCTAGGTGGGGCTGAGAGAGCTCTAAGAGAGCTGTGACTAGCCCAAGGCCACCCAGCTGGCTTCATGTGGAGGAGTGGGGAAACAAATCCAGTTCACCAGATTAGCCTCTGCCGCTCATGTGGAGGAGTGGGGAATCAAACCCGGTTCTGCAGATTAAAGTCAACTGCTCCAAACCACTGCTCTTAACTACTACACCATGCTGGCTCCCAGTGATCTGACTCCAGTGCCAGGCAGCTCGATACAGCACCGCTGGCACCTGGAATCACTCTTTTGCTTTGCCACCCTGCCACTGACTGCATTGCATTTTGAGGTGCTTCGCTATTCCCCTCCTGCCAAAAACCTGCCTTCCCTTTACTTTTCCTAAGCAATGGGCAGTGGCAGAGCACCTGCTTTGCATGCAGAAGGTCACAAGTTCGTTCTTCAGCATCTCCGTTGAAAGGATCTCCAGTGTCAGCTACTGGGAAAGACCTTTCTATGCCCGAGACCTGATGCTAGCCCGAATAAACAGCACTCGGCTAGACAAATGGTGATAAGGTCTGACCTGGTGTAAGTCAGCTTCCAGTGTTCTTGCTATTTCCCACCTTACTCTGCCTTGCCCAACCTTTTGCCTCTCAAACTTGGCAGGAGCCTCGCATTCTTTCTGCACTGTTACCGCTGAATCTTTCGAGACTCCGTTCCTTTGCCAGTTCTCGTCTTTGCCATGCCCCCTTTCTTTGTCTTATCCATTTGACTATATTGCAAGTCCTCTGGTCAGGAGATATTGTCATTCCTGTGTTCCAAGACACAGTCAACATATCGTTGGTGTTTAAGAAATACTAAGCAAAACGATCTTGGAATCCTATCTGGACACATGCTACTGACTCAGCAGGTGGTTATGGGCAAGCCTCCCATTTCTGTCCATCCATAAAAGAGCAATCATTGTAGGCTGTTAATGAGCAAAAGTCAAATGGGATTTTTTAAAAAAATTCTGCACTACGTCTATCCAAGTTCCGTATGCAAGAAACCTCAGGTTTTTGTAAAAAGTTAGGGATTTGTAAAACATGCTCCTTTGTTTTTTTCCACACATTTTCATCTTTTGACACTCTGGCATCTCACATTCGGGATACTGACTCGCATGAGCAGATATGCAAATTTCACAATGCAGATCAAATCATATTTAGGCATTGTGCATGATACAGCCTGCAAATGGCTAAACCGCGCATTGCGTGTGCCCTATTCAAAAGCACAGATCTCTTTCCCTCGGCAGTGGCTGAAATGACTCTTGTGCATTGCGTATGTATTCCAGCATGCAGTTGAGCATCATGTCTCTCATTTTAAAGTACAGTCTGTCTCTTTACGGAGTACTGCAGAAACGAACCAGTCATACGAGACCAGACCAGCTTGTTTGCACATCCCCCGTCTCACAAATCCGACAAAAACATTCCCGAAACTGTTCTGCCTGCCTCTAATCTGAAGCAACAGAAATGCAGCCGTGGCCTCGGATGCATTCCTGCCCATAATACATTCCACAAGTCAGTATAACCGTGATCCACATTCTGCGCAAATGTGGCTACTGCTTTGCATGGCTGCGCTCCGTTTAGGCCACGGCTCACCTATGGATTAGCTACCACCGTCACATCACGCTGCCACCTTACTAAGGAGCTTTACACGATTAGTCTCCTTCCTCGCCGTTTGCAGAATGTTTTAAAGAGCAGTGAGAGGCGATTCTAATCCAAACTGACAATTGTGAAAGGTCTGGATTAGTTAATGTGGAATGCAGGAGCACAGGAGCATGTGACAAACGCTGTATGGGGAAAATGGGGGGGGGGAATCCACCTTTTTAATCAAGCGCGTGGAGAGCGGTGTTTCAAACACGTTGGTGGGAGCTCATCTGTATTACGCGGCTGTGCATGGGTGCCAGTTTATGCAGCGCTAATTCTAGACTTTATTAGATGCTAGCAAAATGTGTGTCATTAAGACTGTTGAGGGGGGTGTGTGGGTGTGGAGGAAGGGCTTGTCTCACACAGCTGCCTCACCATGTGTTTACAATGTATATCTGAGCATTGCACTCCCGTGCCAGAGCCCATCAGTATGGGCCCAGCAGAACGATTGTTTTGGCCCCAATGTGGCGTGCTCCAAGGACAGTGTTTTTCATTGTTCCTCAGGGAACAGAAGCAAGCGTCATCCTTTTACTTAATAATAACTTAGCATTTATATAGTATTTTAGTGCGAAGCACTTCCTGTGCATTATCTCAATCAACCCAGTACAAGAAGAATCATAGAATCATAGAGTTGGAGGGGACCACCAGGGTCACATAGTCCAACCCCCTGCACAATGCAGTAAATTCACAACTACCTCCCCCCATACACCCCCAGTGACCCCTACTCCATGCCCAGAAGATGGCCAAGGTGCCCTCCCTATCATGATCTGCCTAAGGTCATAGAATCAGCATTGCTGACAGATGGCCATCTAGCCTCTGCTTAAAAACCTCCAGGGAAGGAGTCCACCTCCCGAGGAAGCCTGTTCTACTGAGGAATCGCTTTAACTGTTAGAAAATTCTTCCTAATGTCTAGACGGAAACTCTTTTGATTTAATTTCAACCCGTTCTGGTCTGACCTTCTGGAGCAACAGAAAACAACTCGGCACCCTTCTCTACATGACAGCCCTTCAAGTACTTGAAGATGGTTATCATATCCCCTCTCAGTCTTCTCCTCTTCAGGCTAAACATACCCAGCTCCTTCAACCTTCCTCATAGGACTTGAAGAAGCAGCAGAAGAAGAGTTGGTTTTTATACCCCACATTTCTCTACCTTTAAGGAGTCTCAAAGTGGCTTACAATCTCCTTCCCTTCTTCTCTCCACAACAGACACCTTGTGAGGTAGGCGAGACCGAGAGAGTTCTGAGAGAGCTGTGACTGGCCCAAGGTCACCCAGCAGGCTTCATGCGGAGGAGTGGGGAATCAAACCCAGCTCACCAGATTAGAGTCTGCCGCTCATGTGGAGATGTGGGCAATCAAACCCGATTCTCCAGATTAGAGTCCGCCACTCTTAACCTCTACACCACGCTGACTCTCCTGTAGATCCTACTGCTGTTGTGCAGACTATAAGGCATAGCAAGTGGACAAGAGACACTGCAATGATGATGACTAAAGGAAGGGAGGTAGTGAATTTCCTGCATTGTGCAGGGGGTTGGACTAGATGACCCTGGTGGTGGTAACTTCCAGCTCTATGATTCTAAGGGCGGGTTTTCCTTTCTTGCCAACAACACTTTTGTCCTGGCCTTCCTCCCGAGGGTCGTGCACGTGCACCTCGTTTCCTACTTTGTCCCCACAACCACCTTGTGAGGCAGGCCAGGCTGAGAGGTTACCCCATGCAACTGATGGCTGAGTGGGGATGCTGAGTCTCAAGTCTCCCCAGATTGATGCCAGCATTCCCAGCTTTGCTCCACACTGGCTTCCTTCCCCAGCTTTTCTCTTGGAGTGTGGCCACCTGAGCTTGTCCCACCGAACGCAGCTGGAGAACTGAGCCCAACCTGGATCCACGTTCTCGGTGTGATGCCTGAGTTGTGATGGAACCATGGGAACTGGCCTATAGTTAGAATGCAATTCAGGGGAGGGGGAGGAATTTCAGAAGAATCTATTTTGAAATGTTTTTTTTTTAAAAAAACATACACATCTTTCTGGCAAGTATCCCCTTGGGTGCCAATTGGCAGGCATTAATTCACTTCTATCTGCCATCCGGCTATTTTTGCATTCTGCGAAGGAATCTTGTCATCTGGCCACTGGTTTTTGTCTCCTGCACTCTTAGATAAGAGGTACATCCCACATCTTCATTTCAGCGGGTTGTTCTGGATTGGCCCTCTTTGAAATATGATTGCCTAGTTTCACCTTCATGATTGGCTTCCTCCTCTTTTTAATTGTTTCTTTAACACGGTTATCAGCAATCTTAGCCGTTGGATAACTACATTTACTTATTTTTTTAAAAATGTGTTACATATAACCTAGCTCAGTTCCTTAGGAGGAGGAGGAGTTGGTTTTTATATGCTGACTTTCTCTGCCATTAAGGAAGAATCAAACCAGCTTACAGTCTCCTTCCCTTCCCCACAGCAGACACCCTGTGAGGTAGGTGGGGCTGAGAGAGCTCTTATTAGAACTGTGACTGGCCCAAGGTCACCCAGCTGGCTTCATGTGGAGGAGTGGGGAATCAAACCCAGTTCTCCAGATTAGACTCCACCACTCAAAGCCACTGCTCTCAACCACTACACCACTCTGGCTCGCCAGATACAGGTAATTAGTTTAAGAACATAAGAAGAGCCCTGCTGGATCCCACCAGCGGTTCATTTAGTCCACCATCTTGCTTAACGCAGTAGCCAACCAGTTGCCTTGGAGGGCTAACACACTGGGCACTGAAAGCACAGGTTGCCAAGGGCACAGCTTGCCACCTCATTCCAGCTTCTCAAGCAACCCAAAGAGGGCAGCTGATGCTTCCTCCCCAAATACCCCCACCCCCAGGTTTCAGTCACATTAAGGTTGCACAGCATGGTTTAAATGTGTAATTATTTAGTCAAAATCTATGCTCCTGTAATAATGGCCTTTGTCACTCCTTGGCTCCCTGAAATTAGTTTTTTCCTAGAACCCCACCCTTTGTTTGAAAAGCATGCTTCTTTAAACATAGAAGAAAAAGAAGAGTTGGTTTTTTATAGGCCGACTTTCTCTACCGCTTAAGGAAGAATCAAACTGGCTTACAATCACCTTCTCCCCACAACAGACACCCCTGTGAGGTAGGTGTGGCTGAGAGAGCTCTAGGAGAACTGTAACTAGCCCAAGGTCACCCAGCTGGCTTCGCGTGTAGGAGTGGGGAAACTAACCTGGTTCACTAGATTAGCATCCACTGCTCCAAACCACTGCTCTTAACCACTACACCATGCTGGCTCTCAAGCCTAAGTCTTCATTAATAAGCCTTGCTGAACCTGAATTAGATGAAAGTGCTCAGGACCTTCGCAGGTCAGAGGCAGGACACCTCCGAATGACAGAAGGGAGGGGCTTCACCCTGCACACCCTGCTTGTGGGCTCCCCCAGAAGCATCTAACTAGTCGTGGTCAGAAACACGATGCCAGACAAGGTAGACCTCTGATCCAGAAGGGCTTGTCCCGTCACAATGATAACAAACAAGGAACTTGTGGCGGTGTGGAAACAGAAGTTCCAGTCTCTACCACAACCTTTTGAGGTGCCGCAAGGCTCCTGTTTGTTCGTTTCTTGCTGCAACAGACTTAACACAGTTAACCCCTCTGGAATTACAATAGCGATGCTCACCCTTTTCATCCGGTTGACTGTTATTGGAAAGAGGTCACAAGACCAGAGGGGCTTCGGGTGCGATCTGGCAGAGCAGTTTATATTTTCATGTTAGGATAAAAGTTTGCTGATTTTTGAACCGCTCGACAGCTCAGCGCTAAGATCTTGTGAGGACAACCTCGGAAGCCACCACCCTCCTCAGAAACAAGAAGAGCAAAACTTAAGACTTGGATCGACTATGCGGGCAGAAGATGTGTCTGTGCAAAGCACATCCATGCGTCTGCTTGTTATCCAGTGGTGGGAAATTAGTAGGTGCATTTTTTTGGGAATGGAGCACAACCATGAGGTTTAGTAATGGCATGCAAGGACTACTATAAGCTACAAACTTTAAAGGTTTTGGAGCGTGTTCTTGGCATGCCGTCACGGGAGGCATAGGGACAGGCAGAGCTCCGTTTCTAACAACGGATGCGCCCAAGGCTTCCGTCTGGGCATGAATGCTGACCCACGCTCTGGAAGGAAACCTTTTAAAGTGTATGTGTTTGCTCAGTGGCGAGAAAACGGTACTCTTTACATACTCAGGGGCACATCTACTTATTGTACAATAATAGCATTTTACATCTGTTTCTTTAAAGAAAGGGCATGGTGAAACATGAACATGGCTGAAGAAGGAAGGCTTGGGCTACGGCACATAGACTGTTTGTATTTCGTAGCACTGCCCATGTGCACGGTGCTGTACCTAGTGACAGTAAGATGGTTCTGTGCACTACGGAGTTTATAATTTTGGATTGGACACAGGGGGAGTCAAGGAGGGGAAAGGAACGAGGAGTGGGGTGGCAAACAAGAACAGAAAATGCACCTAATTGAGTTTCATGCATGTAGAGTTGGTTTCAGGTAGGGGGGTGAGGAGGAAGGAATTGAACCAACATTTTTTGTTATCATGCACCCTGGATGTAAATAAAGGCAAGCATAAACCACTCTTGGCTTTAACTATGAGCTTTAACTACATGGGAAGCTGCTATATACTGAATCAGACCACTGGATTGTCTACGCAGACTGGCAGCAGGTCTCCAGGTCTCAGGAGGAAGTCTTTCACATCACCTACCGCCTGATCTGTTTAACTAGAGATGCTGAGGATTGAACCTGGGACCTTGTCCATGTAAATCAGATGCTCTGCCTCCGAGCCACAGCCAGTACTCTGCATGGCAGCAGCTCCCCAGGGTCTCAGGAGGAGGTCTTTCACATCACCTTTACCTGGAGATGCCACAGATTAACTGGAGATGCTGAAACTACACTTCAGACATTAGCAAGCATGTTATTCTAGGTTGTCTTTAGGAGAGGGTGTCTCCATGCGGTGGAGCAAATGATGTCATTTAAGTCTCCATTTTGCACAGGACTTCGTTCAGCAGATTCCTTAACGGCCGTCAGTTGCGAATATTTTAAAATGGGGAAAAACCCTATTTATGTACAAGAGCCACCTCTCCACCCCTGCGACTTACAGCGAATATTTTAAAACGGGAAAAAAACTATTTCTGTACAAGAGCCACCTCCCCACCTCTGCGACTTAGTGTTCAGACCCCTTTTGCACAAGCAATACCTGTCATAATGATGGGCATTTGCTAGTCCTGTATAAAAACCGTTAGGGGTTATTTAGTGACAGTTTGAGACAAGGCTGCAAAAGCCATTCAGCTGACTTGCTCCAATAAGATGCCCTTCAAAGCCAGCGGCTTGTAGGCCGTGCCAAAAAACTTTGTCACTGAAGCTGCTCCTCCACCTGAGACTTCCCCCTTCGTTAGCGAGTGCCTTTAGGCAGCCACAGCCCTTTTTGTGACATCAGAGCAGCAAAGCCAATGGCAGCCCGCCTAGCAGATCAACCGCTCTGGCAGGTAGACAGTCACAAATAACAGGCCGCAGGCTGTGAACACGTCATTCCACCAAATAGTCAAGATCTGCCCCAACAGACAACCTCCCCATTTGCACTGTGTGGGAGGAATACACAGCAAAGGATGAGAGGACAAAGGAGTTAAGGATTTGTCAGGCCCAGCCCAGAGGCAACCGTCCAATTCCTGGGACTTCTATCTACATACACACACACACACACTTTTTCATTTTTTCTTTTCCTCGGTCAGGTAAATTAAAATGATGAAATTTACTCCTCTCCAACCTGATGGCAGTTTTTCAGCCTGGGAAAACGGTTCTGCTCTGATGCCCAGATGTTGTCACTACAGATGAGCCTGATCAGATGTAAAATACTAATGTTATTTCCCCCAAAAGGATTAGGCATCCCATCTGCTTCCGGTGTATGTTTGTTTGTGTTCGCGCGTGTGTGCGCCTGGCTAGATTTTTAGCACTTCGCATCTGTACTAATTCCCAGTCTGACCCCTGCTGCCTAATTTTTCATAAGATGCCTACCTCCCCGCTGCGAGAGGAAAATTCTTCGCTCTCTCTCTCATAGTGGCGAGGATGGCGGCGGCGGCAGAATATGTTTGCCCAGTGAAGCTAACGGCAGGCAGCTGCTTCAGCACAGGGCAACAAGGAAATCTTTATTCATACAGTGCCTAATTAACTTATGGAACTCACTGCCACAAGTTTGCCATTTGCTTAGAGGCGGCTGGGCGGGGAGAGAAGAGATTAGAAATTCGAGGAGGAAGGCTAGATCTGTCAACTTGAATAACTAACTTCCTCTGCAGCCTACCTCTGAAAGCCAGATGCTGGGAACAGCACGCTGCTTTCACGCCCGGCTTGTGGTCTTCCCAGGAGCATGTGGCAGGTCGGCCGGTTTGGGGCAGAAACCCAAGGGGTGGGACCCCCACTGGAGGCAACAGCTAGAATCAAGTATTTTGAATTAGAGCAGTCGCATTTTTTATAATGTACATAGGAAGGCTGAGAATAACTGTAGTGTGTGTGACGAAATTGGGGCTGATTTCATTCCTGCTAGATAACCAAAAGATTTTGCAGCCAACAGAATTTCAATGAAGGCCAGCCTCAGCAGTAGCTGTCAGCTGTGGCGGTTACGGCCACTGTTGGAAACATGGCGCTGGGCTCTACAGATCCGCGGGCTTTTTTCGTAGGTTTATATGAATTCCTTTGCAATAATGGAGACTACGGCTGAGTCTGCATACATAGAGGCAGGGGTTAAAATGGACCGTACCACTTTGGACTGCAGTTGGGAGATACCAGTTGTGTGTGTGTGGGGGGAGGAAACCTCCCCGCAAATAGGAAACAAGCACACTAGGGAGAAGGTTTCTAGCCCTGCCTTTGGTTGCTATGCCAGCTTTCTAGATGCAGGGATTTTTCAATGTAGGAAAACATTCCAAAACAGGTTTTCTCCCTCCCTGCCCACCATCTATAGTGATGCAGGCCATTTAAGGTAAAGGTAGTCCTCTGTGCAAGCACCAGATCATTATTGACCCATGGGGTGATGTCACATCACAATGTTTACTAGGCCAACTACGTTTACGGGGTGGTTTGCCAATGGCTTTCCCAGTGGCCTACACTTTTACCCCCAGCAAGCTGGGTACTCATTTTACCGACCTCGGAAGAAGGCTGAGTCAACCTTGAGCCGGCTACCTGAAACTGACTTCCGTTGGGATCGAACTCAGCTTGCGAGCAGAGCTTTGACTGCAGTGCTGCAGTTTATCACTCTGCGCCACGGGGCTCTTGTAGGCCATTTACCGTCCCATTAATGTGGTGTGGTGTCCTGAGTGTCTAGGGAAGACTAGGGCTGGGGAGACTGATTCAAATTCCCATGCTCCACATGTCCTTGAGGTGGTCACTTTTTCTCAGCCCGATCGACCTCACAGGGTTGTTGTGAAGACAGCATGGAGGAAGTTGTGGGGGGAAAACCTGTCCTGAGGTTCTTGGAGGAAAAGCAGGATAAAAAAATGTGATTGATAAGATGGATGCACAGGCCAGGACTAAGTACCTGTGCCATTATTGTGTGTGTCTATTACGATTGTAAATTTTATCTATTGCTGCTTTTTAAATCAGTTTTGTCTGAAAGTTGTTATACTCTGTCACTTTGTGTTGTGAGCCGCTCTGAGCCCTGCTTCGTTGAGGGGAGGGCAGGATAGAAATCTAAAAGAAAGAAAGAAATACCTGGACAACGGGCCCTGCCAAAGCAAGAGCAAAGCATCTTGGAAGGACCCACAGATATTTTGGGTGCCTGAAGATGCGATTCCACAGGGATGTTGTATGTGAAGGGAGGGGGGGGCTATTGCTACTGATAAGTTCTGAGTAGCTGAACTTTCACTACCTTAACTTCCACACACAAAAACGGGGGGGGGGGGAGGAAAACACTGTGATTCCTGCCGGACTCTTTAATCTGCCTAATACTTCATGACACCGCCAAATCCCTGCCCACAGCCCCCGAGTTCGTAAATCCTCCCCCCCTTCTCCTTGCCTGAGGAAACACATGTTTAAACATTAAAATCAGAGCTTGCATCTTTAAAGTTTCCATCAGGCTGGTTGCGTTCAAGGCAAAGAATATTAGCTGAGCCGAAGAAGGAAAAGTAAACTCGGATTGTTGACTCTACAAAACCCCTCTCTCTCTCTTTTTTAAAAACAGCCAGATCTGGTACAAATATTTGGAGAGACCAGCTGCTCACATCTAATGGAGCTCCAATTCCACAACTACTATAGGTTTGCACTTAATTCACCTCAGCTGGGAATCTGGCCTGCCGGACCACAGTAGATCAAGCCATGGGCATAGCAACTGGTATAGCACTGGGAGCCAGTGTGCTGTGGTGGTTAGAGTGTCAGACTAGGATCCGGGAGACCCAGGTTCAAATCCCCACTCTGCTAAGGAAGCTTGCTGGGTGACCTTGGGCCGGTCACACACTCTCAGCCTAGCATTCCTCACAGGGTTGTTGTGAGGATAAAATGGAGGAGAGGAGAACGGTGCAAGCTGCTTTGGGTCCCCATTGGGGAGAAAGGTGGGGTAGAAATGAAGTAAGTAAATAACAAATAACTTGGGGTCAACTTGGTGGGGTCAACTTGGTGGAATGAGGCTGATTAACAGCGTGGGGATCTGCTCAGTGAGCCAATGTGGTGTAGTGGTTTGAGTGTTGGACTAAGATCTGGGAAGCCAAAGCTTGGAAACCCCTCCCCCCCCACACACACACTGTCATGGAAACCTGTTGGGTGATCTTGGATCAGTCACAGTCTCAGCCTAACTTGCCTCACAATAGGGTTGCCAACTTCCAGGTAATATCTGGAGATCTCCAGCCGATAGAGATCAGTTCACCTGGAGAAAATGGCCGCTTTGGCAATTGGACTCAATGGAATTGAAGTCCTTCCCCAAACCCTGCCCTCCTCAGGCTCCGCCTCAAAAACCTCCTGCCAGTGGTGAAGAGGGACCTGGCAACCCTACCTCATAGGGTTGTTGTGAGGATAAAACAGAAGAGAGGAGAATGACATAAACTGCTTTTGGTTTCCCGTTGGGAAGGAAGGTAGGGGTATAAAGGAAGCAAAATAAATGAAAATGATAAAATAATTCCAGTGGATCAGTCATGCCAGCTGAGTTGCTGGCTCCATCGATTCCAATAAATCAAAATTGAACTGTGCTAAGTTAGGGGTAGCCTGGGGCAATGGATAGAGACTGATCCGGTATTCTTAACTACAGCAGGCTGCACACAATGGGTTGGCGATCTGCACCCAGTAACGCTCATAGCTTGAAGCTAGCTTATACCAGATTGGGCTCGAAGTACCAGACCAGATCCCTGTCTACAGCAAGCCAGAAGCCCGGCACCCATCATCTCCAGAAGGTCCATTTACACCAAGTTGTGGCCTGGCCTGACTCCAGTGGAGCAAGTTTGACCCATAGCTAGTACACAGCAGATCCCATTTCCTCCAAAACAACTAAGGCCTACAGTAAGCAGTGCTCTGGTTTCCTTTGTTTCACTAGATCCAATTTGGGGTTTAACCTCAACTCCTCAGGATGATGATCAACTAACACTGAACAGTGGATCTAGCTGTATTCCACTGGTTCTAAAGCAAGCTGAATGGATTGGCTCCTACCCGGCATATCCATTCTCTGGTGGATCAAGTAGGTATCTAGATCCGTTCACTTCAAGAAAAGCCAATGTGACCTATTGTAGCTTGGAGGTCTAGCCGCACTTATCCTCCGAAATGACCAAAGAATACCTGCAGGCAGCAAGCCAGAATCCTATCAAATTAGTAACATCTCCATCATTTGCATCTTAGCCTTCCAAGGAACTCAGAGAAGGGGGCTCTTCTCTAAAGCCTCACAACAACCCTACAAGGTAGTGACTTGCTTGAGGTCACCAAGAGAACGTCAGTATCTGAACTGGTGGTTTTTTCAGGTGTAGCCCCTCATTGGGCGACTAGTTTGAGGATGCGGAGGGTGGCGAGCCGGACCAGAAGCCTGTCAACTCTCATGCCCCCATTACTGACTTCATATCCTCTTCTTGCTAATGGGATAGCAACTGGAAAGGTTAACTATTAAGTTAGGTGAAGAGTCCATTGTTCTGTTTCCAGCAAGGAACAGCTGGGTGCCTCCAGGAAGTTCACAAGTCGGGCACATGCATGTCCTCAACATCTGGTACTTGAAGGTATACTGCCTCTTGACTTGGAGGCTCCATTTGGTATAATGACTGACAGTTGTTCAACGGAGTGCTGGATTCCATAAGAGGTCTATCAAGTCTAGCATCCTGTTTCTAGTAGCCACTGGCCAGATACCTCCAGCAAGCCTGACAGAACAAGCCCTCCCTGTTGTACATCTGCATAAGCTGGTACTCTACCTTTGCACATGGAGGTTCAATTTAGTTCTGTGCTTAAGTCCCTGACTAGGACTTGGAAGACCAGGGTCCAGATCCCCACTTGCCCACAGAGCTCGTTCAGTAACCTTCGGCCAGTTAACCTACCTCCCAAGATCTTTGTGAGGATAAAACAGAGGGGCAGGCAAGCTGCCCTGGGGCTCCTTGGATAAAAATGTGCTTCTTGGACAAATTAAACTGCACGTAAAAGAGTGTGGTGGCATCAGACCATTGGGCCCATTGAGGCCAGTGTCCTTTTCCCAGCCGGGGCCACCCCGGAGAAGCCCATGGTGTGAGTATTGAGGGGGGGGGCAAGTTTAAACACATGAAGCTGCCTTATATTGAATCAGACCTTTGGTCCATCAAAGTCAGTATTGTCTACTCAGACCAGCAGTGGCTCTCCAGGGTCTCAGGCAGAGGTCTTTCACATCACCTACTGCCTGGTCCCTTTAACTGGAGATGCCGGGGATTGAACCTGGGACCCTCTGCATACCAAGCCAATGCTCTACCACTGAGCCAGGGCCCCTCCCCAGGTTTGGCCCAGGGTGGTCCGGGGCACCAGTTTGCCCTCCCCTTCCTTCCAGCCACCCCACCCCAAACCCCAAGAATTCAAGGCTGACCGAAAGCCCGTGAGCGCCCCCTCCCAGGGGTCCCTGCCACTCCCCCCCTCTCTTCCCCACTGCAAACTTTTCTTGCCGCGTGGGGCTACTTACCGAGCTTGGGCATCACCGGAGATGCTGCTGCTGCTGGCGGCGAGTCCCTTTTTGGCAAGCGCGTGTGTCTGTTTGTACAGCAAGGTCTCTTTCTCTCTCTCCCCCCTCTCCCCCGCCGGAGGGGAGAGATCTCCAAACCCGGTCGCGCTTGGGCTTCCTCTGCACGGCGGCGGAGGAGGAGAGATCTCCAGCGTGCACCTAAAACCCCTTTTCCCGGCATTGCGGTGCCATTCCGGCGGCCCTGGCTGCTCCCGGATAGCGACCCTCTTTTGCTTCTCTTCCTCCCCCCCCTTCTTTACTGCCTCCGTTACTCCGGATTTATCCCTCTCCGGGCCCCCATCTGGTGCAGATGGAGAAGCCGGAGCGATGCTTACTGTGGGCTGTGTCTTGTGCGTGCGAAAGGCCCGTGCTGGGTGGTGGTAGTGGGGGAGCACGGAGGAGGAGGAGGGAGGGAGGAGGAGGAGGAGGAGGAGGCGGCGCTCTCAATTCGTGGCGGGAGGAGAGCCTCTCCCGCAACGGGGGGGGGGGGAATCAACGTCACGGGAGGCTGCCGAAGACCCCCCCCTCCAAACCAAAGCGAACATTTCTCTTCCATCCTTTGCCCCCTAATTCAGATGCAAAGAAATCATTTCAAACACCGTGAGTCGTTCTGTTTTATGGCGGGAGCTACCCTTAAGGGGAGGGGGCGGTTCACACCCCTTTCCCGCCTCCCCGAAAAGCCCGGTAAGCAGGTTGCAGATCCAGGGCTGCTCACTTTGAACTCTTTGGGCGAAAACGCATGGGAGGTTTTGCCGCTCTCTAAATGCACATTTCCCCCAGCCAAATTTTCAAAACTCAAAAATAAGCCCCCCATGCAGAGTATTGAGAATTCAGATGGGGGAAATGTGCATCTAGAGAGTGGCAAATCCAAGGCAAAACCTCCCATGCGTTTTCGCCCTATGGGTCTTGCTCCCGAGTAATTAAGCATGCATAGGATAACGGCAATGGCCCGCTCCTAGTCGGGGGTTTTTAATCGCGGGTAAGCCAAACTGAGCTGCATGGGGCTGTCTCCCCACTAACAGGTGGGCACAGGTTTGTAGTCTGATGGCGTGCCTAGAAGCATATCCCAGCGAATATACTTCCAAGTGAGCGTGCCCAGGATCGCAGCCGTGTGTGTGGGGGGGGGGGGCCTCCCGCCTCCTCCCAGCGTACTGGCCAGATTTCACCTGCCCACCCACCCCCGGCCTGCAGCCTCCCCACCAAATGGAAAAGATTCCAGTCCCAGAGGGGGTGTCAGAATCCCGCTGGTGGTTCTATCACAGCAGATGGGTGTGATCTACCCGAGGAGGAGGGGGCGTGTTGGTGCCAGGCCCCAGAGGAAGCTTCCTGAGGCTGAGTAAGATTCATCACACCTTATGTGTTGCCCGGTTTGGGAAGCTGAGCTGTGGCGATGTAAAGGAACGCACAGCAAGCCCCGTTAGCCCAGTGTGGCCTGGACTTGTCTCTGGAGCTAAGCAGGGGCGGTTGTGGCCACTACTTGGACAGGAGACGGCTACGCAGAGGAAGGCAATGGTTTGCCTCATGTGGAAGGGGTTGCCGTTAGTCAGTTGCGACTTGACAGGTTCTCAAGCTGAGGTGTTTCACGTCACCGACTGCCAGATTCTTTAACTGGCGAAATCGGGGATTGAACTTGGGACCTTCTGCATGCCAAGCAGGTGCTCTGCCACTGGGCCACAGCCCCTACCCATTCTGGCTAATTAGAAGAAGAAGAAGAAGAGTGGGTTTTTATATGCCACTTCAGGAAGAATTCTCCACCACTTAAGGAAGAATCAAACTGGGTTACAATCACCTTCCCTTCCCCTCCCCACAACAGACACCCTGTGAGGTAGGTGGGGCTAAGAGAGCTCTGAGAGAGCTGCGACTAGCCCAAGGCCCCCTAGCAGGCTTCATTTGGAGGACTGGGGAAACCAACCCGGTTCACCACTTTAGCCTCCGCTGCTCGTGGAGGAGTGGGGAATCAAACCCGGTTCTCCAGATCAGAGTCCACCGCTCCAAACCACTTCTCTTGACCACTACACCACGCTGGCATAAATGCATTGCGGTGGGAAGAGACTTTTTTAAAAACTGAAATTGTATTTCATTAACATCACTTAATACATTTTATCTGACATACTAGGTTCCTTCTCCGTAGCTGTTTGCTGTTTTACAGTGCCTTACAAAGGCATCTCAAGTGTATCCCTAGCACCCCCTATACACACACATCTGGCTAGAGATCAGTCTATTTCTGGCCCTGGCCAAAGCCAAGTTGCAGGGCTAAGGTAGGCTGCTTGTCAGACCCTCAGCGACAGACACTAAAGGAGTGAGTTCCAGACAAAGGGCGTGGAGCCGTGCCAAGTTGATGGCACCTACAGTCCCTGGCAGAGTCTGAAAGCAGCTAGCTATTTTCCTAATTCCTTGGCAACGAGGAAAAGTATCAAAATATAGTTTTAATTAAAACACGCTCGCTCGGCACACCAAAGTGCTTGAAGTGAGATGAATGATATGTCTGAGGAGGCATCTTCGGCCCTGTGGGGAAAGCATCTTGCCCGGGAAAGGCGTCTTCGCTTCCCTGACTTCTGCCACATATTCCCCTTACGGCCTTGGGCAGCTTCATCAGTTCCCGCATTTGACTCGTCTGGAATTTGGGAGGGTAGGCAGGCCCTGGCTGACATTCCACGTCTGCCTCTCCCAGCGAGGCCCTCCCTCCCTTACGATACCTTCACGGAAATTAAAAGGAGACGTTTTGTGTGAAGGTACATTATTATTAAATGTACAGGCTGGATATCAGGAAAAAATTTTTACAGTAAGAATCAATAGAATCATAGAGTTGGAAGGGACCACCAGGGTCACCTAGTCCAACCCCCTGCACAATGCAGGAATTTCACAACTACCTCCCCCCCCCCACACCCAGTGACCCCTACATCATGCCCAAAAGATGGCCAAGATGCCCTCCCTCTCATGAACTGCCTTATTTGACAGTGGAATCAGCTACCTAGGGAGATGGTGAGCTCCACCCTCACTGGCAGTCTTTAAGCAGAGGCTGGACAAATATTTGTCAGGGATGCTCTAGGCTGATCCTGCATTGAGCAGGGGGTTGGACTAGATGGCCTCTATGGCCATCTCAACTCTATTGATTCTATGATTCTATTTTTTAAAGCCATCAGCTCCAGCTTAAACTCATCACTAACAGACAAAAACATTTCATATAGATGTGCAGCTGTGTACGCTTGGTGCCATCAAGCCACAGCCGACTTATGCCGACCCCCCATAGGGGTTTCAAGGCAAGAGACATGGTTTGCCATTGCCTGCCTCTACACAGCAACCCTGGAATTCCTTGGTGGTCTCCCATCCAAATACTAACCAGGGTTGACTCTGCTTAGCTTCCAAGAGCAGGCTAGAGCATCCCTGACAAGTGTTTGTCTAGCCGCTGCTTGAAGACTGTCAGTGAGAGGCATTCTCTCTGTCTCTCTCTGTTCCCCCCCACCCCATTTTCTCTCTCACAGGAGGGAGTGCCTCTTCAGAGGTAGTGCCTATTCAGAGAATCATAGAATCAATAGAGTTGGAAGGGGGCATACAGGCCATCTAGTCCAGCCCACTGCTCAATGCAGGATATTATACATATCCTTCATCAAAAAAACAAAGAAAGCCTTTCCCCCTTCAGAACTATTGTTTGTATGCAAATGCATGCAAATATTAATCAACCCAAACACATAGATTAAGAGACAAAGATTAATTTTATCAGGTGACAGCCCTAATGGGTTTATAGGATAATCCTAAATGAAGTTACACCCTTCTGTTAGTCCACTTGGATTGGTTCCAAATTGCCATGAGTGGAGTGAAGCTTGCAGAATGGGACTTTTCTGTCTCCTTCCTCTTTTTGGAGCCCACTGAAACCCCCTCCAAAAAATTCTGCTTTTGGGGGGCTGGGTCAGGAACCCTCATAAACAACATGAGAAGTGAAGTCGGAATCTGCAGCAGGTGAAAAAATTGGCAAAAATCGTGCCCCACTTATCCAGTAACAAGGGTTGCCAGCTCTGAGTTGGGAAATACCTGGAGATTTTAGGGGTGGAGCCTGAGGAGGGCAGGATTTGGGGAGGGACTTCAGTTGGGTATAATACCATAGAGTCCACCTTCCCAAGCAGCCATTTTCTCCAGGTGAACTAATTTCTATCACCAGGAGATCCGTTGTAGTAGCAGGGGATCCCCAGCAACCACCTGGAGGTTGGCAACCCTACCAATAACAGGTGCTGTTTTGCTAGCATCAGGTGAAGTTTCTCATCCCCTTTGGATCCTGCCCGTAGTTTATAGCAAGTGTTTTAAAGTGATTCTCCACAAATTAAAGACTGGGGGGGAGGTTGTGAGTGGTTGTGACTTGTCTGAAGCCACCTGCTAAATTTTGTGGTTTAGTTGCCATTTGAATCGGGGACTTCCAAAATACACCTAGCCGCTGTACTAAGGGTGTCCAGATGACCAGGGTTCCTGCAATTTCAGTTTAACCTATGCATAGAATCATAGAATTATAGAGTTGGAAGGTACCACCAGGGTCATCTAGTCCAACACCCTGCACAATGCAGGACATTCACAACTACCTCCCCCACACACACCCAGTGACTAGAAGATGGCCAAGATGCCTTCCCTCTCATCATCTGCCTAAGGTCACGAATCAGCATTGCTGACAAATGGCCATATAATCTCTTCTTAAAAACCTCCAGGGAAGGAGAGCTTCCAGCAAAGCTGGATTCCCTCTTCCACATTGGGAAGAAATTTTTCAGGGCAGTCCTACACAGATTTACTCCAGTATTGTTGTTTTTTGAGGGGGGTTACTGGTTTTAAATTGTTATTTCATTATGTATGTTTTAATTTGTTAGCCCCCTTGGTGGCCTTTGTAAGGGCATTAAGGTGGGATATAAATTTTGTATAATAAAAAATGAAATAAATAGTCTTAAGCCCACTGAAATCATTGCATGGGGGGACATTGTCAGGGTCCAGAGAGTGGGGAGGTTAAAGAACCCCAGAAACTTCTCCCCCTTACCTCCGCCCTATGCCCTGACCCCTAATGTCCGTCTAGATGTTAGGAAGAATTTCCTTGGGAGGTGGTGGGCTCTCCTTCTTCGGAGGTTTTTAAGCAGAGGCTAGATGGCCATCTAACAGCAATGCTGATTCTATGACCTTAAGCAGATGATGAGAGGGAGGGCATCTTGGCCATCTTTTGGGCATGGTGTAGGGGTCACTGTGTGTGTGTGTGTGTGTGGTGGGGGGAGGTAGTTGTGAATTTCTGGCACTGTGCAGGGGGTTGGACTAGATGACCCTGGCGGTCCCTTCCAGCTCTATGATTCTACCGCCAGAGTTACTATAGACGTGTTGCTGCCTTCTATCAGAGCTAAATCCCTTCTTTCTTTCTCCATGATTCTTTCCCCCCACCCCCCAAACTCTCAAGCAGGTATGAAGGATAATTCCCCCCCTGGCAGAGGTGCCAAGCCTCCATTAAGTTAATATCTATGGAGCCTTTTGAAGTAAATAATAACATTTTTTTTTGCCCTTTTCATCTCTCAAGAGCGGACCGGATGGCAGACCATAATTACCCTGGCTGCGGCTTGCTTCAGGCCTTTGTACCGCAGCTGTTATTAAAAGGGCCACTGGCTTGCGCTGCGTTTTTCTTTAACCCCTAAACTCGGGTGCCCCTTGATCTCTCCCTCTAGGGCTGCCATGCTCAGCACTCTTGAACCCAACACCCAGGGGAGACCCGATAAGCAAGATGAGCCAGAGAAGAGCCAAGACAGTTTCTGGGCAGAGCTTCGGGCCGCGTCTGGAAGACAACCCGATGCTGGCTTTGCCGTCAGCTCTGTTCTCTTCTTTTCCTTTTCTTTTTTAGAGCAAGTTTCTAGGTCTCATGGCTCCACCACTGAAAATATGCGGAGACTTTTTTTTTCTTTTAAAGGCAAGGTGATATCTTCTGTTCAGCCACCCGCCGGCTTTCAAACAGCATGCAGCTGGAAAGTTGACTGGGGTGATTTGAAAGAAGCATTGCTGCTCATTCTGCTTCCGGCGGCGGTGGACTGGCTTTGTTGGTTTCGTTTTTGGGGCCCAGCAAACCATGTCGGGTTGGAAGCGAAAGAAGGACAAAAGAAATACTTGTGTACGGTGTGGGGGGAAATGTCTCTCTCATGAAACCGCCGGTTTTCTTAAGAACTGGTCATCCAGGCTAAGGTTACAATCCTGTTCACCTTGCGGTCCATGTCACGGATATGTTGTAAGGTGGAATCCTAAGCAGAGTAACACCTTTGCAAGTCTATGAAAATCAGTGGGCTTAGAAGGATCTAACTCTGTTTAGGATTGCACTGTGAGCTACCACTTGGGACTCTGCCTTTGCACCAGTTAACATAAGAACATAAGAAAAGCCCTGCTGGATCAGACCAAGGCCCATCAAGTCCAGCAGTCTGTTCACACAGTGGCCAACCAGGTGCCTCTAGGAACTGCAGCAGCACCATCCTGCCTGTGTTCCACAGCACCTAATATATTCGGCATGCTCCTCTGATCCTGGAGAGAGTAGGTCTGCATCATGACTAGTATCGATTTTGACTAGCAGCCATGGATAGCTTTCTCCTCCATGAAAATGTCCACTCCCCTCTTAAAGCCTTCCAAGTTGGTAGCCATCGCCACATCCTGGGGCAGGGACTTCCATGCGTTATCATGGATTACCTTTCTCCTGTGGCAAGAGTTAAGTCATACTTTTTTTGATTAGGACCAGCCAAAGTGTCACAAAACCATTTACAAAGTTTTGAGTTCATTGGAACCCTTCATCAAGCGGGATGGTTATTATGAAAGAGAGAGAGAGAGAGAGAGACGGATGAGAGACCATAATGTATTTTTCAGGTTGTGAAGGAAAGAGCGCTGGTCTGCAGATCATATGGGAAGTGCGGCAGACTTAATTAGATTTGGTAGTGCCGGGCGTAACTAGTTTCAAGTTGTGCCGGAGCCTTCTGGGAAGGAGGCAAAAAAGTGGCCGTCTGCATTTGAGAATGTCAAAGCTAGTAATTAACCAAATGCCTGCCCCGTATTATAGACCATTTTGGCCGTCTACAACCTCATTGCCCTGTGGTTCACGTGACCAGGTAGCCTTCCAGGTAATACTGGAGAAGACGCTCCCTTCTTACCTATCCCCAGATGAAGCCTCGTAGTGCTTTGCGACAAGGCTCCATCGCAACCCCAAAATATCCACCCAGGGTTCTACTCTTAACTTTGCTGCGACAGCGTGGACAAAAAGGATCTTTTTCTTTTGTCTAGTAAATGTATACCTGGTCTTCCTAGGGCTGGCAACTCTGGGCTGGGAAATTCCTGAAGATTTTAGGAGTGGAGCCTGGGGAGGGCGAGGCTTAGGAGGGACCTATGATTTTAGGGGTGGAGCCTGGGGAAGGCGGGGTTTAGGAGGGACCTATGATTTTAGCGGTGGAGCCTGGGGAGGGTGGGGTTTAGGAGGGACCTATGCAATGGGCGGGCTTTAACTGGGTACTATGCAATGGAGTCTGCCCCTACAAAGCAGCCATTTTCTCCAAGGAAACAGATGTCTGTCATCCGGCGATAGGGTTGCCAGGTCCCTCTTCGCCACCGGTGGGAGATTTTTGAGGTGGAGCATGAGGAGGGCTGGGTTTGGGGAGGGGAGGGACTTCAATTCCATAGAGTCTAATGGCCAAAGCTGCCCTAATTAAAAGCTAAAACAAGGAAAAATAAAACCAGTAATGGTGCACGTCCTTGAGCGTCCTGCAGTATCACGCCGGAAGTGGTCAGTATTAGCAGAAGGGGCCCCAGTGTGTAAAGGGCCAAAGTGGCTATTTTCTCCAGGTGAACTGATCTCTATTGGCTGGAGATCAGTTGTAATAGCAGGAGAGCTCCAGCTAGTACCTGGAGGTTGGCAACCCTATCTGGAGAGCAGTTTACTTCTGGAAGATTCCCAGGCCCCCCATGGAGGTTGGCAACCCTAGGTCTTTGTGTATGTGTGCATTAAACAACCCTGAACATGTATATCTCTGTAGGAAAGAAACTATGGTTCGAAGACTAAAAAACGTTTCAAATATAAAGCATCCACTCACAAGTTACCCCAAAATTGCGGGAAAGTCACCTCCTGCATAACTGTCATTGGATCCAAAATGTGAACACAAGTGCACAGAAGACAACTGGCCTGGCTTTTGTAAACGCACCGCAACAACGGGGAAGAGTCTTGGAAGTGCTTTAAATAGGCTGCGTGAAGTCGGTCGTATTTGGGAGTAAGCCTCATCGAGTACAGTGAGTGCCCGGTGAGTACTTTGGAGTCAAAATGCATAGGATCATGTTCAAGATTACGGGGTGCTTTTGCAGAGCAGGTGAACGCCTTTCTTCTGTCTCCAGCCCATGAAAAGATACGCTTAAACTTGCAAATATGGAGTACCAGCCACAAAATGTGGAAAACCACCATTAAACATTTGATCGGCGGGGCTCTAGAAAGGTGGCCGTTTCATTCTACTCCCTAAATTCAGATTTATGTCGAATTTGGAAGCATTTTTGCAAAGACCAGGAGTCGGTGGAAGGGAACAGAGGGAGGGGATGACATGGAAAACTGAGCTCTGCTTACGTTGCCGATAAATACCTTTCCTTCTCTTTCTTCTCCTCTGTCTAATCAGTCCTTCCTCAAAAAGTTACTTCAATATGCTTACCGTAAAAATTATTATTATTCGTATTATTCACGTCTATAGTTCCATTGTGAATCTAAGGAAACTAATTGCTCTGAACAAAGAGCTTAACACATTTCAGTTGTTTTTATGGATATTGGCTGTTTTTGCAAAACGGATATTGAATAAGCTCTGTCAGTTTCCCCCCCCCCCATATTTCTGCTTCTCCACACCATGTTGGCTGCATGATGTAATTTTCAATAATTAAAAAAGACCCGCAAATAATATACTTCAACCTGGCAACCTAATTACCCCCCCCCCAAAAAAAAAGATAAAAAGAAAACAGAAAGATAGTAAAACTCGTGTGGAATTTCTTATTGCAACGCTTCAAAATGACCAACCAGGAATCAGATAAATATAAATAGATTGTTTTGTAGATCTGTCATCTCACACCTTACATAATCATGCTGTTTTATCGTTACCCTTGCCTCCCGTCACTTAAAACAGAATTGTAGATGCTATAACAATTCACTTAGCAATCAAGGCAACCATTTTCTGGAGGGGGCCAACGCAACGCTATGATCTCTGAAGCCCTTCCCAAACTGGGCCTAGATTCTGAATATGTATTAGAATCCGCCTCCGTATTCCCTAGCTCTTCTCTGCAACCAATAAGGGCCGGTAACTTGCATTTTAAAAAGGGGTGCCAAATCCTCTGACAGGAAAATAGATCCTGCAGATTGGTGGAGTTCAGTTCAGATGTTCAGTTTTGGTGCTCCAACCATGCCTAATGACAGCCCACACTATGCATTATCCCGCCAATACTTGCAGTCACCATTTTGTGTAAACGGGGCACTGTGCACATCTTCCATGACACGTACAGCTTGGTATGCACAAGTCCCGGATTTTTGAGGGACTGTGTTCTTGTGTATTGATTAGGGTTGCCAACCTCCAGGTGGTTTAACAAAGGTAAACAAGAACATACACATACAAATCAACGCCTTTTGAAGCAGCATTGTTCCTGAACCCTCAATGGTCTTTTGATAATTCTTATGGTTTACAGGCTGATGAAACTAAGATTTGTGAAAACGTGTATTTAGATCTGGAAGGCATGTTTCCTTTGACCTTTCGACTGGCGATTCTCTACTTCTTCGATAGATGGCTTCTTGCCATTGTGTAAATTACAAGCTGAAGTCTCTGATATTGTATAAGCAATTGGGACTTTTGTGGACTATTGGTTGTTGCACTGGATGTATGTGATGGATGGCGTTTATTTGTATGTGTATGTTCTTGTTTATCTTTGTTAAACTGTAAATTATTATATTTATATTGAGCCATCATGCTTTTTCTTTCATTTGTATTCTAATTGTTTTCAGCATAGATTCTGTTTCCCTTGTTGAACCTCCAGGTGATGGCTGGAGATCTCCTGCTATTACAACGGATCTCCAGCTGACAGAAATCAGTTCACTTGGAGAAAATGGCTGCTTTGGCAGTTGGACTCTATGGCATTGAAGTCCCTCCCCTCCCCAAACCCTGCCCTCCTCAGGCTCTGCCTCAGAAATCTCCCGCCGGTGGGGAAGAGGGACCTGGCAACCCTACGATTGGACTCTATGGCATTGAAGTCCCTCCCCTCTCCAAACCCTGCCCTCCTCAGGCTCCACCCCCAAAATCTCCAGGTATTTCCCTACCCAGACTATACAACCCATGCTATACACACATGGAAAATACACACGTTGCCCGATTCACATAAAAGGGTGATTATTGGAAGGATCTTGCATAGCATGTGCTCTCATGCATGGCCAAAGCACAAAAACCGAACATCTGAAAAGGGTCTCATGAGCCTGCAGACTGCAATCTATATTGCCCAGGTGGGTGTGTTACCAAGGATCAAATCCTACACGCAGTTCAAGTCAGCATCCTTCCTGTGCTCATACGTATAACTCCCACAGATGTCTTTTTTAACGAAATCTATGAAAATCCCAGCATTTAAAAAACATAAGAAGCCGTATACATACACACAAAAAAACGCTATCAGAATCCCCAGCCTCGTAGCAGTGGCTCCCAACACAGGAAGCAAGAAGAGTCTATCTCCTAATGAAAGCAAGCTCAAAATTGCAGCCTTCAATTCCTTTATTTCCCCAACCTCCCCTTCCCAGCAAAAACATTTTCATATCAGATGTTGCTATCAATATAATTAACCTCCCAAGGCACAAGTCTGAAATCCTCTCTTACTCTCCACCTACAAAGTACAGCATTTTCTATTAACTTACGATAGTTTCCCCCCCATATTGTGGCAAGGAGGAAGCACCCCAACTTTCTTTTAAAGCGTTATAGATATATATTTTTAAAATGATTTGCATACCTGCCTGCAATTACAGCAGAGATAAGGGGAGATGCATAATGCATGTACCATGAAATTGGCAAAAATAATTAACTTTTGGGTCCTTTTATTTTGTGGGGGGGTGGCGGGAAGGGAGGGGGAGAGACTCGCAACTGCTGTCATTTCTATAAAAAGACACCTCCAGATAAATATCAGGCAGAAGCTGCATCGGTCCCGGTTTTAGCTCGCTCGAGGCTCACGTCACGATAACATCTTTCCTCAGCTGCTCTTGCAAGCTAAGCAGGTTGGATCTCCGTCTCGATCCTCTTAACAAGCACCTTGATCCCGGAGACTCTGCATCGGGAGAGACAGCGGCTGCAAAGTCTCGCCGAGCCTTTTACAAGCTAGTGGCCCAGGGACTGAGCTGTCAACTAGGATGGCGCCCGGTGGAAATCTTGTCCCTGCCACAAATTAACTAGGCATCCTTAGGCAAACCGCTTAGCTGCCTTGGCGTCAGCCCTCTCTCTCTGCCCATATGGGCATAATAAGACTATGGCTAGGGTTGCCAGGTCCCTCTTTGCCTCCTTTGGGGCGGAGCCTAAGGAGGATGGGGTTTGGCGAGGGACTTCAATGCCATAGAGTCCAATTGCCCAAGTGGCCATTTTCTCCAGGTGAACTGATCTCTATCAGCTGGAGATCAGTTGTAATAGTGGGAGGTCTCCAGCTAGTACCTGGAGGCTGGCAACCCTAACCATGGCCTGCCTTGCAGGTTTACTGCTGCAACCATTACGGAGCATTTTTTAATATACCACCGTGCTTTGTAAGTGTTATTATTATTGCTGCCCAATTTAATTATTACCTGATGCCAGGTTTTAGAACTGTGTTCATATGTCCAACCAAGAAATCAGCCGTTCTCAGCAAAAGGCTTGGGCCAGAGGCTACAGTGGAGCCAGGACGGCCTGTTCGGCTACAGTAGTTCGTGGCACTGCGTTCCTTGTAAAATTAGCTTGGCTTTCCGTGTCTCCTCTCTCAATCAACACACACCATTGGAGTACACCTGCCAGGTTCGTACAGTCCCCACGCCTTCTGTAATCACGGGCCGACCTCGGAACAGGTACACCCAGACACTAATCTTGCTTCGTCTTCCTTGCCTAGTTTTGAATAATAATATTTGCTCGACCTCTCTCATCATTTGCATCACATCCCGCCTAGGAGAAAGGCAAGGTTGTGTATATGGGGAGCCTTATCTCATTTTATTCTCAGCCCCTTTCACAGTTGCCAACCTCCAGGTACTAGCTGGAGATCTCCTGCTATTACAACTGATCTCCAGCTGATAGAGATCAGTTCCCCTGGAGAAAATGGCCGCTTTGGCAATTGGACTCTATGGCATTGAAGTTCCTCCCCTCCCCAAACCCTGCCCTTTTCAGGCTCCGCCCCAAAAACCTCCCACCGGTGACAAAGAGGGACCTGGCAACCCTAGCCCCTTTGGAGGTGGTGGTGAAGCTGAAAAGAAGAAGAAAACGAAGAAGACTTGGTTTTTATATGCCGACTTTCTCTACCACTTAAGGAAGACTCAAACCAGCTTACAATCACCTTCCCTTCCCCTCCCCACAACAGACACCTTGTGAGGAAGATGGGGTTGAGAGAGTGTGACTTGCCCAAGGTCACCCAGCTGGCTTCATGTATAGGAGTGGGGAAACAAATCCAGTTCACTAGATTAGCCTTCGCCGCTCATGTGGAGGAGTGGGGAATCAAACCCGGTTCTCCAGATCAGACTCCACTGCTCCAAACCACTGCTCTTAACCACTACACCACACCGGCTCCCGCGGGGTGTGATTTTGGTCCCAGCACCAGGGTTTTTGGAATGTGGTCCACATACATTAACTCAGTGATACTCAGGGCAATCCTGTAAGTTAGGCCCCTGCTGTTCTTATCCCTTTGGAGCAAATTGGGGGGGTAGAGGTGGGAACAGAAGCTGAAAGAACCGTGGAGATCTGAACTAGGAGATCTGAACTAGGAGATCTGAACTAGGACTTGGAAGCTTCTTTCTATCCTGCCTTGCCCCTGTGTAGTCTTCAAGGTGGATTAAAGCTCCCTCCTAATTAAATCCAATTACAATATAAAATATCTAATCAAACGATAACAAGCAAGCAGACAAACAAAGGGTGTTAAATAAAAGCAGATTCTAAGATAGCAGCAGCAATAAAACACCTCCACTATTAAAATCCTTGGCCAATGCAATAGTTTTGGTGTGGCATCTGAACGGTTGGTATGTGAACACGGCTGGGGGAGGGCAGTCCATAAATGGGGTGCCCATCACAGAGAAGGTCCTGATGACTAGCTGCCTGATTTCTGGAAGTGGGGGGCAAGCCAGAGTAGCACTTCTGTGGCAGGTTGGGCAGGTTCATATGGAAGAAAATGGTATTTCGGGTATCCCAGACCCAAGCCATCGAAGGGCTGAGGTTGTTTTGTTGGGTCCAAGCTAACCATTTTGGGCTGTGCTCCAAAACAAACCAGAAACCACACCTTCTAATGCCGGTGAGATGGATTCTGAACAGCACATCCCAGTTAAGATGATAGCTGCCGTATTGGGAACCAGCTGAAGTCTCCAAATGGTCTTCAATGGCAGCCCCCACCCCCCAGTACAATTCATTGTATTACTATAACTTGGATGCCACTTGGGAAGGATTTATCTTTCTACAGGGGCTTAATGTGATGAATAGGGTTGCCAAGTGCCAGGTGGTGGTGGGCAAACCCCCGTCAATCCACCTGGCTTCCCACCGACCACCTGAGGGTCGGCAGGCAACACGTGCACGCGTGCCTGCCTGCCGCGCCACATCACTTCCGGTTTACACCTGGTAGTGCAGCATCGCAAGGGGTCTTTTACCACTCAAACTCCCAGTTTGCGATGCGTTTACACCCGGAAGCGCCGCATCGCAGGGGGTCTTTTACCACTCAAACTCCCAGTTTGCGATGCGTTTCCCCCCGAAGCGCCGCATCACAAGGGGTCTTTTACCACTCAAACTCCCAGTTTGCGATACGTTTACACCTGGATGCGCTACATCGCATGGGGTCTTTTACCACTGAAACTCCCAGTTTGCGATACGTTTACACCTGGAAGCGCCACATCGCAAGGGGTCTTTTACCACTGAAACTCCCAGGTTGCAATGCATTTACACCCAGATGCGCCGCATCGCAAGGGGTCTTTTACCACTCACACTCCCAGTTTGAGTGGTAAAGGCCCCTTGTGATGCGGCACTTCCGGGTGCAAACCGGAAGGGATGTGGTCGCGTTGGCGCAGCCGCACATGATCTTTGCCTCACCTCTACCCCAAAAACCTCCCACCAGAGGAGAGGGGGGACCTGGCAACCCTAGTGATGAAAGATGTTTCATGCCACAGATATCACCTGGGCATCTAACATAAGGGCAGGATGCCATTGTGGTACAGTGCTTGGAGCAGATGTCTGCAACCCTTTTCAGCCTGTGGACACATTTGGAATTCTGACATGGCATGGTGGGCACAGCAACAACATTGCGGCCACAAAGTAGCTGCCATAGGGGGAGAAGCCGGCCACAAAACAATTGCCACAGCTTAACTTCAGTAACACAGTGCAGATCCTTGTGCTGTGGGGGCAGCTGTGCCAAAAAAACATTTACAAAAATCTGCACAGCCAATCAAATCTCCAGTAGTCAATCAGAAGCCTTGTTGGGCAAAAGCCCTACCTGGCCTCAGCCATTTCCTAAAAATACTCGGCAGGCGCCAGAAAAGGTGTCAGTGGGCACCACAGTGGGGACCCCTGGCTTAGAGTGTTGAGCTATGAATCGGACTCAGGTATCAATTCCCCCCTCTGCTGTGGAAGTGCACTGGGTAACCTTAGGCCAGCCCCTTCCTCTCAGCCTAACCCACCTAACCTACCTTTACCTGCTACTGACATTTACCTGCTATTGCCATTGGGTGTCTGAATTCATTCTTCTCTACTTAAGGGTAAATGGGTTTATATTCTAGCTGTATCTGAAGTGAGCTATGACTCACAAAAGCTCATACCCTGCCAGAAATTTTGTTAGTCTTTAAGGTGTTACTGGACTCTTGCTCTTTTCTACTGCTACAGATAGTCTAACATGGCTACCCATTGTGATCTACCTCTAGGGTTGCCAACCTCCAGGTGCTAGCTGGCGATCCCCTGCTATTACAACTGAACTCCAGCCGATAGAGATCAGTTCACCTGGAGAAAATAGCTGCTTTGGCAATTGGACTCCATGGCATTGAAGTCCCTTCCCTCCCCAAATTCCGCCCTCCTCAGGCTGTGCCCCAAAAACCTCCTGCCAGTGGTGAAGAGGAACCTGGCAACCCTATCTACCTCACAGTGTTGTGAGGATTAAATGGAGGAAGGGCAAACCATGTGTGTCTTCTTTCTAGGGTTGCCAGCTCCAGGTCGGGAAATACCTGGCGATTTGGGGGCGGAGCCTGAAGAGGGTGGGGTTTGGAGAGGGGAGGGACTTCAATGCCATAGAGTCCAATTGCCAAAGGGGCCATTTTCTCCAGGGGAACTGATCTCTGTCGCCTGGAACTCCGTTGTAATAGCGGGAGATCTCCAGCCACCACCTAGAGGTTGGCAACCCTTCTTCTTTCTGAGTTTCTTGGAGAAAGGAGCCAGGATTTGCTTGGAGAAAATCAAAGCAGCCAGTCAATTAAATTTGCTCTGTGCAGCTCTGAGCTGTGATTCTGATCCTTGGCAAACAAGGGCGAGGACCCCCTCCATGGTTCTGGATCTGCAAAATTTGCATGCGATGCTCAGCATGTGTCTGTCTGTTTTCAGCGTGAAGGGAAGGGAAGTTTAGTTAATAAACTGGTAATCAATGGTGGGAGGGGGCAGGGGGCGGAGTAGCCAGGCCTGCAGACGATTCATTACGACGCCTGCAAATGAGACCGGGAGATTAATAAGTCTTTGATTTATTGGCACTCCAGGCCTCTGAACATTACTCACGGTGTGGAATTGATAAGGCCTCAATTCCTACCTTGGCCTGTGAGAACCAAGGCGGGGGGGGGGGAAGCGGGGGCGGGGGAGAGGATAGGTGCCAGGACCCATCCGAATGAAGCCCTAAACGCCTGGCTTGTCGAGGCATTAACGGCTTTGTTGCAAGCCCCAAAGCCTTGAAAGATTCCCTCTGGACCTGGGAGGGGGGGTAATTGTTATTGATTATGAAGGCAGATAAATCCAGCAGGAAGCAGCTGGTGAAAATCCACCACTGGGATAGCCGTGGCCTGCCTTCTCTGGTCCCTTCGTCGATTAGTACAAAAATGACTTCCTGGCCTGCCTAACCCTGCAGCTGCGGTTCTGGCCACTTAGGGCCCGGGAGGGAATATGAAGCGGGGTGAAAAATCCTGGGCTCTTGCTGGCCTAAAAATCCAGCACCGGCCTCTAGGAGTTCGAGTAGGTTTCGAGACCAGATTTTGGCCTCTTGGCAACAAAGTTCTGTTACCATTAATTCCACCTTCTAGCATGCTCTTTTTGCGGCTCCATTGAAGGCGTCTGTTGGAGAACTTCTTGGTAGATAAATGTGTGGGGAGTAGGGTTGCCAGCTCCGGGTTGGGAAATACCTGGAGATTTTGCGGCGGAGCCTGAGGAAGGCGGGGTTTGGAGTGGGAAGGGACTTCAATGCCATAAAGTCCAATGGCCAAAGAGGCCATTTTGTCCAGGTGAACGGATCTCTGTCAGCTGGAGATCAGTTGTAATAGCGGGAGATCTCCAGCCAACACCTGGAGGTTGGCAACCCTCGTGGGGAGGTTCCACTGGGATTTTTCTCCACAGGCACCAGATAGGCTTGCCAAACTCCAAGTGGGCCCTGGAGATGTCCCAGTATTACAACTGATCTCCAGATTATGGAGATCCTTTCCCCCAAGAAAATGGCTGCTTTGGAGGGTGGACTTTACAGCATTGTACCCTGTTGAGGTCCCTCTCCTCCCCAAACCCCTCCCTCTTGGGGCTCCACCCCCCAAATCTCGAGGTATTTAGAGCCGACAAACCTGGCACTAGAATCTCCTCAGCCAGTCTTGTGTGTGTGTGAAGTGCTGTCAAGTCGCAGCCGACTTATGGCGACCCCTTTTGGGGTTTTAATGGCAAGAGACTAACAGGGGTGGTTTGCCAGTGCCTTCCTCTGCACAGCAACCCTGGACTTCCTTGGTGGTCTCCCATCCAAATACTAACCAGGGCTGACCCTGCTTAGCTTCTGAGATCTGACAAGATCAGGCTACCCTGGGCCATCCAGTGATCAATTCTTTTCTCCCCAATTCCCTACATGCTTTTTAAAGATTTGGGTACAAGGAAGGCTGAAAAGAGTAACCAAGGGCTTTAATTTTCATTATTCATTACATTTTTTTTTATCCCACCCTCTCTTCAAGGAATTTGGGTCGAGGTTCTCTCTCGCCACCGTTGTATTCTCACAACAGCTCTGTCAAGTTAGGTTAGGTTGTGAGGGGACAAATGGCCTGAGGTCAGTCAGTCAGCTTCGTGACAAACAGGGGTTTGAATCTGGATCTCCTGTGTTGTGACCTGCACTCTGACCACTACACCACACTGTTTTTAGGGTAGCCAAGAGCCAGGATGCTAGCGAGGCAGAGTATTGAGAATCAGACACCTAAAGGAATGACCACTGCAGGAATTGTGGGACTGGGGATGGTGGTGGAATAGAAGCTCACTTGAGGCCTAGGGATGTGTGTGTCGTTATGTCTCTGCGTGCGCATGCACACACGCACCATGGCTGGGGAATGGTGAGGTAAGGCTAGGGATTCAGTGGTGCAGGCAAGTCAAAGAAATGTGAACAGTCCTTTTCACTTAGGGGCACGGGTCCCTGCTGTATTGTCTGCCCTGCATGTCCCTCTTTTCATCTTGTGAAAAAACATTGTGTGTGAATCGGCAGCATTGAAACTCCTCAGGGTCCAGCTCCCCTCCAGCCTGCCCCAAGGTTAAATCTCTGGGTGGGCGGGTGCATCTTCTTTGCACAAGCATGTCAATATGCATACCCGATCACTTAAGGGCCGTGCCACACGCAACTTGCCATTTTACACCCTGTCGCCGTGTAAGGTATGCCTTGATCAGGGTTCGTCAAGAGAAGAGCCTTCAGACAAATAAATAGTTGGGCTATGAAGGGACATTTCGTATGAGAATTGGGATGTCGCCAGCATGGTTGCTTCCACGTGGGGATGATTCCCCATTCTGTCCTGATTGTCAGCAGAAGAAGAAGAAGAGGAGGAGGAGTTGGTTTTTATAAGCCGACTTTCTCTAGCTTAAGGGAGACTCAAACCGGCTTACGATCACCTTCCCCTCCCCACAACAGACACCCTGTGAGGCAGGTGGGGCTGAGACAGCTCTAACAGAGCTGTAACTTGCCCAAGGTCACCCAGCTGGCTTCACGTGTAGGAGTGGGGAAACAGATCCAGTCCACCAGATTAGCCTCCAAGGCTCATGTGGAGGAGTGGGGAATCAAACCCAGTTCTCCAGATCAGAGTCCACTGTTTCAAACCACCGCTCTTAACCACTACACCACTATAAAGGCCTTCTCAGTGGCAATAGTGCTTCCACATGGAGATTTTCTGTGTGCTCCCCCACACTCCCTGCAAAAGCTAAATTCGGAAGCAAGCCATGTCATGGTTTTCATCTCTGGAACAGGGGAGGGTAAACTTTCGTTAGTGAAGTCATTTTTCTGATGACTACTAATAATCCTTCTGATAGCCTATATTTAAAGTGAGTTCACATGATCACCAGACTCCACAGGTTAAACTTCTCCTCTGTTAGCCTGTTGTGGGCTGCAGGTTGAAGTTTGTGTGTATGTGTGTGTGAGTGAGTCTGTACATGTCTGAATAAAAAGTAAAATCCCCTACAGGTAGAAAACTAGCATATCAAGACAGGGAGAGGCTTTTTTAATTAGTTTAATTAACACCGGTATGTTTTAATTCCTCCCGACAACCTGACATGGGACTGTTCGGAAGATTTACCTGAGCTTTGCATTGGTAGTATCACCAGGCCTTGTATGGGGGGGGGGGCTGCTTAGAAGGGGAGGAATAGGGGACAAAATTTCCTGGTCCTAGTCACTCGGGGTGGGGGGTCATGGAGCCAGGTAAATCTTTATTTACTCCTTTTATAGTCTGCCTTTCTCACAGAGACTCAAGGCAGAGCATGGTCTTTTATGCATGGCTGTTTTCCTCACCGTCACCCCTCTGACGACTTTGGGTCTTTGTGTTGATTATCTGCCGTTTCCGACCGCCTGAGGTCACCTCGCTCTCCCCCTGCATTTCCCCGCGTTTTGCCCACATTTTCAGGAACCTGTTTTATCTCAAATAGGAAAACGCGGGCAAAACCCAGGGAAACGCAGGGGGAGAGCGAGGCGACCTCTGATGGTCAGGAACGGCACGCATAATCCAAACAAAGACCCAGGTTGTTGGGGAGGTGACTGGGAGGGAAACAGGCATGCATAAAAGGGCCACATTTTCACAGGATGTTTAAGTTGGGTCTGGTTATATGAGGGGTCCCAGAAGATAAGTTGTGTTTTTGGGCGGCGGGGGGGAGGGGAGTTTGCATAGTGGCTCTTGCCATGCATGGCCTAGGGAGCTCTGTCTGTAAATACATTCTTTAACTACTATGCACCAGACCACTCCAAGAGCAGAGACTGGAACTCATGATCGCTAGCTCACCTGCTTGTGTTACATTTCTGCTTTCCTGAGCTGTTTTTCTCAGCTGTTTCACCTGTCTTATACTGAATCAGACCCTTGGTCCATTAAAGTCAGTATTGTCTACTCAGACCACCAACGGCTCTCCAGGGTCTCAGGCAGGGGTCTTTCACATCACCTACTTGCCTAGTCCCTTTAACTGGAGATGCCGGGGATTGAACCTGGGACCTTCTGCATGCCGAGCAGATGCTCTACCATTGAGCCACAGCCCAACCATCTTACCTGCCTGTTGGATTCAGATAAGTTCTCCAGGGAGGTCGGAGGTCCCTCTCCTTGGATGCGGGTTTTTAATGTGGCTCTCCTCCTCCTCGTTTTCTGCCCATTGGCCTTTCCAAAGGCCTTAACACACTTTGCAAATTGAAAGGAGCCGCTTTACATTCTTGGCGCTGCCCGCCAGTCTTCTTTCTGTTTCTTCTCTGAGTGCAGGAGTAAATTCCAAGGGTGCCTTCTGGGCCACCATAGGCCACCAAGATGGCTTAAGGAGATGCCTCTCTAAGGAAAGGGCCTGTTTCCGCTCTACGGCTCTTGCCCTTTTCCTCTCGTTTTTGCTCCTTCACGCTCAGACCCGGTGGTCTGACTTGGCTCTGCTTTCTGACCCCATCCTGATGGCGCATCGGTGTCTTCCCTTAAATTTTACCATCAGGGACGGTGCAGTTCGAAAACAGCCCGGACGCAGTCTTCTCGTTTTAAAAAACTTTCCCGCCCCTTTTCTCCCACTCCCTGTAAAACGCCAGGAAATTCCAGAGCTTAGATCCAGCAACAGTTCTCCCCAGAAACAAACCTTCTCATTTCCAAGCGAGCCATGGAAGGATCTTTCTTCGTAGGAGACCCAGAGATGTTCTTTCAGTGTTTGGCAAGGAAAGATGGAATCTCCAGCCTGCTTGACTGACCTGTCAAGGGTGGGTGGGTCTGTTGTCTAGCAGCATGAAAAGAGTGGGTTTTCTCCCCCCCTTCAAAGCGATCAAAGTGTTTCCTCCACGAATTGGCATTGGGGTGAAATCCTCCCAGCAACACCGGGCTGATGGAATCAAGGCATAGACAGCAGTGGCTTCTGGAACCTGCAAAAAGTCATTTGACAAGGTGTCAAAGGGAGAAACAGTGAAGGCGGGGGAGCTGGCCCCCCTCACCCTAGAGAGCTTCCCATGCTGGGGGCTTCTGTTTGCAGCCCTTCCGAGCCTGATGGATCAAAAGCAGCCGCTGACAGACCAAAGTCTTGGAGCTCTAAGCCACAAAGGACATGCTGGGTGCCCTCTCCCTCCACACCCACTCGCTTTACACACAGGGGTTTGTTCTGGAGCCCCTGTGTGTCGCAAAGGATGCTGGGGCATGTTTTGGGACAGGCTTTCCAAGGTACCAGCCAGGCCTGTTGGAGGACCCCATTGTCGCCTTGTGTGAACAAAGAGAGTGACCCAAAACACAACCAGCCATTCCTCACGGCTACACATGGTGGGAAGGAGAATGGCTGGAGTGGGCAAGCTGTCTTTTAGGGAAGCTGGCAGGCCGCTTTGTAGCTTCCCAGAAACTTCCAAGGAACTCCGTGGTCAAACCCACTGCCAAGGAATGGGATGCAGTGGCAAGTGGCTTTTTATTTATTTGTTTAAAACATTTACATCCTCGCTTTTCTCCCAGGCATCCCAGGACCCAAGACAGGTAACAACATCAGAACAAGTCAACACAATTCAATAAAACAAACTTTTAAAGTACATATTATACAGACCACGGCACTGCTTAGATCCAGGAGTATATTACGTACATGAAGCTGCCTCATACTGAATCATAGAATCACAGAATAATAGAATCATAGAGTTGGAAGGGGCCATACAGGCCATCTAGTCCAACCCCCTGCTCAATGCAGGATCAGCCTACAGCATCCCGGACAAATATTTGTCCAGCCTCTGCTTAAAGACTGCAAATGAGGGGGAGCTCACCACCTCCCTAGGGAGCTGATTCCACTGTCGAACAACTCTTACTGTAAAAAACGTTTTCCTAATATCCAGCCAGTACCTCTCTGCCTGCAATTTAAAACCATTATTGGGGGTCCTATCCTCTGCTGCCACCAGGAACAGCTCCCTGCTCTTCTCTAAGTGACAGTCTTTCAAATACTTAAAGAGAGCAATCATGCGCCCCCCTCAACCTCCTCTTCAAACCATCAAGGTCAGCATTGTCCGCTCAGACTGGCAGTGTCTCGCCAGCATCTCAGGTGGAGGTCTTTCTCATCAACTGCTACCTGGTCCTTTTAACTGGAGATGCCGGGGGTGGGGAGGATTGAACCTGGGACTTCCTGTATGCCAAGCAGAGGCCCTTCCACTGAGCCACAGCCCCTCCCTTCCTCATTTGCGGTATTTTCACTTGTGAGATTGGATACCTGTGGTTCCATTCTGCTAATGGCATCAGCTGCCTCCTAGTGCACAGAACCTCCCCCTGATGCCTCTGGAAGGCAAGAGGATGTCTGGCTACCAGGAGCACCTCCTGTGTCAGAGGAAAGTCCCTTGCAGTGGATGAAGGCAGTGGAACAGATCTGCAGGATCCAAGCTGCTGTTATATTGACAGGTTCCTGCCCCAAGGTAAACTGGCAAAGGAGAGAAAATGCAGGTGGGGGGTAAACAGGAAGGTGGTTGTTCCTCCCTGCCCTCAAACCCTACCCTCCTCAGGCTCCGCCCCCAAAATCTCCAGGTATTTCCCAAACTGGAGCTGGCAGTCCTAATAAGTACGCTGGCTAGAATACGAGTTATGCTAAATTGTACAGTCAGGCAGCACCCAGAGTCCATATTAAACCGAGACAATATGAGGTGGAGCTGCTTGTTCCAACAAAAAATGGCAACGTTGTGTTGAATCCCACTCTATCTCCTTCCTGATATTGGCCTACCCCACACCATACCCAGCTGCTGAAGATCTGAGGAAATGCACATTGAATCATATATTAGAATCATAGAATCATAGAGTTGGAAGGGACCACCAGGCTCATCTAGTCCAACCTCCAGCACAATGCAGGAAATTCACAACTACCTCCCCCCACATATACCCAGTGACCCCTGCTCCATGCCCAGAAGATGCCCTCCCTCTCATCATCTGCCTAAGGTCATAGAATCAGAATTGCTGACAGGTGGCCATCTAGCCTCTGCTTAAAAACCTCCAGGGAAGGAGCACTTACTACCTCCCGAGGAAGCCTGTTCCACTGAGGAACCCCCTCTAACTGTTAGAAAATTCTTCCTAGTGTTTAGATGGAAACTCTTTTGATTTAAATTAACCCGTTGGTTCTGGTCCGACCTTCTGGGGCAACAGAAAACAACTCAGCACCAGATGATTATCATATCCCCTCTCAGTCTTCTCCTCTCCAGTCTTTCCTCTTTGTAAGAGCCAGACATGGTGCAAGGGAAACTGGAGACTACAGAAGGGCAGGAGGGAATTGGACATGGAGGGCTGGGGGACCCCCACAGTTTTCAAAGATAGAATTCAGGCCCAGCGATTCTCTAATCTGTTGAAAGGCCATCGGATGGATGGCATTTTGTATCAGCCTAGAACGACGGCGTTGCCAAGGTATCTTTTTCACGGCACGCTCCTCCTGCGCTGCGACAGGCCTTCGGATTAATTTGCAAGAGGGGAAGGGATGTGGGGAGAGAGAGCAAGAGAGGGACCGAAAGACAAAGAGGGTTAGGATCTGATCTGGATTGCGCAGCAGGAGGCCGTAAAATGTCCTCCCTTGCCTGGAATTAATTGGGAGCCCCCACTTCCAGAACCCCATTTCCATGACAGAAGAGCGGGCGCCCCTTGCTGATGCAGACAAAAGTGCTAGGCGAGGGAGGCCTGCCCTCCGTGCCTCCCTGTTGCATAAGCAGCCTGGAAACTTCAAGCCAATTTGTAAGAACCCCACGTTAGCGAGAAACGGTTTTTCAAAACCCTGCAGACGTCAGCTTGCCTTTCATTAGGAGGTGGCTGAAGGCCGATCGCCTAGCTGTGATCCTTTATCTTCTTACCTTCCTTCTTTGAAGGTTTCCCATCCTTCTAGGGAAGGGTATGCGCCCAGGGCGAACGGGGACGAGCACAGCTAGAACGGCTTGCTGCCTATGGTGAGCACGGGACAGAAGCCTTGCAAAGTTCTGATTTCAGAAATGCTTCCTCCTCTCAGTCCCCACTGTCCAGCCAGGCTAGTAAGGCAAAGTCAGGGCAGAATTTTGTGCGACAGGATGGTATAGCGGTCAGAGTGTTGGGGTAGAAGCTGGTGGAAAGTGCTGTCAAGTCACAGCGAACCTATAGTTACCTTGTAGGGTAAGGGTCCCTGATGTGGTGCCCGTGGGTCGCCAGGCGCCCGCCAACACCTTTTCTGGCTCCTGCCAAGTATTTTTAGGAAGTGGGTGGGGCCAGGTAGGACTTTTGCCCAGCAAGGCTTCTGATTAACTTTTGGAGATTTGATTGGCTGTGCAGATATTTTAAAATGTTGCTTTGGCAGCAACTGCCACCACAGCACAAGGATCTACACTGTGTTACTGAAGTTAAGCTGTGGCAATGGTTTTGTGGCCGGCTCCTCCCCCTGTGGCAGCCATTTTGTGACAGCCATTTTGTTGCTGTGCCCACCATGCCATGTCAGAATTCCAAATGTACCTGCAAGCTCAAAATGTTTGGGGACCTTGGTTTTTGGGTTTTCAAGGCAAGAGACGGAATTGATATGGTTAGCCATTACCTGCCTCTGTGAAGCAACCCTGGACTTCCTTGGTGGTCTCCCGTCCAAGTACTAAGCAGGGCCAACCCTGCTTAGCTCTGAGATCTGACAAGATCGGGCTAGCCTGGGCCATCCAGGTCAGGGTTGGAGTAGAAGACCAGAGTTCAGATTCCTCAGTCTGCCGTGAACCTTGGAACATGATCCTAGGATCAGTCATTTACTTCTCAGCCTAGCCTACCAAACAGGGTTGTTGTGACGATAAAAGGGAGGAGGAATCTAGTATGTCAGATAAATTGTATTAAGTGATGTTAATGAAATACAATTTTAATTTTTTAAAAAGTCTCTCCCCTCCCCAATGCATTTATGCCAGCGTGGTGTAGTGGTTAAGAGCAGTGGATTGGAGCAGTAGACTCTGATATGGAGAACAGGGTTTGATTCCCCACTCCACATGAGCGGCGGACTCAAATCTGGACTCTAATCTGGTTGGTTTCCCCACTCCTACACTTGAAGCCAGCTGGGTGACCTTGGGTTAGTCACAGTTCTCTTAAGAACTCTCTCAGCCCCACCAACCTCATAGGGTGTCTGTTGTGGGAGGGGAAGGGAAGGTGATTGTAAGGCGGTTTGATTCTTTCTTAAGTGGCAGAGAAAGTCAGCTTATAAAAAACCAACTCTTCTTCTCCTCCTCCTTTTTTCTTCATGTCTTCTTCACATCTTTAACATTTCTGAGTGTGAGCCATCTTCATTATTCAGGGTTCATCTCTCCAGGGTCTCTGGTGCACGGGTCCCCACCGTTTTTGAACCTGTGGGCACTTCTAGAATTCTGACACAGGATAGTGAGTGCAGCCACCCAATGGGTGCCGCACTATCGCTGTCACAGGTGGCAGAGCCAGCCACAAAAGGGCTGCTGTAGCTCACCTTCAGCCACACAGTGAATATCCAGGTTCTGTGCTGGCAACTGCTGCCAAATCAACATTTTTAAAAAATCTGCACAGCCAATCAAATCTCCAGTGGCCAATCAGAAGTCCTGCTGGACAAAAGCCCCACCTGGCCCTGACCACTTTCTAAAAACATTTGGCGGGTGCCAGGAAAGATGTCTGTGGGCATCATGGTACCCATGGGCATCAGGATGGGGACCCCTGCTCTAGAAGTTAAATCTTATAGCAGGGAAAGGATGTGTCTCTAGCGCGCATGCGTGTAACGTTTGCGCATGAACACTCACTCACAATGCGGCGCGCAGCCTTGCCATTCCAAACCCAGCAGCCGCTCAGGTATGTTTTTGAACTGTTGATAACACATTGTAGGACAATTATGGCTTTTCTTCCCCCCCAAGTATACCTCTAGCCAAAAGAACCGTCACAATCTGAGCTTTTAAATCAATGCAGGACACGGCTGCCGCAGAACAAAAGAACGCAGCCTCCAGCCGGGCAGTGAAGAGCATTCAACAATGCTCAACAGTGTGTAACCGTGGAGGCGGCAGAGCCTGAAAGCCATCTTTGGTGTGTGATTTCTGGGTGTTATAAACACATCCCTCGATCCACCTGTGGAATGTCGGGGGTGAAGAGTCGCATTCTCTGTTTGCATGCCCTTACCCCCCTATCCCTCGAAGTCTAGTTGAGGTGACCGATGTCCCCTTGCGCGGGGCTCCCCTCAATCCTGAAGCTGACTTGGTCCAAATTTAGGCAGTGGCGCTTTCAAAGTCCTCTTTTACTAATTAATCCACTGGTGGTTCCTTTTTTTTTTTACATTTCAAGGCGGCTCTGCCTAATGAAAGGCAAAGCGGCCATCACGCGGGGGCCCCGCGGAACAAACAGGGAGCGCAATTTCTTTCTTCCTGTGGGGCTCAGATACAGCGATATACTTTAAAAAATAAAAGGGGGAACGTGCATGTAGGCAATTGCTCCTCCTCCAAGCTCAGAGGCTCAGCTTAATTCCCCGACTTTGATGTTCTGATTGGAGCTTTCTTCTCATTTTGAGGCAAAGAGACGGAGAGGCACTTTGATAACTCTCTCGAGTCACACGTGCCGCTAAATATCATAACGAACCCTCGTAACTTCTTCTGCAGTGAGGTGTAAGTGCCTTAGTAATTTTCTTTTAAAAGTGGGAAACTCTATATGTGCTTCCGTGTGGCAGTGTGATGCGTTTAGGCTGGCCCAAACTCATCCCAGTCACTGGGAGGGGACGTGGCTCAGTGGCAGAGCCTCTGCTTGGCATGCAGAAGGGCCCAGGTTCAATCCCCAGCATCTCCAGTTAAAGGGACCAGGCAAGTAGGTGATGTGAAAGACCTCTGCCTGAGACCCCGGAGAGCCGCTGCCAGTGAGGTTAGGGAGGTGCAGATTCTTTCTCTTGTGGTGCACATGACTTGTTCCGTAATAATTTGGACTGAAGCACTCTTAAAGACGTATTCATTGATTGATTGAGTAATTAATTATATCTGCATGGATTTGCATATGAAGAAAATGGAAGGAAAAAAGCATATTATGTTTTTAGATGACGAACACATCTATCACAGGAGGCATCATCTCAGAAGAAGCATTTTCTCCTGATAGAGAGAGAGAGAGAATGGCTCTCCTTAGTCCTCGCTATGACATTTGTAGGCATTACTAGAAAGAGGCATTCCCTCCTTTTACGACAGAAGGAAGAACTCTTTTTAGAGGCCTTGGGTCCCTTTCATTCATGAGGAAGGCATTACAACTGGCACCGTAAGAAGTATTCCCTCGTGTATGGGAGCAAAGGTGGAATGCACAGAATCATAGAGTTGGAAGGGGCCATACAGGCCATCTAGTCCAACCCCCTGCTCAATGCAGGATCAGCCTAGAGCAGGGGTGTTGAACTCATTTGTTAGAGGGGCCAGATATGACATAAATGTCACTTGGTCGGGCCGGGCCATGCGCACATAAATAAATAAATAAATAAATAAATAAAGGGGGGAGGGAAGGGGGGAGGGAGAGAGAGAAAGAAAGAAGGAAGGAAAGAAAGAGGGAGGGGAAGGAAGGAAGGAAGGAAGGAAGGAAGGAAGGAAGGAAGGAAGAAAGAAAGAAAGAAAGAAAGAAAGAAAGAAAGAAAGAAAGAAAGAAAGAAAGAAAGAAAGAAAGAAAGAAAGGAGACAGAGAACGAAAGAAAGAAAGAAAAGGGGAGGGACAGAAAAAAGAGGAAGAAAAGAGAAAAGCCTTCCCCCCACACACCTGAACGCGCTAGCGGCCCAGCGCAACCGCGGGAAGTCCTCCACCCCACCCCTGGGTGCACCAGTGGGCCTGCAGCCCTGTGCGACCGTGGGAGGGCCTCCACCCCATCCCCAAGCACACCAGCTGCCCCACAGCCCAGCGCAACCGCGGGAGGGCCTCCACCCCACCCCCGGGTGCGCCAGCGAACCTGCAGCCCATCACAACCGCAGGAAGGCCTTGGCGTGACCGGGCAGAAGCCTTCCCCACTCCCTCCCTGGCCAGGCATGGGACCCAGGAAGCCCAGAAAAGGCCGGGGGAGAGGGGAAAGGTGGACTAGGTTCTTCGGCTCCATGGGCCAGATAAAAGCCCCCCTTGGCCTAGAGTATCCCTGACAAGTGTTTGTCCAGCCGCTGCTTGAAGACTGCCAGAGTGGGGGAGCTCACCACCTCCCTAGGCAGCCAAGTTCACTCCTGAACTACTCTCACTGTAAAAAAAATCCCTAATGTCCAGCTGGTACCTTTCCACCTGTAATTTATACCCACTATTGCGAGTCCTACCCTCTGCTGCCAACAGGAGCAGCTCCCTCCCTCCTCTAAGTGACAGCCCTTCAGATACTTCAAGAGAGCAATCCTGTCCCCCCTCAACTTCCTCTTCTCCAGATTGAACATTCCCAAGTCCCTCAGCCTTTCCTCGCAGGGCTCGGTCTCCAAGCCCCTGATCATCCTCGTCACTCTCCTCTGCACCCGCTCCATTCTGTCCCCATCCTTTTTGAAGTGAGGCCTCCAGAACTGCACACAGTACTCCAGCCATTGTCTTTACTAAGTTATTCCCTCTTGGGTGAGGAAGAGGAATGCTTCTTTTGAGATGGTACAGTTTTGAATTGTACTTGTATTTAAAATATTTTTGAAATTTAAAATCGTAGAGTACCCTCTTAGTCAATCAAAATGTTCATAGTTGGCCTAACCCATTAATCTACAGAGTGTCGCAGTCCCAGTAAGCACATTTGGCTTCCATACAAGGCACTTCACATCCATTAGGCAAAAGTTGGTCATACCTGAATTTGTTACCCTAGGATGAGAGTTTTGCTGGCTGTTTGTTCTGTGTTTTGCTGAGGGTTGTTTTTTTTTTTTTTTAAGTATTTGATTGCTTCCAATTTGATTATTCATTGAATGTGGTTACCTGCCTTGTGTTCCAGCTGTGCTGGGTGGTCTTAGCAAATATTTCAGATCAATAAATGTTTTCCTCTTTCTTCCCTGTGCTTATTAGATTGCAAGCCATTGTTTTAAATTACAAAATTGCCTTATGTGCATTGGCAGAAAGAGAAGGACATAAGAAAGGCCATGCTGGATCAGACCAAGGCCCATCAAGTCCAACAGTCTGTTCACACAGAGACCAACCAGGTGCCTCTAGAAAGCCCACAAGCTATGTATAGGGTTGCCAGGTCCCTCTTCGCCACCAGTGGGAGAGGTTTTAGGGGTGGAGCCTGGGGAATGTGGGTTTTGGGGAGGGGAGGGACTTCATTGCCATAGAGTCCAATTGCCAAAGCGGCCATTTTCTTCAGGGGAACTGATCTAAATCGGCTGGAGATCAGTTGTAACAGCAGGAAATCTCCAGCTAGTACCTGGAGGTTGGCAACCTTACTGGGGACCCCCGGACTAAATAGAGTAACTTTAGACCAGCCTGGGATGTGTGGATCCCTGATTCAACTCCTGCTTAACCACATCTTCATCCTCTTCCTTACATTTTTATCTCGCCTTTCCTTTATGGAGGTCCAGGTGGCATATGTGGCTCTCCTCTCCTCCACTGCAATCGTATCAGGGAGGTGAGGCTGAAAATAAGTTGTCAGCCCAGGGTCAAACCGCCAGGTCCTTGCTGAGAAGGGTTTTGAAATCATCTGATGTGTGCATGGCCATGCAAAATGAAAGAAAACCCCCCTATAAAGGTTTTTTTTTGGGGGGGGGAGTGCCTCATTCTTATAAGCCGCCTAGGCCTCCCTTCTTTTGTTCCACCCAGGGCCATCATGGCCATGAGCTCGCTCTATCCTGCAGCCGGGCTCAGAAACGGAGCCCCGGCCGTGCTCTGAGGTTGTCGACGGTACGTGAGCTCCGACGGCGGCCTGTCAGGTTTCGTTAACCTCCCACCTTGCTTGGCACGCTAATTTTGATTTCTGCCCCCCCCCTTAGCTTGTAATCTTTTCAAGTTATGGAAAAAAGGCAGGGAAGCTTTTCAAGACGGGAGGGGAGATGAAGCACACACACACACACACACACACTCATTCTGCTAGTTCCTTCCAGTAGCATCTCGCCTGTGTTGGAATCGGGGAATTCACCCTGACACATCTTTTCCCTTCCGGCTCCGGCTCTGTCTCTTGGCCTGCTGTCTCTTGCGAGAGAGTGAAGGAGGGAAAGGGACAGGGCAGAACCTGCCTTTTTTGGGGCCTTGTGCATAAATCAGACATGGTGTGTGTGTGTGTGTGTGTGTGTGTGTGAGAGAGAGAGAGAGAGAGAGAGAGAGAGGCAGGCACCGCCAGAACAATTGTAAGCAGGGAGTGCCATTAATTATGAATGGGCAACAAGCAGTTTCCCGTTGTTTGTAAATTAGCTTCTGCCTGTTTCCTTATTCTAAATTTATGCCTCGTAGAAAGGAGGTTGTTTCAAGGGGCAGGGGGAGACATCATCCTACAGGTTTCCATTGAAATGTCTTGAAAGGAGAGAGGCCACGCATCAGGAACGGAAACCTGAAGGCATCCGGGCTTCTGCTGCGGTTGGGTAGTGGTCACAGGTTGTGGGGACAGAAGGATGCTTGTGCCAAGGGACATATCTGTCAGCTACCTTATACTGGGTCAGGCCACTGGACTCCCTATGGCTTCTTCTGGCTGGCAAGGACTCCCTGGAGGAATCTCTGGTAAGGAGGGGCCTCTCTCAAGACTTTCTGTCTGGAGATCCTTTTAGCTGTAGACGTTGGGGATGGAGTCTTAATAGGGTTGCCAGCTCCAGGTTGGGAAATACCTCGAGATGTTGGGGGTGGAGCCTGAGGAAGGCGGAGTTTGGAGTGGGGAGGGACTTCAGTGGGGTGTGATGCCATAGAGTTCACCTTCCAAAGTGGCCATTTTCTCCAGGGGACCTGATCTCCAGCCACCACCTGGAGGTTGGCAAACCTTGGAATCTACAACTTTCCACATGCAAATGCATGTTCTTTACCACTGAGTCACAGCTAGGGTTGTTAACCTCCAGGTGATTGCTGGAGATCTCCAGCTATTACAACTGAACTCCAGGGGACAGAGATCAGTTCACCTGGATATAGGGCATTACACCCTACCCTCCCTAAACCCCATCCTCTTCAGGCTCTACCCCTCAAAAAGGTTGAGGACTCCTGCTCTGTGACATCACACCCCTGGTTTAGCTCCCTCCCCAAACCCCACCTTCCCAAGGCTCCATCCCCAAATCTCCAGGAATTTGCCAAACCAGGGGTGGCTGTACCAGTTCACACTGCAGACTCACATGACTGAATGGTACAAACACATTTGTCTGCTGGAATACTTCCACAACCCCCAGGTCCAAAAGCAATTCAAACCTTAATTGGAATAAAAGTTGGGCCCTGCTAGGCCATAATCAGGTACAACTAACAACAACAGACACCAAGTCAGAAGTTAGTTAGAGGATAGATGTGTTGGTCTACAGCAGGGTTAAAATAACTATCCAGTATAATAAGGGAACATCACCAAATTCACAACTCCCCACGATATAACACCTGCACATAGAAAGCTAGAATGCCAGAAGAAGAGGCATGGTCTAGCCAACCCTGGCATGCTAGTTTTCTATATGCAGGGATTTAAAAAATCCTGTCACATTCATTTGTGTGAGGCCCGATCCCCGCACTTCCACATAAACCAGAAATGAAGTCATCACATGGGTGCCACTGATTACTGCCCCAAACCAACCCCCTTAAACTAGGGTTGCCAGGTCCCTCTTTGCCATTGGCGGGAGGTTTTAGGAGTGGAGCCTGAGGAGGGTGGGGTTTGGGGAGGGGAGGGACTTCAATGCCGTAGAGTCCATTTGCCAAAGTGGCCGTTTTCTCCAGGGGAACTGATCTGTATCGGTGGGGGATCAGTTGTAATAGCAGGAGATCTCCAGCTAGTATCTGGAGGTTGGCAACCCTACCTTAAACCTTCCGCTGGTTGCCAGGATGGACCAAGGACAGGCCAAGTACAGGTTGACCCGGGAGAACTGAGCCAGAATCTCATCAGGCTCTAGGCAGCTCCAAGTAGAAGCAAAGAAACTGCTCCATTGAGTTTCAGTGCACATCTTCAGCCTTATAGAGGAGAGAAGGGGAGGGTAAGGGCTTTTGATTGTTACAAGCCCTGCCCTTCGGTGGAGAGCACATGCGGCTTAAAGCCATGCTCTCCTACTGTGTTCAGTAATATCCAGATGGATCTGTTACCACATTCGGGCAAGGATTTATAGGGAATTACAGAATCCGGGGCGCTTGGTAAGTTGAGTTTCCAGAGGGGGGTAGAGGTGAGCTTCCTGCCTGCTGCCTCCTCAGGATCAGGAATGAGACGTCTTAGTTCAAAATTCTGGAAAAGGGAAATTCTGGGTCGCAAAGTGTTTTCTCAGCTAAGCTCAACTCTTGCCCAGCTTAGCCTCCCAGCTGCCAAAGTCACACGCACACGAACCCGTGGAACTGCCTTATACTGAATACGTACACATGAAGTCGCCTTATACCGAATCAGACCCTCGGTCTACCGAGACCTGAACAAATGAATGGTTTTATTTGCATTTAGCCACAGGCCATTACAAACCTGTCAAGGATACCACGGATACATAATAAAGGAAATATGAGGTTAATAAAATTCTGGATTGATAATAAATATAATAAAACTATGCTAAAATATACATAATAAAACTATGCTAAAATTGACGCATTCAGAGAAATAATAACTAAAAATTGTGGTGGTGTCCCAATTGGCCAATGGGACCTAGCAACCATTAAAATCAACCCAAAGGTTCATCTCTCTTAGCAACCATGTTGGACCTTATTTTCTTTGCCGCCAGAGGATACAGGGAAGTCCTATAAGAAACAAACCTATCGATGTCTTTTAACAAAATACTAATTTTTCAGCACTAGGACAAGTGTTTAGGCCAGAAGTCCGCCGAGGCCAGTATTGCCTACTCAGTCTGGCAGCGGCTCCTCAGGGTCTCAAGGAGAGGTCTTTCCCATCACCTACCACCTGGTCCTTTGAACTGGAGATGATGGGAATCGAACCTGGGACCTCCTGCATGCCAACCAGATGATCTGCCACTGAGCCGCAGCCCCTCCCCAAGTTACAACCATGACAAGAAGACGCCAGGTGATCCAGCCTGCATCTGCGAGTTACAGGGTTCAGTCCCACAGGTGTAACATTGGTGACTAACTTATACATCTGTTTAACAAATGTAGGCCAAAATCAGGGTGGAGAAGTCGGTCAGCCAAAGGAACCTCTATGACCCGGGTCCCCAATGTAGTGCCCATAGGTGCCATGGTGCCCGCTGACACCTTTTCTGGTGCCCGCCAAGTATTTTTAGGAAGTGGGTGGGGCCAGGTAGGGCTTTTGCCCAGCAAACATCCGATTGACTATTGGAGATTTGATTGGCTGTGCAGATTGTTTAAAAATATTGTCTGGGTAGCAGCCACCACCACAGCACAAGGATCTATGCTGTGTTACTGAAGGTAAGCGGTGACTATCATTTTGTGGCTGGCTCCGCCGCCTGTGGCTCCCATTTTGTGGCAGCCATTTTGTTACTCCGCCCACAGTGTGGTGTCAGAATTCCAAATGTGCCCACAGGCTCAAAGAGGTTGGGGACCCCTGCTCTATGTTAAGATACAGCACACCTCTCAATACTGGAAATGGGGTGTCTGTCTCCATGCTCTGCTTGTGGGCTTCCCAGATAGGGTTGCCAGGTCCTTCTTTGCCACCGGTGGGAGGTTTTTGGGGCAGAGCCTGAGGAGGGCAGGGGTTTGGGGAGGGGAGGGACTTCAATGCCATAGCGTCAAATTGCCAAAGCGGCCATTTTCTCCAGGTGAACTGATCTCTATCGACTGGAGATCTCCAACCACTACCTGGAAGTTGGCAACCCTATTCCCAGAGGTATCTGGCTGGACTCTCTGAGAGAAAGGATGCTGGGCTAGATGGACCTTTGGTTTGATCCAGCGACTCTTTTCCTGCCCCTCCAGCTCTGACCAATTTTTCCCTCTCCCTGCCCACGAAGGCACTTAAATGCTGCCATCGGCTCTCCTCCTTTAAGCTGAACATATTGAGGTTGTTTAAGTGGGGATGTGCTCATTTAAGTCCCTGGCTGTTACCAGGGTTGTTTTTCACCCCCTTCTTAATCGGAAAAGAAAGCAGTTAAAAATAATGGAGTCATTCCAGGCCTTCTCCGAGTGGCGTAGAGAGAGAGAGAGGAACCGGGCGGAGGGTGCAGGGAATAATTCACTCCCTTTCAGTATACGGGAGCTAAGGTCATCCATCCAGCTGAAATGATGTGTTGTGGGGTTAAGCTAAACAGAAGGAAGCGTAAACAGCAGCATCTTGCAGCCCCTTTCAAGTCTAAAAAACCCCAACGGATTGTGGATGGAGCTTTTGTAGGCTAGAGTTTATTTTCATTTGGTATGTATGAACTGGCACGCAGAGAGAGATGTGCCTCTTTTCTTTGTGCCGTGACTAATCAGCCTCTGGAATTCATGGCCACATGAGAAGGCACTGCAATGGCAAACGGCTGCCTCTAGCAGCATAAATGCCGGGGCACAGTGATTAAGGTTGCCAACCTCCAGGTACTAGCTGGAGATCTCCTGCTATTACAACTGATCTCCAGCTGAAAGAGATCAGTTCCCCTGGAGAAAATGGCCGCTTTGGCCATTGGACTGTATGGCCTTGAAGTCCCTCCCCTCCCCAAACCCCGCCCTCCTCAGGCTCCTCCTCAAAAACCTCCCACCAGTGGCAAAGAGGGACCTGACAACCCTAACAGTAATTCTCTTTGGCCAGAAGCCGTAACTGGCCCCTTGACAATGCAGCAGAGCCTATGTTGGGGCTGAAGGTAGGGTTACCAACTGCCTGGAGGGGAGGAAACCCATTCCCTTTAATAGAGGCTTAATGGGCTGTTATTTACCAGGTGAGCCTTGATCTGGATGGCCCAGGCACACCCAATCTCGTCAGCTCTCAGAAGTTAACATGATCAGCTCTGGTTAGTGCTTGGATGGGAGACCACCAAGGAAGTCCAGGGTTGCCACACAGAGGCAGGCAGTGGCAAAGCACCTAACTTTGACTCTTGTCTTACAAACCATACGGGATTGCCATAAGTTGGCTGCAACTTGTCATCACTTTCTACCATCATTTACCAGGTAATGTTAGTTAACCTGCATGCCATGAAAAGCTTCAGAAGAAGAAGAGTTGGTTTTTATATGCCGACTTTCTCTACCATTTAAGGGAGACTCAAACCGGCTTCCAATCACCTTCCCTTCCCCTCACCACAACAGACACCCTGTGAGGTAGGCGGGGCTGAGAGAGCTGTAACAGAGCTGTGACTAGCCCAAGGTCACCCAGCTGGCTTTGTGTGTAGGAGTGGGGAAACCAATCCAGTCCACCGCTCCACAGCTCCAAACCATCGCTCTTAACCACTACCCCATGCTGTTTCTCCAGATTAGAGTCCACAGCTGCCCATTTCCATACATTAAGGGTTTATTTAAAGGGACAGGACATTTCCCCCCCCTCCAAGACTTGTTGGCAACCCTAACTGAGGGTGCAGGTAAGGCATAATCAGGAAGGCAGGCGGTGGGTCGCAACTGAGCACTGTCTCCAAATAGTGAGGCAGGGGTTAACGAACAGAATCTCAGTCCGTAACTGTGGGCAGGTTGTTTGGATGGAAGAGCCAAGCCTGATTCTGGAGGTATGGTAAGGCCCCCCCATTGGCTCCTTATGTGCCATCTGACAAACCGCTGAATCAGTCTGGGAACATTGGGCAACCTGCAATACCTTTTTCTCACCAGCTGTATTGGTGGCGCTGAAGAGCAGTCAATAACAGCCTTCAGGCTTCAAGAGTTCCCTTTTCTGCCATACTCCTAAGGCCCTGGAATCTGGCTGCCTAGTTGGAATGCCACTTTGTTTGGAAAGACCTTTCTTCTCTAAAATGCTACTGTGCCTTTCATTGTCTTTGTGATTAGAAGAAGAAAAGTTGGTTTTTATACCCCGCTTTTCTGTACCTTTATAAGGTAAAGGTCCCCTGTGCAAGCACCGGGTCATTCCTGACCCATGGGGTGATGTCACATCCCGGCATTTACTAGGCAGACTTTGTTTACGGACGGGGTGGTTTGCCAGTGCCTTCCCCAGTCATCTTCCCTTTACCCCAAGCAAGCTGGGTACTCATTTTACCGACCTCGGAAGGATGGAAGGCTGAGTCAACCTTAAGCCGGCTACCCGAAACCGACTCCCGTCGGGATCGAACTCAGGTCGTGAGCAGAGCTTGCGACTGCAGTACTGCAGCTTACCACTCTGCACCACGGGGCTCTTTTTCTGTACCTTTAAGGAGTCTCAAAGCAGCTTACAATCACCTTCCCTTCCTCTCCCCAAAACAGGCACCTTGTGAGGTAGGTGGGCTGAGAGAGTTCTGAGAGAACTGTGACTGGCCCAAGGTCACCCAGCTGTAGGGTTGCCAGGTCCCTGTTAACCACCGGCAGGAGATTTTTGGGGTGGCGCCTGAGGAGAGCGGGGTTTGGGGAGGGACTTCAATGTCATAGAGTCCAATTGCCAAAGTGGCCATTTTCTCCAGGTGAACCGATCTCTATCGGCTGGAAATCAGTTGTAATAGCAGGAGATCTCCAGCTAGTACCTGGAGGTTGGCAACCCTACCCAGCTGGCTTCATGTGGAAGAGGGGAATCGAACCAGTTCTCCAGATTAGAGTCCACTGCTCTTAACCATGCTAGCTCTCTTAGGGGGCATGCCCAAATGTGATATTTAATCTGATTTGAATGCATTATTTAAGCATGGGGCATCATGCACCCACTACCCGGAAACTTACAGATGTTGCCATAATGCTGATGTGGGGATAGATGAGTTATTTACATGTGTCATATTAACACGTGCTGGAACATTGTTGGCATGCGCCAAACACATAGAGGCACACCACATCATGTTGCCATCTGCTGCTTCCCACACCCTTTTTGATGCATGACAGAGCCTTAATATGGCTAGTCTTTTGCCTTTTGCAGCCTGCTTGCTAGTATATTGGGAAGGACTGGCTTCTAAAGAGCTACATTACAAAATTAAATGAGTTTGCAAGCTTGTTAATACCAACATGGCTCCCACCCAAGGCACTCTGGGAATCGTAGTTCTGCTGCTTTCTGACAAAGAGTGCCCTTCAGAACTGCTACAGTTTATAACTGAAGTGCTATAATAAGAGCAAAGAAGGCTGAAGAGGAGAAGACTGAGAGGGGATATGATAACCATCTTCAAGTACTTGAAGGGCTGTCATATGGAGGAGGGTGCCGAGTTGTTTTCTGTTGCCCCAGAAGGTCGGACCAGAACCAACGGGCTGAAATTAAATCAAAAGAGTTTCCATTCTAGACATTAGGAAGAATTTTCTAACAGAGCGGTTCCTCAGTGGAACAGGCTTCCTTGGGAGGTGGTAAGAGCTTCTTCCCTGGAGGCTTTCAAGCAGAGGTTAGATGGCCATCTGTCAGCAATGCTGATTCTATGACCTTAGGCAGCTGATGAGAGGGAGGGCATCTTGGCCATCTTCTGGGCTTGGAGTAGGGGTCACTGGGTGTGTGTGGGGTAGGTAGTTGTGAAATTCCTGCATTTTGCAGGGGGTTGATCTAGATGACCCTGGTGGTCCCTTCCAACTCTATGATTCTGTGATTCTATGAAGAAAGACAGAAGAACCTTAGGATAATTGAACCCTAAGGTTCTTCTGTTCTGTCTTTCTTCCTTGCTCTTATTATAGCACTTCCAGCATCACCAAAATGCTCCATTTTGGGGGGCGGGGGCAGAGGTGTGCCTAAGAGCAAGCGTTGCAGTTAGATGGATCGTGTGCATGTCTGTGCGTGATTAATTTTCAGCACGGAACCCTCCGCCCCTCCACACATTAGTCTATAGCCATAATCATCCATGCCCGCACGAACAAGGTGTTGGGCCACAGAGAGTCTGCCCGGCTTGTGTTTAAATCCGAGAGCTGCCAGGATTTTTAGACCCGGTGATTAAACTCTCTCTCTCACTCCCCCGGAGAGCCGGGAAGGTAATAAATCCACATTGTGCCGGTGCAGCGTACAGCTTGGGATAATTGCATTGGTGAAATAAAGCGAGCCGTTGCATATTTGGATGTCTTGACCCCCCCCCTCCCCACCCGCAACATCCTCCAGGACTCGCAGCTCCATATTGTCGCTTCCAGACAAACAAGAACCTTATTGAGAATTTCTTTCTGTTTTCTTATACCTTTGGAGGGAAAGGGCGAGGAATGTGTGCTTCCTCCTCTACCCATTCCTGCCGGGATTGTGCTCCATTCATTTGGCATTTAGAATTCTCCACGGCTAAAAAGGATGGGGAAGATTGACTAATCAGGGGCCAGGAAGAGGTCAGGAATTAGGAATTGTTGGCATCCTAGCTGAAATATTAGAAGTTCACCCCCTTGCCAAATGAGGTAGGCCCCCCCCCCCATCCTGCCAGGACTAAATGAGACTCCTCTCCCTGCCTCTCAGTTTACGCATCCCTAGGACTGGGCCACTGCCTGCTGGTATTGCTAAATGCAAATTAAAACAGAAGTCCACCTTACATAGGGTTGCCAGGTTCCTCTTCGCCACTGGCAGGAGGTTTTTGGGGCGGAGTCTAAGGAGGGCGGGGTTTGGGGAGGGACTTCAATGCCAAAGTGGCCATTTTCTCCAGGTAGGGTTGCCAACTGCCAGGTAGTAGCAGGAGATCTCCTGCTAATTCAAATGATCTCCAGCTGATAGAGATCAGATTACCTGGAGAAAAATGGCCGCTTTGGCAATTGAACTCTATGGCATTGAAGTCCCTCCCCTCCCCAAACCCCGCCCTCCTCAGGCTCCGCCCAAAAAATCTCCCACCAGTGGTGAAGCGGGACCTGGCAACCCTATCTCCAGGTGAACTGATCTCTGTCTGCTGTAGATCAGTTGTAATAGCAGGAGATCTCTAGCTACTACCTGGAGGTTGGCAACCCTAACCTTACAGGCCAACAACATTTATTCCAGTGTGATCTTTTTCATGAGCTCACTTCTTCAGATGCTAAGTGGAAGGAAGTAATTTGGCAGATTTTTTTAAAGGAAAATTATGGAGGCCACCCCTTATAAAAATCTGCAGCATGATTTCCTTCCATCAAGCATCCTCAGAAATGAGCTCTGACTCATGTAAGCTTATGCTGGGATGAGTATTGCTAGTCTTTAAGGTGCTGCTGGACCACCTAGGGTTGCCAACCTTTGTGCCCTGTTTGTTGGCCCTCCAGGGCAATTGGTTGGTCATGCTGGACTGGATAGACCACCAGTCTGATCCAGCAGGCCACATGTTATGTGGTTAGGTCGGTGACCCCAGGATGGAGAATTTGGCCCTGTAGCCTGGTTTGAGTTTGACATTTCCTGGCTTTAAATCCTGAACCCTTTATCTTTAGTGACATAAAGTATATCAGATTGCATTACCCCTCTCCTTCTCTCGCTTTCTCTATACACACATACACACAGACGCATAAATAGAATGAGATTCAGGTACTTAAAGAACTGAAGGAAAATATAGGATTTTGTCGATCTGGATATTGCTGGGCAATTTTCCAGCAGCTGTGGTTGCTACATGGTGGGGGAGAGGAGGGGAAACATTCCCGTGGATGCAAATCACGCACTGAGCCTTAACGGCCGAGCTAATTTCTTTTAACGCTTCTGTGGGCATTGTTTCGGATGCCGTTCTCCCTTTTCCCCATTAAACCTGGCACAGACGGGCCCCCTGACACCACATGCTGTTCACATCCCACCCGCTCTGGGGAGCCACATTGGACCCGGCGCACGGGTTCTGCTGCCGCCTTCGGTGGGCGATGGGTCCTCAGAGGCCCATGGAGAAGGGGAGAGGCTTCCATAAAGGAATGTTAACAGCGTAGCAGGCGTTGGGGGAATCTGGGCAGGATGAAGAACGGACCCGCCGAATGCCAGGAACAGCCCGTCTGGCTTCACGCAGGGCTCCATAAGTACCATATCCTGTCCCTGATAGTGGTAGGACCAGATGTGGCCAAGATCAACACCAGAGCCTCGCGAGAGCCCTGCGGGATAATCTCACCGACTGGAAGGTCACCCCAGCCGACCGTCCTTCCCTCCTAAGCTCATGGCTCTGCCACGTCGCAGAACTTTGGGTTGGGAAAACGTAGCCGCCTCCTTTCCGTCATGGCACTTCCAAGGCAGCACATGACAAAGAAGGATGTAGACAAGCTGGAATGTGTCCAGAGGAGGGCAACAAAGATGGTGAGGGGCCTGGAGACCAAGTCCTAGGAGGAAAGGTTGAAGGAGCTGGGTATGTTTAGCCTGGAGAGGAGAAGACTGAGAGGGGATATGATAACCATCTTCAAGTACTTGAAGGGCTGTCATAGAGAAGAGGTGCCGAGTGGTTTTCTGTTGCCCCAGAAGGTCGGACCAGAACCAATGGGTTGAAGTTAAATAAAAAAAGTTTCTGTCTAGACATTAGGAATAACTTTCTAACAGTTAGAGTGGTTCCTCAGTGGAACAGGCTTCCTCGGGAGGTGGTGAGCTCTCCTTCCCTGAAGGTTTTTAAGCAGAGGCTAGATGGCCATCTATCAGCAATGCTGATTCTATGACCTTAGGCAGATGATGAGAGGGAGGGCATCTTGGCCATCTTCTGGGCATGGAGTAGGGGTCACTGGGTGTGTGTGTGGGAGGTTGTTGTGAAATTCCTGCATTGTACAGGGGGTTGGGCTAGGTAGCCCTGGTGGTCCCTTCCAACTCTATGATTCTATGAAATATTTAAACAGAATAACCAAACAGAAACCTCATAAGCCAGTTAAAACAAGAGCAGTCATAATAAAAAGCAGCATACTTCGACCATGTGTTGACAGGGAGCCTGAAGGACGTTCAGATTCGCATTATACAACTATCTTTGGCGAGGCTGTTTCATGCTGGATGCCACCACAAAGAAGACCCTGTCTCTCATCAAAGTAACATCCGAAGGTGCCTATCATTCAGACGGACTATTGGTCTGTCTAGGACACTGTTACCTTGACTGGCTGTGGCTCTCAAGAAAAGAAAGGTCTTTCCCATTCCCCGAATCCAATTTGTGTTCCCTGCAGCCACACAGCAACTCTAGAGAACTGCTTCTTTAAAAAAAAAAAAAAACTTTTGTTTTTTAAAGATCCCAGACGGGCTTGCAATGGCGCTACAGGGGGAGGGAGGACTCCTGCCTCCCTCCCCAAGCCATTTTCCCATGTGAAAACCACACCGGGGGTGGAGTAATATCCCCAATTTTTCTGCTCCATTTGGAGTATCTATGCATTATTTTGGCCCTGAGATCTAGGGGACCTTCAGCAATCATGCGCTCTGCCGCTGAGCCTGTGGCCCCCGCCAAGTGATCACTGAGTTTGGGGAGGGGAGGGACTTCAATGCCATAGAGTCCAGTTGCCAAGGCAGCCATTTTCTCCTGGTAAATTGATCTTGATGGGCTGGAGATCAGTTGTAATAGCAGGAGATCTCCAGCTAGTACCCGGAGGCTGGCAACCTTGCTCTGAGTCACAGCACCTAACCTCTGAAAGTAGAGGTTTTCCAGAGCGAGGCCTCCGAAGCAGATTATAAGAAATTGTTATTCTGAGCAAGAGAATGCCAATTAAAAAAAAAAAACCCTCTTCCATTTTTAAAATGACTGAAATGTAAGATTGAACTTGGGAACGTGGCATGGTATAGGCCAATCTTGGGAACTAAGTATGATGGGTTCTTGGATGGGAGACCACCAAGGCAGGCGATGCAGGGGAAGGCAATGGCGAACCACCTCTGCTTCTCCCTTGCCTTGAAAGCCCCTTGCTGAGGTTGCCATCATGTATTTGTAACTTCTTTATGTAAGTGGGACTGAATTTTATCTCTGGTGTTTACTAAACAACAGCCATGAGAAAACCAGTCCAACAAACGTCTTAACAGTGTTTCCCGGGAATGCAGACTGCCAGGAGGAATATTTAAAGCAGCTCTGTTGCATAATCACCATTTCCCGAACTTAAAAGGCTGGTGCGTGGCATCTGAGGAAGTGAGCTGTGATTCACGACAGCTCGTCCTGGAATCAGTGTTGTCAGTCCTGAAGGTGCTGTCGGCCTTCTGTTTTGTTTTCTAATAGGGAGGCAGTCTGGTGGAGGGTTCTCCTGTGTGAGCCCCTGATACAAGCCATCCTAGGACTCTTTTCAGTGGTGACGCACAGCAGAAATGCCCCCTAGATTGTGCTTTGGCTTTTGGGCAGAGCTCAGCATATTTAGACGACTGGGGAAGGCAGTGGCAATCCACCTCGTAAACATAGTCTGCCTAGTAAATGTCGAGAGGTGATGAACACACGAACACCTGAAGCTGCCTTCTACTGAATCAGACCCTTGGTCCATCTGTATTGTCTACTCAGACCAGCAGCGGCTCTCCAGGGTCTCAGGCAGAGGCCTTTCACATCACCTACTTGCCTAGAGGAGGGTGCCGAGTTGTTTTCTGTTGCCCCAGAAGGTCGGACCAGAACCAACGGGTTGAAATTAAATCAAAAGAGTTTCCATCTAGACATTAGGAAGAAATTTCTAACAGTTAGAGCGGTTCCTCAGTGAAACAGGCTTCCTCGGGAGGTGGTAAATGCTCCTTTCCTGGAGGTTTTTAAGCAGAGACTAGATGGCCATCTGTCAGCAATGCTGATTCTATTACCTTAGGCAGATGATGAGAGAGAGGGTAGGTTGGCCATCTTCTGGGCATGGAGTAGGGGTCACTGGATGTGTATGTGGGAGGTAGTTGTGAAATTCCTGCATTGGGCAGGGGGTTTGACTAGATGACCCTGGTGGCCCCTTCTAACTCTATGATTCTAGTCCCTTTAACTGGAGATGCCAGGGATTGAACCTGGGACCGTCTGCATGCCAAGAGATGCTCTTCCACTGAGCCACAGCCCCCTCTGCATGGGGTGATGTCACCCCATGGGTCAGTAATGTAGTCACCTTTATCTTTAAGCATATTAGCTGTGTTTGTCACTAGCAGTAGAAAAGAGCAAGAGTCCAGTAGCACCTTAAAGACGAACAAAATTTCTGGCAGGGTGTGAGCTTTCGTGAGTCACAGCCACAGCTCATGAAAGCTCATACCCTGCCAGAAATTTTGTTTGTCTTTAAGGTGCTACTGGACTCTTGCTCTTTTCTACTGTTAGTTAATAATTTGTTTTTTAATTACACTGACAATGCATTCGGGGCCTCTTTTACAAAGCTGTCACTTGAGGTTAGGGTTGCCAGCTCTGGGTTGGGAAATACCTGGAGATTTTTGGGGTGGAGCCCGTGGAAGGTGGGGTTTGGGGAGGGGAAGGACCTCAGTAGGTTATAATGCCATAGAGTCCACCCTCCACAGCAGCCATTTTATCCAGGGGAACTTTTCTTGATCGTCTGGAGATCGATTGTAATAGTGGGGGATCTCCAGCCGCTAGCTGGAGGTTGGCAACCCTAGAGATGCAAGAGCAGCTTCAGACATATCCCCAAATGCTGTTGATTATATTTAATTGACCTGTTGACTGAGTTTGTAGCTGAGCTTCCTACTCCCTAAACTCCAAGCAGGGAAGTGTTTTGGGTTTGTTTGGGAGGGAGGAAAGATGATTTCCCAGGCTAGCCTGATCTCTCAGCTCTCAAAATCTAAACAGGGTCAGTCCTGGTTTGTACTGGGATGGGAGACCACCAAGAGAGTCTAGGGTTGCTACACAAAGGCAGGCAATGGCAAACCACCTCTGTTTGTTTCTTGTCTTTAAAACCCTACGGGGTTGCCATAAATTGGCTGCAACTTGACAGCACTTTCCGCCACCCAAGCTTATCAAAAAGACAGATTAAATCCAATCAGCATGTCTTTAGAGGCTTAAAATAGCTGCCAAGGTGTTTTCTGATGCCTAGCTGTGTGTACGTTTGGGGGGGGGGGTCTGACGAGAGGAGTTAGCTCAGATGATTCCTAAGCCAGAGAGGAGACCACAGTCTCTGTGTCCAAAAGAATTTGCTCTCTTTGGATGCTTCCACATGGTGACGGTTCTCCTCCTGGCTCTTGTTCTGGCTGCAAATGCAGAGGCATTCTCAGCAAGAGTGGAGCATCCACATGGCTGTTTCCCCAATGTTGCCCTTGGCCCCAGACCCTCTGTGGCAACTACTCCCCAAAGGGTAAGGAATCAACGTGAAACCATGGGCTAATATTGATGCCATTGATTTTGTGAATAATATATAGTAAATTTAATTTAACATCAAGAAGATAAAAGTAATGACTACAGGAGACTTACACAACTTTAAGGTTGACAATGAGGAAACTGAAATTGTTGGACTTTCTATTCCTTGGCTCCATCATCAACCAAAAGGGAGACTGCAGCCAAGAAATAAGGAGGAGATTGAGACTGGGAAGGGCAGCCATGAAGGAGTTAGAAAAGATTCTGAAGTGTAAGGATGTGTCACTGGCAACCAAGATCAAGTCAATTCATGCCATTGTATTCCCTATTACTATGTATGGGTGTGAAAGCTGGACATTGAAGAAAGCTGATAGGAAGGAAGTCGATTCCTTTGAAATGTGGTGTTGGAGGAGAGTGTTACGGATACCGTGAACTGCCAAAAAAACAAATCAATGGGTTATAGATCAAATCAAGCCTGAACTGATCGGAGAAGCTAAAATGACTAAACTGAGGCTATCGCATTTTGGTCACATTGTGAGAAGACAAGAGTCACTGGAAAAGACAGTAATGCTAGGAAAAGCTGAGGGCAGCAGGAAAAGAGGAAGACCCAACAAGAGATGGATGGACTCAATAAAGGAAGCCACAGCCTTCAATTTGCAAGACCTTGAGCAAGGCTATCAAAGATAGGACATTTTGGAGGACTTTAATTCATAGGGTCGCCATGAGTTGGAAACGACTTGAAGGCACTTAACACACACACACAAATTTAATACAGACACAAAAATAATACAAATATAAACAACTTGTATGTAGCTCTGTTCAAGCCTCCATGTATCTATGCTAAACATGACAAATAAACATAAAAACACAAAAATTACAACAGGGCAACAATGTATCCAAAAACAATATCACAGCTCAGACCAAATGTGATTCAGCTGTGAAGCCTTCTTCAGTGGTAAGGTTGCCAACCTCTAGGTACTAGCTGGAGATCTCCTGCTATTACAGCTGATCTCCAGCCAATAAGAGAACAGTTCACTTGGAGAAAATGGCCTCTTTGGCAATTGGACTCTGTGGCATTGAAGCCCCTCCCCAAACCCCACCCTCCTCTGGCTCCACCCAAAAAACCTCCCACCCACATGGCGAAGAGGGACCTGGCAACCCTATTAAGTTGTCTGAATAATACACTTCTGAATGCAACTATGCCATTGTGAAAGTACATAAATGTATGGTAAAATTGCAATCTTTAGACTGAGTAAAATGACATTTGTAAAGCGTAAAGTCTAAAATTGGTTTATATTTATTCCATCCAGACTTGCCTTTGTAGTCTTAGGCTCCTATAGATGTATACCTTTCACTGTCTCTCTGTCTTCAAGATGTATAAAGTTAAAATGGGCTATAGAGATATGTCAGTGCTTTTTAAAAGCCCTTTTACAGTGTTGCAGGATGGGGAGTGGCATGCTTTGGTGGCAGTCTTGGGGGGGGGAGTATTTCTTTGAAAAACAGTTCGTCTTAAAGCAGGTTTATGAAAGATAACAGCAGAGCATCGCTGGAAGGTGCGCAAAAGCACAACAGATTTGTGCAGATTTTGGTAAGGAAGGCTGCTCCTGGTTTGGAGCTATTGGGAAGCAAAACCGCCACGGGGAAGCAGCCTTAGATGGATTGCTGTGATCCCCTGTGGGTCGCACTGTAATTGGATAGAGGGCTGGGGGCAGCCTCGCCAAAGTCTGGGGGCATTTAGATAACCTTCGTTCATTGATGGCAGTGGGGTGTTTTTTTTTTAATAACCCCTCCTAGCCAGAGTCTGAAGGCCAAACTACACATTATGTTTTGAGGAGTTGGGTCCAGATTCCCTTTTCCCCTGCAGTCGCACAACAGCTGCAGGGAAAGGCATTTTTAAAGTTCCCCCGGACGATGGTGCAGGAGGTGGAGGGGCTTCTACCCCCAATGCTGTTTTCCCAAGCTGAAATGGCTGAGGGGGTTGTGATTTGCTCATCTTTGGAGCTGTTAGCGGCGTATTCTGTGCAAAAATCACATATTTGAATGCTCCGCTATGTGTTAAAAACAACCCTCTTGGCAAGTGGAAAATGAGCAGACCAAGGAAAGATTGGGCTGCTTCATAGGGTTGCCAGGTTCCTCTTTGTAAGAGGCGGGAGGTTTTTGGGGCGGAGCCTGAGGAGGGCAGGGTTTGGGGAGGGACTTCAATGCCATAGAGTCCAATTGGCAAAGCAGCCATTTTCTCCAGGTGAACTGATCTCTATCGGCTGGATATCAATTGTAATAGCAGGAGATCTCCAGCTAGTACCTGGTGGTTGGAACCCCTACTGCTATAGCCTATCTCCTTGATGTGCTAGCTATCTGTTTGCAGGAATTCTTACATGGGTAGGGTTGCCAACCCTAGCAGGAGATCTCCAGCTAGCAGGAGCTCTCCAGCTAGTACCTGGAGTTTGGCAACCCTACATGACACCCATGGGAACCACATTGGGCCCCCGTAACCTTAAAGCGTGGAGGGGGTGGCAGCAGCAACAGGGTCTCCCTGAGTTGGTAGGCTGTTTTTCCAATGCATCTTCCAGGAGGTGGGAGACACAACTGGAACAGGCAGGGCGTGGGTGGGCCCTTCTCTCCTGGTTCCCTGCCAAGCTGGGATCCCGGTCATGACCTGTCACCCAGCCTCCTCTGTTCCACAGCTTCCCACACACCACTGCCCGCAGGCTGCTGTAAATATTTACTCAGACTGAAGCCCCCTTCTCCCCCCCACCTGCCCTGTGACTCACTTTCCCAGGTTGCCCCCTTGCCTTTTGCCATCTGTTGGTTTCTGAATGTTACTCTGCCCTCCAGGGCAAACCCCAGATGTTCCCATCCTTTCAAAGGCCAGGCAATAAATGGGCTCTTTTGTTTCCAGAATGTACAGACCAAGTTCCTGCTTTGCCTTCAACTTTAACCTCAGAGATGTTCAGCACTGAGGGTTCACCCGGCACCATCAGCAGGGTTGCCAACCTCCAGGTGGCAGCTGGAGAGCTCCTGCTATTACAACTGATTTCCAGCCGATAGAGATCGGTTCCCCTGGAGAAAATGGCCGCTTTGGAAGGTGGACTCTATGGCATTGAAGTCCCTCCCTTCCCCAAACCCCGCCCTCCTCAGGCTCTGCCCCCACAAACCTCCGCCTGAGGCGAAGAAGGACCTGGCAACCCTAACCATCAGAAAAGGTCTGAGAGAGAGAGAGAGAGAGAGAGAGAGAGAGAGAGAGAGAGAGAGAGAGAGAGAGAGAGAGAGAAAATAAAATTTCCCTGCAAGGAGAAAAATAGCATCTCAAGGAAAAGCTAGGCTAGAATGAAATCAGGAAACCAAATGTTTCATAGAATCAAACTTGGCAGAATTCAAATTTGATATTTATGACTTCGAACCCGCTCAAATATTGTTTACAAAATTTAAGGCATATTTTTAAACTACTTATATCTTAACTGTCATTATGGAGGAACTTTAAAGCCAAAGTAAGTGCTGGTTTTATTTGCCTGCTATATTCAGTGAATTTTACGCCTTTTTAAAAACAAACTCCTAAATCCTGCATAAGTCATAAGACTTAAAATAAATCAGAGTGGAAGAGCTAGTGTTCATGATTTAGCTACCAAATTTGAGCTAAGATAATGAATTTAGTATTATTATTACTGTATACGGCACCGTCAATGTAGAAACTGCTTGAGACTGTAGCATAAGCATAAAGGCAGGTCTCTGCCACCAAGGAGTTTGCACACTCAATTTCCACAGCGCTGCTGCTGCTGGCTGGGAGGAAGTACTGCAGGCGGCGGTCTGACGTGGGCTGGCTGAATTAGCCAATTTTGCAGGTGACCAACGGGCGGTTCACGTCGCCCTGTAAATCCCCAGAATCTGCCTTGACTGTTCACCGTGAACAATTTGTCTCTGGAGCAAGAACGGAGCCGTTGCCTGCCTGCCCTCCTTGCCCGCCCTGTGCATGTTTTGCCTTGCCCACAGTCTGCGCGGTTACAACTTGCCACCCGATTCTCCCTTGCCTGCGCCTTCAGCCTGCTAGCTCTGACATGTCAACTGAGAGGGTGGTGCCGAAGGGCTCCCGCTTTAGGCAAGTTTCCAGTGGAATACAGAAAAAATGTAGGTCTTAATTTCAGGGTTGAGTCCATGGGCAGAACAGTCACATGACCGTTCGACACACCAAGCTTGGCACAGGATCAGTTGTGGTTCACAGGACACACTACTGCTGCTGCTGCTGATGGGTAGAGTATAGGAACAGGAAGGCCCATCTCTGAGAGCCAGTGTGGTGTAGTGGTTAAGAGCGGTGGTTTGGAGCGGTGGACTCTAATCTGGAGGACCGGGTTTGAGTCCCCACTCCTACACATGAGCAGCAGACACTATTCTGGTGAATTGGGTTAGTTTCCCCATACCTACACATGAAGCCAGCTGGGTGACCTTGGGCTAGTCCCAGCTCTGTTTGAGCTCTCTCAGTCCCGCCTACCTCACAGGGTGTCTGTTGTGGGGAAGGGAAGGTGATTGCAAGCCCGTTTGATTCTTCCTTAAGTGGTAGAGAAAGTCGGCATATAAAAACCAACTCCTCTTCCTCTACCTCGTCCTCTTCCCCTCCTCCTCCTTCTTCTTCGCCCTGAACTTAATTGGGTGAACTGTGGGCCAGCCATTCCCTGCCTGCCAGCCTAGCTGAGAAGTTAGGCTTGCTGAGACGTTAGAAGAGAATGTCCATTCCTCCGAGGGCCCTGACCTGGATAGCCCAGGCTAGCCAGACCTTGCCAGACTTCGGGAGCTACTTGGTTCATACTTAGATGGGAGACGACAAAGGAAATCCAGGGTCGCTATGCAGAAACGGGCAATGGCAAAACACCTGTGAACATCTCACTTTCCACCACCCCCCCCACCATAAACTCCTTTGAGGAAGGGAAGGGCATCTATCTGATCATTGAGAGCGCTTAAAACTCAGCGGCTGCTCCCGGGCCCTTCTGCTCCTCCGTAAACGACGCCATACCTCCGGCAACGCTAATTTCTGAACCAGGTTCCCATGCTCGCGTTCTCCATTTCCCCAAGATGCAGCTGCCTCTGGGGTGGAGCGTAGGTTTAGATTCTTGACTTCACTGAGCCGTAGGTGCCTCCCAGGCAGGGCAAACCGGCCTGCGTTTACACCCACGCCAGCCGCTGCACGAAAGGAGCCATTTGATGCGTGCATATGAAATGAGCAGCGGAGTTGAAAGGGGCTAGGATTTTAATTACCTGAGCTGGATGAAATCCAGGGCACCGAGAGCAAAAACCCAAGCTCTGCCAAAAAAGCTGGCAGGTTTTTTGGTTTTTTTCCCCCTTGGTAATGATTACAGTGAGGTTGCTGTCCTCGGAGCCCACTCCGTGTCCCGCCTCCCCAGCTTGCTGCTGCAGTAGCCCTGACATTCCAGTCGCCCCACAGCTGGCTACCTTGAATGGGAGCATTGGGGGGGGGGGAATCAGGAGCCATGCCGTGTTTCCACTGAGGTCCCCTGAGTGTCAAGGACATTTCCAGCCCGTCTGCCGGAGCAGCTGGTTGTGAGAAGGGGAGTTTAAGGGGAAGATTTATGAGACAAGTTAAAATTTAATTTGGGTGGCAGGGCTCATGTGGTTACGATGCTCCTGAATAAGATTAATTGCTCCTTTTCTCTCTGAGCAGTTTATATTCAGCCCCCCCCCCCCGCAACTTGGCATCGGGCAAAGGGAAGTTGGGGGGGGTAAGGTGCAGGACACTGCGGGAAGAGGTGATATCTTTTTGAGTAGTCGTCGAGTGGGGACACTTAAAAACAATATTGACTCAAAGGCTGAAGTCATCGCCCTGTCCTGTTCTAAATTGAAACATACGAGATGTCTGAACCCTGCAGAAATAAGTTTGGAGAAGTTGTTGGTCCCCATTGACTCCCTGCCCGCAGTGTGCCAACAACATAAGTTATTTGTGGCGCTTCGGCAGCATAAGGCCTGATCCCTGCTTGACTCTGGTGAAGCAAAACCCTGTTCCGTGGCACATTGCAGCGGCACCAGCATCTAGTGCAAACTGGGATGCTTCGCAGGGGTAGCCTGCCGGTTTGAACGTGATGCTGTACAAGTGCAAAATCCCAGGGGGCAGTGCTGAAGAGGAGAAGACTGAGAGGGGATATGATAACCATCTTCAAGTACTTGAAGGGCTGTCATATAGAGGAGGGTGCCGAATTGTTTTCTGTTGCCCCAGAAGTTAGACAAGAACCAGTGGGTTGAAATTAGATCAAAAGAGTTAGACATTAGGAAAAATCTTCTAACAGTTAGAGCGGTTCTTCAGTGGAACAGGCTTCCTTGGGAGGTGGTGAGCTCTCCTTCCCTGGAGTTTTTTAATAAGAGGTTAGATGGCCATCTGTCAGCAATGCTAATTCTGTGACTTTAAACAGACAATGAGAGGGAGGGCACCTTGGCCATCTTCTGGTCATGGAGTAGGGGTCACTGTGTGTGTATGTGTGTGTGTGTGTGTGTGTGTGGGAGGTAGTTGTGAATTTCCTGCATTGTGCAGGGGGTTGGACTAGATGACCCTGGTGGTCCCTTCCAACTTTATGATTCCATGATTCTATGATCCTAGTGCCGTGTTGAAGCCAAAGGAATAACAGAGCCCATTCCCATTTACAGAAGGTTCCTTCCTTGCTTTTCCTGAAAGCCACGGGCAAGCAAAAGACACGTGTGCCTATCTGCAAGCTGTGGATATTCTCAGGAAGTTCATCTTCACACCAAGCATAATTCACGGCCACTTTTGTTGTGGCAATGGCCACTAGTTTTTTAATAGGGCTAGAGGGGGAACTGAGAGCCGGTGTGGTGTAGTGGTTAAGGTCTGGGAAACCCAGGTTCGAATCCCCACTCGCACCACGGAAGCTTGCTGGGTGACCTTGGGGCTGTCACACACTCTCAGCCCAGACCTTGGCTAGTATTTGGATGGGAGACACAGAGGCAGGCAATGTCAAACAACCTCCGAAACATCTAGGGTTACAAGGTCCCTCTTCGATACCAGTGGGAGATTTTTGGGGCAGAGCCTAGGAGGGTGGGATTTGGGGAGGGGAGGGACTTCCATGCCATAGAGGCCAATGGCCAAAGTGGCCATTTTCTCCAGGTGAACTGATCTCTAGCGGCAGGAGATCAGTTGTAATAGCAGGAGATCTCCAGCTACTACCGGGAGGCTGGCCACCCTAGAAACATCTCTTGCCTTGAAAACCTTACGTGGTCACCACAAGTCAGCTGTGACTTGAGGGCAAAAGGGAACAAAAGGGAAAAAAGAGGGGGAACTGAGCAGAGCTGACCATGGTTAGTACATGGATGGGAAATTACCCAAGTAAACTGGGGTTGTATGCAGAGGAAGGCAGTGGCAAATCTCCTCTGCTCCTCTCTTGCCTTGAAAACCTCATGGTCCCAAGGTTGCTGTGAGTTAGTTGTGACTTGAGGGCATGCAGTCACTATCATTATTATTATTAGACGGGGAAACCACCATGGCCTTTTATGCATTTTCTGTATTTTTATGTTCTGTTTACATAGTAAGCCACCCTGAGCTCTATAAGGTAGAAAGGCAATAAATGTTTTAAATAAATTAAATAAAACAAACCACATGGAAGAGGGGGAAGTGTTGCCACGTCTAGGGATGCTGAGAACTTCGGAGCCAGCATGTTTGGCAGGGAAACATACCGTCTTCGGCGGCAGCAATCGCTAGGGAGCTGAGCCTTCAATCTCCTTGTCTTACCACTCAAGCAATGTGCTTAACAGCTTTCTGGCTGCACAGGAGCTGTCATGGCGGAGCTTCATTTCCTTCTGCCTTACTGCAGCTGGGGAAAACTTACAGGTGTCTGTATTTTTTTCCCTAGTGGGGGTAAAAACAGTCCAGGAGCTGTTGTTGTTTTGCCAGCCAGAAAATGACAGGGAAGGAAAATGGTTGAGGTATCTTTCCCTTCCCAGGTATTCTCCTTCTTGATAAATCAACCCGAGGCCGCATTTGCAAAAGAATAAAAAATGCCTCTGCTTAATCACTTGCCTCGAAAGCCCTTTGCTGGGGTCTCCATAAGTTGGTTGCGACTTGGTGGCATGTACTCACATGCAACATACATAACATGGGAGGGAAGGTGGCATGGTATAGCCCGATCTCGTCAGATCTCAGAAGCTAAGTACGGTGGGTACTTGAATGGGGGACCACCAAGGAAGGTTCTGCAGAGGAAAGCAATGGCAGACCACCACTGCTTCTCACATGCCTTGAAAGCCCCTTCCTGGGGTTGGTTGTGATTTGATGCCACTTTACTAGGGTTGCCAACCTTCAGGTACTAGCTGGAGCTGTCCTGCTCTTACAGCTGATCTCCAGCCAACAGAGATTCATTCTGCCCCCGAAATCTTCACGTATTTCCCAACCCAGAGCTAGCAACCCTACACTTTACACACACACACACACACACACACACACACACACACACACACTATGTACTTGAGCCCTTAAAAAGTGAAAAGCAGCCCCAGAGGGCTTAATTGGTGGGGGGAAGAGGAACAGGGGCTGCTTAATACTTTCCCTTGCTGCTCAAAATCATCCCTTTCCCCAGCCATTTTGTGGGGAAAGACCCTGAGAATTATTCACATGTCTTCTCCCTCCCCACACACCATGAGTGTAGCCGGGACCTGACTAGAGTTGCCAGGTCTCTCTTTGCCACCGGTGGGAGGTTTTTGGGGCGGAGCCTGAGGAGGGCGGGGTTTGGGAGGGGAGGGGCTTCAGTGCCATAGAGTCCAATTGCCAAAGCGGCCATCTTCTCCAGGCGAACTGATCTCTATCGGCTGGAGATCAGTTGTAATAGCAGGAGATCTCCAGCCACTACCTGGAGGCTGGCAACCCTAGGCCTGACTCTTCATTTCAGACCTGGCCTCCCTCCAGCTGCCCACCTACTTATTTGTTTTTTTAAAAAACAGTTGATCAGTTCTGCAGCTGCTGCCCTCAGCTCATCCCCCTTCTCTTCTCCACCTCTCCTCTTGGAACCCTGTCGACTGCTAACCCCACAACCCACTCATGCTGGGCTTTGTTCCTCCTCCCAGATTTCAACCACAAACATCTTTTGGCCCCGGACACTGGGTTTGGGATGATGCTCTGTCCCCCACCCTCCAGCTAGTTAATTTTCCACAGGCCTTTGTCCCAGTCGCTATGAATCACAAAGCCCAAATGCACTCCTGGACTCCTGAGGCCATCAATCTCACTTAGATGCCAGTTTACACCGCTCCCTGCAGGAACTCTCTAACTGGGATTGCCCTCCTATTAATCTGCCGCCATCCCGGCTTCCCTCCCCATTAGACTCCCGCCAGTTAGTGTGATAAAAAATCCTTAGTAGCTGAGTAACACCAATGGTGTAGCAAGCCGGACGCGCAGCAAATAGAAACGAGCGCTATTTGCGAGCATTCCCCTTCCCTAGTTTAGGAATCTTGGTTTCAAGACTTGACGTGATTCAGAGGGCATCTGGGTTAATTCTGAGACTGACCTGTTGTTGTCACTCTATCCTACGGTTGTCAGGCCCCTCTCCGCTACCGGTTGGAGGTTTTTGGGGCAGAGCCTGAGGAGGGCGGGGTTTGGGGAGTCCAATTGCCAAAGCGGCCATTTTCTCCAGGGGAACTGGTCTCTATCGGCTGGGGATCAGTCATAACAGCAGGAGATCTCCAGGTAGTACCTGTACGTTGGCAACCCTACTCTTTATAGATGCATTTTTGTTTTGGGTTTTTGATACTCTTGCTGATTTTAATGGGTTCATTTCTGTTTGCTTAATAATTGTGGTTACTTATATATTTGGTAACTTATTAAAACCATGAGCTTCTTTTGCAGGCCAGTTCTGCCCAAAAAAGCATCTTCTAAAGAACATTAAGGAGGACTTTGATTCATAGGGTCGCCATGAGTCGGCAGCGACTTGACGGCACTTAACACACACAAAGAACTTTATTTTTTAACTTAATTTTTTTATTTATGTCATTTATTTATTTATTTTTCAAAATTCTAGCCCTCCCTTGCCCTTTCTCACAGAGACACAATGAGGATTGCACCTAGTGAGTGAGTGAGTACAGTCAAGTAGATTCCTTTGAAATGTGGTGTTGGAGAAGAGTGTTACGGATACCATGGACTGCCAAAAAAACAAATCAGTGGGTTCTAGATCAAATCAAGCCTGAACTGACCCTAGAAGCTAAAATGACTAAACTGAAGCTATTGTAGTTTGGTCACATTATGAGAAGACAAGAGTCACTGGAGAAGACAGTCATGCTAGAAAAAGTTGAGGGCAGCAGGAAAAGAGGAAGACCCAACAAGAGATGGATCAACTCTATAAAGGAAGCCCCGGCCCTCAGTTTGCAAGATCTGAGCAAGGCTGTCAAAGATAGGACATTTTGGAAGACACTGATTCATAGGGTCGCCATGAGTCGGAAGCGACTTGTCGGCACTTAATACACACACAGTCAACAAAATGGGACGTTCAGTTAACTATACATTAGGACTGTAGAAGTCTGGAACCACTGGAAGAGAACTGAAGCATAGCTAAGTATTAACACGACACATTAAGAGGTGCAAAAAATTACAGAAAAATTACTTACAGTAAGCGATGCACATCTGTATAGACCTTATGATTTATCCAAGTAAGTTTGTGACACCTCTGTCAGAACTGGACTCCCTTGGAAGGCTGAGCTTTTAGGGAAGAGCCCACCGTTAAGGCTGGCGAGGTGATGTGCCCCAACCTTTTTGAGCCTGCGGGCCCATTTGGAATTCTGACATGGCACGGTGGGCACAGCTGCCCACAAAATGCCTGCCACAAAATGGCTGCTGCAAGAGGCGGAGCCAGCCACAAAATGGTGGCCACAGCTTCACTTCAGAAACACAGGGCAGATTCTTAAGCTCTGGTGGCAGCTACTGGCCAAGAAACATTTTTTAAAAATCTGCACAGCCAATCAAATCTCCAGTTGTCAATCAGAAGCCTTGCTGGGCAAAAGGCCTACCTGGCCCCACCCTCTTCCTAAGAGAGCCAGCATGGTGTAGTGGTAAAGAGCAGTGGTTTGGAGCGGTGGAGTTTGATCTGGAGAACCAGGTTCGATTCCCCACTCCTCCACACGAGTGGCAGAGGCTAATCTGGTGAACCGGGTTGGTTTCCCCACTCCTCCACACGAAGCCAGCTGGGTGACCTTGGGCAAGTTACAGCTCTGTTAGAGCTCTCTCAACCCCACCTACCTCACAGGGTGTCTGTTGTGGGGAGTGGAAGGGAAGGTGATTGTAAGCCGGTTTGATTCTGCCTTAAGTGGTAGAGAAAGTCGGCATATTAAAACCAACTCTTCTTCTTCTAAAAACAGTTGGTGGGTCCCAGAAAAGGTGTTGGCAGGTGCCATGGCACCCATGGGCGCCATGTTGACTCCTGAGCAAAATTGTTCCATGGGGACCACCATGTGGGCTTTCTGGTTCAAGCATCAAAATGTCTCACGTCTGTCTCTGTGGGCTAGATGGACCTTTGGTTTTCATTCTGGAAGTCGCACGGACATATCACAGTATTTATCTGATCAGCCTGCAGTGTTGTCGTTGGATGTAAAAATAAAGATTACAGGCGGGGGTAGGAGGAGATGCGTCAGTCAGGAACACTATGTACAACATCCTTTCTTTCCAAACCAGACCACAGTTATTAATCGTAAGATCACAGTGGGATCTTACGACAAAATAAGGCAATGCTCTAACTGTCCTACTTAAGTAAAGACAACACAGGGTCTAGTGGTCCTTCAGCAGTAATCAATGAAACAGAGAGAAGAGAAAGCTTTTGCCTCTCTCCACTGCCCCCTCTCCCGCAGGCAGTCAAAATAAAAAATGGGCCACGGCTCAGTGGTACAGTACATGCTTTCCATTCAGAAAGGTTTAATCGCTGGCATCTCCAGGTAGAAAGACCTCGAGCAGTAGCGCTAGGATAGACCTTATTCAGCCAGAGTCGAAATCACACTGGTGGTTTGGCAGGAAATGAGGGGACAGGAGCAGAGCCTGCTGGATCAGGTCATTGGTCCATCTAGTCCAGCATGTTGTTTCACACGGCAGCCAACCGGTAGCCTTGGAGGGCCAAACTAATAGTAGAAGAAGAAGAAGAAGAGTTGGTTTTTATATGCTGACTTTCTCTACCACTTAAGGGAGACTCAAACCAGCTTACAATCACCTTCCCTTCCCCTCCCCACAACAGACACCCTGTGAGGTAGGTGGGGCTGAGAGAGCTCTATCAGAGCTGTAACTTGCCCAAGGGCACCCAGCTGGCTTCATGTGTAGGAGTGGGGAAACCAGCCCGGTTCACCAGATTAGTCTCCACCATTCATGTGGAGGAGTGGTTAATCGAACTCAGTTCTCCAGGTCAAAGTCCACTGCTCCAAACCACCGTTCTTAACCACTACACCACGCTGGCTCCCCTTCCCTAAGAAGAAATAAAAAGCAAAGAAGCCAAGGCCTTCCCCGATGTTGCCTCCTAGTACTGAGTTTCAGAGGTTTGCTTCCTGTGTATAGGGAGTTTCCCTTTGCTCGCTACGGCTAGTAGCCATTGACGGGCTTGTCCTCCATGAATCTGTCTAACCCCCTTGTAAAGTTGCTTGTGTTTGTGACTAGGGTTGCCAACCTCCAGGTACTGGCTGGATACCTCCTGCTATTACAACTGATCTCCATCTGACACAGATCAGTTCACCTGGAGAAAATGGCCTCTTTGGCAAATGGACTCTATGGCATTGAAGTCCTTCCCCTCCCCAAACCCCGCCCTCCTCAGGCTTCACCCCGAAAACCTTCCGCCGGTAGCGAAGAGGGACCTGGCAACCCTACTGTTAATCTTCTCAAAGAACTCCAAAAGGTTGGTCAGGCAGGGCTTCCCTTCGCAGAAGCCATGCTGATTTTCCCTCAGCAGGCTTTTTTCCTCAATGCCCTTAATAATTCTGCCTTTAATAACAGTTTCTACTAGTGTTTACCTAGAACAGGTGTTAGGCTAACTGGCCTGTAAGTCCCTGGCTCCCCTCTAGACACGAGGGTGATTCCATAGCTAAGAGCTAGATCACAGAAAGCATCTCTAGTTAAAAACATCGGGAAGTTGCTTCGGACCTTGGCCAGGTATTGCAGATTGCGGTGTACACTATTTCATTCATTCATTCATTCATTCATTCATTCATTCACTCCCTCCTTTCCTCTCCAATGAGAACCCAAAGTGGCTTACAACATCATTCTTGCCTCCCCTTTTTATCATCACAACAATAACCCTGTGAGGTAGTTCAGGCTGAGAGACTGTGTCTGGGCCAAGGTCACCCAGTGAGCTTCCATGTCAAGAGTGGGGATTCGAACTAGGGTCTCCCAGTTCTTAGTCTGGCACACGTGTTCAGAACAGGAAGTAAGGAATGTCCTCCTCCCCTCTGGCCTGTCACTGGGAGCAGAGGCTTGTTCTTATTTTGGAACCAGTCCTGCTTCTGATATATTACAAGCCTTTTCATGTGAATCTTTGGTGGATTCTCATATCCATATTTAGATGCTCGGCAAAGGCATGAGATGATTGCCTATCTGACTATCTACCTGTCACCATCTAGTTACATGCCTCTTTCCCCCAACGTAGCATAAGCCAAAGGACAGATCCCTGCCTCGAAGCTCTCGCAACCTAAATTTATGCAGGGGTAAGGATGTCAGGAAAGGAGCTTTTGTGTCCATACCCTCTCGAATGCTGGAGAAGGCCATTTCTAAAGAGAGACCCACATCCTGTAAAAAGTGCAAGCTGGAGCTGAATTAGTGGGAGCCACTTGCTAATGGCTGGTAGAAATGCTTGCTTTTCCTCCCAAGCCCTTCTTCCCTCTCCTGGGGCCTGAGATTCCCCTGCTGCTAGGAAATTCTATCGTCTGCTCAGTGTGTCTTTCCCTTCATCTGCCTTGAGAGCATCTCTGCATTTGAAGCACTGCCACTGCGTTTGAAAGTGAGCAAGATGTTGTGAATCAGCAGGGTTGCATCCGGTTAAATATTGAACGGGTCTCCCTCGGCTTTGCCCTTCCCGCCCTTCTTGTTTCTAAAGATGCATTTGGCGTGGGGGGGTGGGGGAGAATAGCTACTGATGGAAAGGGGGAGACAGAAAACAGCAGCAGCCACCACCCAAGTCAGCAAATCAAGGGACAGTGCCGTAAAGAGACACGCCTCCTGTAAAGGAGGTCTGAGCAGCTCCTGAACCCAGTGGGACTCTGCTGTTTGCTTCCAGGCATGGGCCCTGATATAGCTGTTGCCTTGGACTGAGCGAGGGAGGCTAGGAAAACATATTTATTGGAAGAAGTGCGAGCAAGAAAGGAAGGAAGAAAACCAGAAGGGAGACAGATGGACAGATGGCAGAGGAAGTCTCCCAACATGGAAATGGTGTTTACCAAAGAATCAAGAGGGAATCCATCCGTAGCAGAGGTTGTAACCCCCATCTGGCCAGGGGATAACAGCCTCGAGTACAGGGGTGCGAGGTAAGGGGCTGCTAAGGCAAGGTCTCCAGGTTGCTCTGATAAGCAACCGATCCTAAATGGGAAGACTTAAGAGAATCAAGGCCCGAGGGATGCTCTGATCCGCCCCGGCCTCTTGAACACACAGACGCATGACTCTGCCTTATACTGACTCAGACCCTTGGTCCATCAAGGTCAGAATTGTCTACTCAGACCGGCAACTGCTCTCCAGGGTCTTGGGCAGAGGTCTTTCACATCACCTACTTGCCTAGTCCCTTTAACTGGAGATGCCGGGGATCGAACCTGGGACCTTCTGCATGCCAAGCAGATGCTCTACAGCTGAACCACAGTCCCTCCCTTCTTGAAGAGGCATCCTTAGCCAGTGTCCTAGAGCTACCAGAGGGGCCTTTGGTGTGAACTAGCACGCCTCTTCTGATGTCTTCTTTATTACTTCTAGGACTAATCCCTGGCCCTAAGAAGAGGTTCTGAACTTAGCTCCGTTCGCTCCAGATTCATAGAATCATAGAGTTGGAAGGGACCACCAGGGTCATCTAGTCCAACCCCCTGCACAATGCAGGAAATTCACAACTACCTTCCCCCCCACACCCCCTGTGACCCCTACACCATGCCCAGAAGATGCCCAAGATGCCCTCCCTCTCATGATCTGCCTAAGGTCATAGAATCAGCATTGGTGACAGAAGGCCATTTAACTTCTTCTTAAAAACCTTTAGGGAAGGAGAGCTCACCACCTCCCGAGGAAGCCTGTTCCACTGAGGAATCACTCTGACTGTTAGGAAATTCTTCCTAATGTCTAGACCCGTGATGGCGAACCTATGGCACGCGTGCCAAGTCTGGCACGCCGAGCCCTCTCTGTGGGCATGCGACTCCCCGCCCGGCTTTGAAGGGCTCCGGGCTGCCTGCAGGCAGCGCGGAGCCCTTCAAAGCTGCCCCGCCCCTGGACTCCCTGCCGCCCAGCTGCGGAACCCTGCCCAGGGACAAAACAAAAGAAAAAGGCGGCAAACTTTTAATTTAAACAGCTTCCCCGCCCCAAAAGGTGGAGAAGGCGCCTTCTGTCCCGGTAGCGCAAGGCACGGGTGACCCCTGCAACTACTGAGCGGGTGCTCCAGCCAACGTTTTTGCATTGATCTCCCCAGCAGCCCCGCTCGGAAGGAACCCAGACGGGCCCCTCCCCCTTCGCGTCTCCTGCCGCCGGACTGTTCCATCCCGAGCGCAGGAAGCAGGGAGATCTCCAGCCCTGGGCCGGCGACCTCCTCGCCGCCGACTTCTCCCACTCCTTCGTCCAGAACGTGGTCCGGCGGAGGAAGGACCAGCGGCAGCCTCAAGAGACTCCCGGCCGAGCGGGCGGTGGGGAAGGCGGTGGAGCGGCCGAGCCTCCCAGCCCCCTCGCCCCCTGCTCATCCAGCGTCCCTGCGTCCTGGGCTGGGATGCCTTTGGCGGTGGTGGCGGCGGCAGCGCCTGATTTGAGCTCCGGCTTGGGAAGAGGCTCGGGAGCAAGCATGCGCGCTTGCTTTTGGGGTGCCTCTCCTCCCCCCCCCCCCCACGGCAGCTCCTGCCCACGCAGCTTTCCTTTGCCCAAAACCAACAGTGGGGACGCAGCCCGGCCCTGGCTTTTGCCGTGAACCGTTTTGTGTGGTGACTGTTTGCCGCCAGTTTGTTTTTTAACCTCCCACCCGGGGGTGGGGGGGGGGAGGTGGGAAGGCTGAAGCCCGGTCGCAGGGAGACGGCTGTGTGTGTGTGAAGGCTTTTCTCTCTTTTCTTCCTTTTTCTGTCATTCTCTCTCCTATTCTTTCTCTCCTCTTTTTCTGTCTCTTCCCCCTTCTCTTTCTCTATTTTTTCTCTTCTTTCTTTTCTTTCTTTCTTTCTCTTCTTTCTTTCTTTCTTTCTCTCTCTCTCTCTCTCTCTCTCTTTCCTTCTTTCCCTGCTTCCTTTCTTCCTTCTTTCTGTCCTTCATTCTTTCCTTCCTTCCTTCCTTCTTTCCTTCCTTCTTTCCCTGCTTCCTTCCTTCCTTCTTTCTGTTCTTCATTCTTTCCTTGCTTCTTTCTTTCTTTCTTTCTTTCTTTCTTTCTTTCTTTCTTTCTTTCTTTCTTTCTTTCTTTCCTTCCTTCCTTCCTTCCTTCCTTCTTCCCTTTCTTTCCTTCTTTCTGTCCTTCCTTCCTTCTTTCCTTGCTTCTTTCTTTCCTTCCTTCCTTTCCTTCTTTCCTTCCTTCTTTCCCTGCTTCCTTCCTTCTTTCTGTCCTTCATTCTTTCTGTCCTTCATTCTTTCCTTCCTTCTTTTCTTCCTTCCTTCTTTCCTTCCCTGCAGATCGACCGCAGGCTGCAAGCTGCGCCCCCCTGGCACCTCGGTTGCCTGGGCTCACCGCTGGCTGCCCTCCCACCTGGGAGGAAGGGGAAGACCTGGGGGAGCAGAGGCACCCTCCAAGCCTTCTCTGCATAGCCTCCCCTAGGGTTGCCAACCTCCAGGTGGTGGCTGGAGATCTGCTTTTACAACTGATCTCTAGCCAATAGAGATCAGTTCACCTGGAGAAAAATGGCCACTTTGGCCATTGGGCTCTATGGCTGTGCAGTCTTCCTCCCCAAACCCCACCCTCCTCAGGCTCCACCCCCAAAACCTCCCGCCAGTGGTGAAGAGGACCTGGCAACCCTAGATTCCCCACACACACACACACCAGGAGATCTACACCCGGTATGGCCCAAGAACGATGTTATAAATATGCAAATGGCCCTTGGCAGAAAAAAGGTTCCCCACCCCTGTTCTAAACTAAAACCTCAGTATTCAGGTTAAATTGCCGCATTGGCACTCGGCGATAAATAAGTGGGTTTTGGGTTGCAGTTTGGGCACTCGGTCTCTAAAAGGTTCGCCATCACTGGTCTAGACGGAAACTCTTTCGATTTTGGTTCTTCCTTTGCTTTCCACAACCTTCACTGCAGTGAGTTTTTGCTGTAGCTTGGCTTCTTATTTGCATCGGTTTTTGCCCTCCTGAGACATGGCATCATTTGCTGGTCATTTTTCAAAGAAAAAAAATGAGAAAGCAACAACAGGTTGTGTGTGGTGGAGGGGAAATAACGACACAGTCAGAAAGCCCAGCAGCAGCCAAAACTCACTGCAGAGAAGACCCGGGCCTTTTATGCAGGGACATTTCCTGCCAACTGCTTCGGGGCTTCCTTTTGATCATGCATGTCTTTTCTGCCCATCAGAGGTCGCCTCGCTCTCTGCCTGGGTTTTGCCTGGTTTTCCAGAAGCTGTTTTTGTCAGAATCTGGAAAACACAGGCAAAACGCGTGGGGAGAGCTAGGCGACCTCTGACAGGCGGAAAAGGCATGCATGATCAAAAGGAAGCCCCGAAGCAGTAGGCAGGGGTGACCGCAGGAAAACGCCCCTGCGTAAAAGGACTCACATGATCTTTCATTCTCAGTATGACATATTTGCTTATTGTTTGGCTGTGACATTCTGAGTCACTGTGGGATGCATAGGGTTCCTTCTTGTGTGGTGCTCACTGTTGAGAGCCAGTATGGTGTAGTGGTTAAGAGCGGTGGTTTGGAGCGGTGGACTCTAATCTGGAGGACCGGGTTTGAGTCCTGTCTCCTCCACATGAATGGCAGACGCTAATCTGGTGAACCGGGTTGGTTTCCCTGCTCTTCCACGTGAAACCAGCTGGGTGACCTTGGGCTAGTCACAGCTCTTAGAGCTCTCTCAGCCCCACGTACTTCACAAGGTGTCTGTTGTGGGGAGGGGAAGGGAAGGGGATTGTAAGCTCGTTTGATTCCTCCTTAAGTGGTAGAGAAAGTGTACTTTATGGCTGAGTGGGGATTTAGCAGACATATGCCGACCGCAATAGCCAGAAATAGCCTGGACACAGAAAGCTAGCATATCAGGGGAAAAGGTCTATCCTTGTCTTCTGCCTGACATGCTAGTTTTCTAAGTGAGAGGGAATTTATGTATTTTGGATGGAGGGACTTTCAGTCTTTCCACCATCTTTCCACAGATAAAATAGCCACCTGCCCGTAACACTCAAATTCTCATAGCAAGAATACACTTCGTAAGCATCCCCTCCCCCCACCATTACATATTCCTGGAGCCCCTTCTCCACTTAACGTATGCTGCATTAATTTATTGTGCAATAGTTTGCCCTCCAGGGATAATCGCCAAGAGGGTGCTTTGCTCTTTTTGTTAAAGATATATTAAGAAAACATTAATTTCCCAACAATCTGTTGTCAACAGTTCAGAACATATTTCAGCAGCTGCCAGGTGTGGAATGGCAGAATGCGCACTGCACGGGGCCTTAGTGTTGATGCGCATGCACTAACAAGGATGCGCGCTAGAGACCAGATGCCTTTGCTCTTGAGATACAATTTCTAGGGACCCTGCGGAGGGAGGTCAGCTGAACTGTGCAGATTTAATGCTAGACTAGCAAAAAGTTTAATAGGGCATCGCCAGCAGGCAAAACTAAGGATGTAATAGGGACAGAGATTTGCCAATGACAGGTATCAGATAAATAGGGGCGGTTCATATACTTATCAGTCATGTGAGCCCCCTTTAGTTTCTTGATCCCTTCCTTCCTTATTCATCCTGAGTTCCTCTGTTCTGCGTTGCTAGTGAAGTGTATGTGTGTGTGTGTGGGGGGGCGTATTCTCAAAACAATTTCCCATCTCCTAGTGGATACTACTGTCTTGTTTTCATGGAGGAAGCTTGAATCTGAGAATAACCACTTCAGACTGCTGGTGGGAGGCTGCTGTGTCTGAATTCTCCTCCCTATGACCACATTCCCTTCTCCTAGAAAACTGACATTTCAGGGAGAAGGGTTTATCATCTTTCTGACTGGCTAATTTTCCATGTGCAAGTTTTTTTTAACGAAGAAGCAGTCTCCAATCTGAGCACAAGCTTATCACTGTGGTGAAAAGAAGCAGAATGTGAGTTGGATTTACTCACAAGTAAGCTAAAATTTAGGGCCTCAAATCACGGTGGTGGTGGTGGTGGTGGTGGTGGAAAGTGCCAACAAGTCACAGATGATTTACGGTGACCCCCAGAGGTGGTTTGCCATTGCCTGCCTCTGCATAGCAACCCTGGACTTCCATGGTGGTCTCCTATCCAAGTACTAACCAGGGCTGACCCTGCTTGGTGGTGGTGGTGGGAAGTGCCATCAAGTCACAACCAACTTATGGTGACCCTGTAGGGTTTCCAAGGCAAGAGACGGACAGAGGTGGTTTGCCATTGCCTGCCTCTGTGTACCAACCCTGGACTTCCTTGGTGGTTTCCCATCCAAGTACGAACCAGGCCTGACCCTGCTTAGCTTCCAAGATCTGGCAAGATCAGGCTAGCCTGGGCCATTCAACTGAGGGTTTACGAGGGGTCTCTAAATACAAAAAAAATATATCTGTATGTGTGTGTTAAGTGCCGTCAAGTCGCTTCCAACTCAGGGTGACCCTATGAATGAAAGTCCTCCAAAATGTCCTATCTTTAACATCCTTGCTCAGGTCTTGCAAATTGAGGGCCATGGCTTCCTTTGTAGAGTCAATCTATCTCTTTGTGGGTCTTCTTCTTTTCCAGCTGCTCTCAACTAGGCATGATTGTCTTTTCCAGTGATTCTTGTCTTCTCATAATGTGACCGAAATACGACAGACTCAGTTTAGTCATTTTAGCTTCTAGGGTCAGTTAAGGCTTGATTTAATCTAAAACCCACTGATTTGTCTTTTTGGCAGTCCACGGTATCCGTAACACTCTCCTCCAACACCACATTTCAAAGGAATCCACTTTCTTCCTGTTAGCTTTCTTCTTTGTCCAGCTTCAATACTAAATTATGATCTTGTTGGTTAATGCTATGATTAGGGTTGCCAGGGCCCTCTTCGCCACCGGCAGGAGGTTTTTTGGGTGGAGCCTGAGGAGAGTGGTGTTTGGGGAGGGGAGGGACTTCAATGCCATAGAGTCCAATTGCCAAAGTGGCCATTCCTCCAGGGGAACTGATCTCTATTGGCTGGAGATCAGTTGTAATAGCAGGAGATCTCCAGCTAGTAACTGGAGGTTGGCAACCCTAGCTACGAGGCCTCTTAAACGTGACACAGCCGAGGGCTTCCACGCATCAATCCAGCCCTGACCGGGAGTGAATCAGCTAGCGATGGTGTGAACCGATGCGCAGAGCCAGTTTAACTGGCCCTTCAGTTTTGTGCTCAGTTTTGGGCACCACAATTTAAGAAAGATATAGACAAGCTGGAACGTGTCCAGAGGAGGGCAACAAAGATGGTGAGGGGTCTGGAGACCAAATCATAAGAGGAAAGGTTGAAGGAGCTGGGTATGTTTAGCCTGAAGAGGAGAAGACTGAGAGGGGATATGATAACCATCTTCAAGTACTTGAAGGGCGGTCATGTAGAGGAGGGTGCCGAGTTGTTTTCTGTTGCCCCAGAAGGTCGGACGAGAAACAACAGGGTTGAAATTAAATCAAAAGAGGTTCCATCTAAACATTAGAAAGAATTTTCTAACAGTTAGAGCGGTTCCTCAGTGGAACAGGCTTCCTTGGGAGGTGGTGGGTTCTCCTTCCATGGAGGTTATGGCTATCTGTCAGCAATGCTGATTCTATAACCTTAAGCAGATGTTGAGAGGGAACGCATCTTGGTCATCTTCTGGGCATGTAGTGGGGGTCACTGGGGGTGGAGGTAGTTGTGAATTTTCTGCATTGTGCAGGGGGTTGGACTAGATGACCCTGGTGGTCCCTTCCAACTCTATGATTTAGGCCCTGGCTCCCCAACCGGGTGCTTCACTGCCCCTGCAAGGACCTGGGAGGTATTTGGCGTGAAGTGGCACGCGCCCCCTCACTGGTTTGGAGGGCCTCTTTCCACTCCACAAGCCCCCCCTCAACAAGTGCGCAAACCGGCAGTATTGGAGCCGCTGAACCCAAGAAGGATCTGTAATCTGGGAGCATCAGCCCCGCCATCTCCATTTCATGTGTGGCCGTGTTGACAATGGAAGCCAGGCACTCGCCTGCCTTTCCTTGTCTCTCCCTCCACCCCACCCCACCCCCGTGTTCCTTTCCCTCCCACACCTTCTCTTTGCCAAAGCCTAGACTGAAGGGTGGGTGTTTTAATAAGCATTTATACTGAAGGGGCTGCAAATCCGAAGCCAGGAAGCATGCCGGGGTGGGGGGGAGAGTAGTGTAAAGGGAGGCGGAATAACCAAATTACTCTAAACGGCTTGTCTTGTTTGCTGATGCAATTGGATTGATTTTTGTGTGAATGTTTTTTATTACCTATATCTGCCTCTCCAGTTGCGTCAACCAGCAATTTTTTTTAATGTTCTTGGGAGAGGCGGCTGTTGTTTGCGTCCTACAGAAATGGCTTCCGGGCTTGCAGCTGGGACTGAAAGGAGAGAGGAGGGGGGCGATCCTCCCTTGCCCTCTGGACAAGACTTACTCAGGAGAACTGCCCCTTCCTCCTCTTCCTATCCTTCCCGGCCCTCTGTGGCATCGCTCCCTTGTCATTCCGATCTCACCACTCTCTGCTTCCTTCAAGCCTTTCCTCAAAATTCACCTTTCCATGAACTCTAAAGTGCAATCTCCCCCAGTCCCTTTCTTTTCCTGTCATGAGGCTGATGTACATGAGTACATAGTAGGGTTGCCAGCCTTCAGGTTGGGCCTGGAGATCTCCTAAAATCACGGCTGATCTCCAGACCATAGAGATCAATTCTCCTGGAGAAAATGGCTGCTTTGGAGGGTGGACTCTAGGGCATTATTCCCCACCGAGGTCCCTCCCCTCCCCAAAGCCTGCCCTCTCCAGGCTTTACCCCCAGATCTCCAGGAATTTCCCAAACCATAGTTGGCAACCCTAGTACATAGCCTTCCAACCTGCCTGCCTCCTCTTTAGAATCATAGAGTTGGAAGGGACCACCGGGGTCATCTAGTCCAACCCTCTGCACAATGCAGGAAATTCCAAACTACCTCCCGCCCCCAGTGACCCCTACTCCATGCCCAGAAGATGGCCAAGGTGCCCTCCCTCTCATGAGCTCCCTAAGGTCATAGTATCAGCATTGCTAACAGATGGCCATCTAGCCTCTGCTTTAAAACCTCTAGGGAAGGAGAGCTTACCACCTCCCGAGGAAGCCTATTCCACTGAGGAACCGCTCTTTTCTCCCTTATGACAAATTCCAGATTGTAAGCTCCTCGGGACAAGTGCTTATCGCTTTCTCTTCAGTGAAACCCTGCCGTATGCACAGAGGATCATACGTAACGATAGTTAAAACTGTTCACAATAATTCCACATGCTGAGCCTGAGTCTGTAGCAATCAGGGGGCTTTTGCTCTTCCTTCCGTGCTCTGGTTTGATGAGGCATGTGCTTTCACGGTGTGTGTGTGTGTGTGGGGGGGCTGAAACAAGAAATGCCTGGCTAAAGGGAGAAGAACTGCAGACTCTGCAATGACCGCAGTGGGAGAGGGGCTGTCAAGGGCCCCAGTGGGTTGTGGGCTTAGTTGTAATCTGTGCGTGTGTGGACTGGGTACAGACAGCTTCATCCAGCCAGGGGTCCTGAGCCAAGGCTTGCTGAAGAGTGAGCTAGCCGTTTTCATGGCACAGGATGCTGGAAGAGACTTGTTAAATAGTTAAATTGTGGAACTCCCTGCCCCAGAATGTGGTGGCGGCTGCCAACTTGGAAGGCTTTAAGAGGGGAGTGGACACGTTCATGGAGGAGAGGGCTATCCGTGTCTACTAGTCAACATGAATACTGGTCATGATGCATACCTATTCTCTCCAGTACCAGAGGAGCATGCATGCTATATCAGATGCTGTGAAACACAGGCAGAAGAATGCTGCTGCAATTGTCTTGTTTGTGGGCTTCCTAGAGGCACCTGGTTGGCCACTGTGTGAACAGACTGCTGGACTCAATGGTGCCTTGGTCCTTATGTCACTTGGGATAAAAGGTCTTGGGGAACAGGGGATGCAATGAAAGAAAACCAGAAAGGTGGAAGTAGGATTCTACCTACATGTGTGGGTTAGTTTTGGGTTAAAATGTGTATGGCAGCCACCGTTGTGTCTCCTTCGGCTTGTCTTAAGAGGACTGGCCGGCTGTTGTATGAAGTACTGTCAGGTTGCAGCCAACTTATGGCCACCTCATAGGGTTTTCAAGGCAAAAGGCAAACAGATGTGGTTTGCCATTGCCTGCCTCTGCACAGCGTCCCTGGACTTCTTGGTGGTCTCCCATCCAAATACTAGCCAGGGCCGACCTTGCTTTGCTTCTGAGATCATATTAGCCTGCGCCATCTGGGTCAGGGTGCCTTACTCTACTTCAGATTCATACCCATGCCTGGAATCCTCTGGATTCAAAGAAGAACTAGGAGAACTGTGGGGAAAGGGTGGTGGGGTTTGAAGCAAAACCTCAATACAATAACCTCAATTCACTGAGCTCAATTTTAATTTAATTTTTAACCAGTCCTCTGAAATATTTGCAAATCCACCCAGTTTTGTGCCGTTCATAAATTTTCCAAGTATAGTTCTGCAGTGGTTCTCTTTGGAGATCAGATGTTTGCTGACTGGAAAGGTTATGAGAAAGAGAGGATGAGAAAGGCTATGGGTTAAGAAAGGAGAAAGAAAATATTTTTTTTTCAACACATTGTCTTGGGGCACAAAGTTATGCCTCTGACCCTTGCTCAGTCAAAGCACCTGATTTATCCTCCCATGCATAACCTAATGCATGGGTCCACTTTGCTTTGGAAGCAAATACGGGTAGAGCTTAATTTGAATTGCAACCCAACGCGGCCTGTCCTCAGAAATTACAGACGGAAAGGTACCAGCTGGATATTAGTTTTTTTTTTTTTTTTTTACAGTAAGAGTTGTTCAGCAGTGGAATCAGCTACCTAGGGAGGTGGTGATCTCCTCCTTACCGGCAGTCTTCCAGCAGAGGCTGGATGAAGACTTGTCAGGGATGCTGTAGGCTGCTACTACAATGAGCAGGGGGTTGGACTAGATGGCCTGTATGGCCCCTTCCAACTCTGTGGTTCTATGATTTTGTGAACCGGCTCTCAGAGCCAGAACTGCGCTTTTTTTAACGCAAAGGTGTAAGCTCACATTCTGAGGACATACAGAATTCCTTCTCTCCAGCGAAGATCTGCTCTCAGGGCCTGCGCATCTGGGATTTGAGAAGAAGGCGTCCAATTCGGAGAGCCTGGCTTTCAGGCTGGGTTTGATGAGCTCCCAGACCTTTCATTTTCGGAAACCGCACACCGAATGTGTCTTCTCACCCTGGCCCGCTTAACGTTCCGGCAGCGGCTTAGCAAACGCCGGACTTGAGCACCTTATCAGAGTCCTTTCAGATTGGCCGTCTTGGTGGGAGAAGAAAAGATTGAGTTTTAATTGGCATTAGATAGATAGCTTCTCTCTCCCTCCCCCAATACACAATTTAAGTCCTTCGCTTGAAACCGACGCGCGACAGGCTTCTCTGCTTCCTCCGCACGAGGCCCGCTGCTTCCTTTGTAGGCCACAAAGGCAGCTGGAGTAGCCGTCTCCTCCGGCGCTGCCTCGTTACGATTCCCACAGCATCGTCAGCAAACATCAAGGCGGGGAGCCGATAGCATCTCTCGGAAAGAGAGACTCCGCAGAAGGAGAGAGCGAGAGGCTTGTCAGGCAGAACGGCGGCCTTCAAAATGGCCTCTCTCTCTCTCTCGCTTTCTGTGTGTTCTCTTCAGAGATCCAGTCGGCAGGCACAGGCAGGAGCTAATCTGAGGGACAGTGAGGCCTCCTGGCTGCCTCGAGCCCTTACTTTGGGGCACAGTGTAAAAGTGGCTGAGGGGGGAAACTATTACTATGTATAGATAGGGTTGCCAACCTCCAGGCTAGCTGGAGATCTCCTGCTGTTACAACTGATCTTCAGCCGGTAGAGATCAGTTCCCCTGGAGAAAATGGCCGCTTTGGCCATTGGACTCTATGGCATTGAAGTTCCTCCCCTCCCCAAACCCTGCCCTCATCAGGCTCCGCCCCAAAGACCTCCCGCCGGTGGCAAAGAGGGACCTGGCAATCCTATGTATAGGTGTGAAAGCTGGACAATTAGCATTGCCAGGTCCCTGTTCACCACTGGCGGGAGGTTTTTGGGGCGAGTCTGAGGAGGAGGAGGTTTGGGGAGGAGAGGGACTTCAGTGCCATAGAGTCCAATTGCCAAAGCGGCTATTTTCTCCAGGGGAACTGATCTCTATTGGCTGGCGATCAGTTGTAATAGCAGATCTCCAGCTAGTACCTGGAGTCGGCTTACCAGATCACTTTGCTCCACCAGCGGGAGCTCTTCAGCAGCACACAATGTGCGCGGCTGCCTCGCGCAATGCATGTGCATGACCTGCGCGATGTGCGTGTGCGACCTGCGCGGCACACCTACCTAACTTCCGCTTTTACTTGGAAGTGATGCGGACGCTCTATCAATGTCAGCTGAAACTCTGTGGTTTCCATAGAGTTTCAGCGGCGGTTGCTAGAGCGTCCATGTCACTTCCGGGTAAAACCAAAAGTTACGTGGGCGCATTGCGTGGGCGCACATTTTCACGTAGCCTGCCTGCTCTCAGGTGGTTGACAGGCAGCCCGGTGGATTGGCGGGATTTTACCTGCTACCACCGGGCACTTGTCAACCCTAACCTGGAGGTTGGCAACCCTATGGACAATGAAGAAAGCTGATAGGAAGAAAGTAGATTCCTTTGAAATGTGGTGTTGGAGGAGAGTGTTACGGATACCATGGATTCCCCAAAAAACAAATCAGTGGGTTATAGATCAAATCAAGCCTGAACTGACCCTAGAAACTAAAATGACAAAACTGAGTCTGTCATACTTCGGTCACATTATGAGAAGACAAGAGTCACTGGAGAAGACAATCATGCTAGTTAAGGGCAGCAGGAAAAGAGGAAGACCCAACAAGAGATGGATTGACTCTACAAAGGAAGCCACAGCCCTCAATTTGCAAGACTTGAGTAAGGCTGTTAAGGATAGGACGTTTTGGAGGACACTGATTCATAGGGTCGCCCTGAGTCGGAAGCAACTTGACTGCCCTTAACACACACAAAGGGAAACAGGCGACTCCCCCACCCCCCAGCACAATCTATTAGGATGTTCTCGAGGAGGAGATGACAGACAGGGAGAGTTAGACCGAGCTTGCTGTCTTCAGTGTGCTGACAGCATCTCTCTCTGAATCTCTGAAAGTTCGTCCAAAATGGTGCTACCCTGAGATAAAGCCAAGGCAGTGGATGTTTGCCATCAGACAATTTTAATGTTTTTTAAAAAGAAAACTTCCTAATAATTAATTGTGCTGTGTGTTAGTAAATGGAGAGAGGGGGCGGGATACACTGTTTATCAGGGATCTAGAGTCCCTATTTTCTGGCCCAGAGTGGCGGACTCTAATCTGGAGAACTGGGTTCGATTCCCCACTCCTCCACAAGAAGCCTGCTGGGTGATCTTCTGCCAGTCACGGTTCTCTCTGAACCTTCTCAGCCCATGCGGAGGCAGGCAATGGCAAACCACCTCCGAGCATCTTTTGAAAACCCTACAGGGTTGCCATAAGTCAGCTGTGACTTGACACCATACACACACACACCAATTAAAACCTGATTTTGGCCTGGAAGAGGCCGAGCTTGTTAAAATGTTGCGAGTCAGAATTATTTGGGTTATCATTCATTAGGGTTCATCTCCTTCCATCCCCTGAATCTCTGGAAGTTAAATTTCAGAGTAGGTAACCACCTCTGTTAGTCTCTTGTCATGAAAACCCCAAAAGGGGTCACCATAAGTCGGCTGCTACTTGACGCACTTTACACACACAAGGCGATGGCCATCTCATCCCTAATGTTCAGGAAGGTGAATGCATGCCTGTGAATGCTAAGGCATCAAGTAAAGCTCAGTCTTCTATTTTGCACCCTGCCACAGCTGAGGTACGATTCAAATGATTCATTTATTTACCTCATTTATGTCTAGCCTTTTTCCCCAACGGGGACCCAAAGCGGCTTACATCATTCGTCTCGTCTTCATTTAATCTCACAACAGCCCTGTGAGGTAGGTTAGGCTGAGAGTGTGTGACTGGCCCAAGGTCATCCAGCAAGCTTCCATGGCAGAATGGGGATTTGCACCTGGGTCTCCCAGCTTGAGTACCCAGCTTGCTGGGGGCAAAGGGGAGATGACTGGGGAAGGCACTGGCAAACCACCCCGTAAAGAAAGTCTGCCTAGGAAACGTCGGGATGTGACATCATCCCATGGGTCAGGAATAACCCAGTGCTTTCACAGGGGACCTTTACCTTTTTTACCTCCCAGATCCTAGCCCAGCACTCTAACCTCTGCACTACACTTAGTAAAATGTCGTAGGTTAATTCTTGTTTCTGAAACGATACCAAAATCACGCTCGTGTAGGGTTCCCAGATCACTCTTCACCGATTTTTGAGGTGGAGCCTGAGGAGGGTGGGGTTTGGAGAGGGGAGGGACTTCAATGCCATAGAGTCCAATTGCCAAAGTGGCCACTTTCTCCAGGTGAACTGATCTCTATCGGCTGGAGATCAGTTGTAATAGCAGGAGATCTCCAGCTAGTACCTGGAGGTTGACAACCCTAGGAAAGTCCCCTTTAACAGAGAACAGGCTATTGCAAAGCAAAGCAATGCAACATCCAGAAGGTGGCATAGGGCTTTGAGGTATGAGTGACGGGGGACTCGGAGCCCAGCTGTTCCTTCTTGCATAAGTGACTGGTGCAGGGGTCAAGGAATGAACCCTATACGAGCCAGTCTTGTCTCAGGTCACTGAGAATAACAAATATCCTGGCACCTTTGGAGTCAGCTGGTGGTGGAAAGTGCAGTCAAGTCACAGCTGACTTACAGCGACCCCGTAGGTTTGCCATTGCCTGCCTCCACGTGGGCTGAGAGAGTTCAGAGAGAACTGGGTCTGGCCCAAGGTCACCCAGCCGGCTTCCTGTGTAGGAGTGGGGAATAGAACCTGGTTTTCCAGATTAGAGTCTGCAGCTCTTAACCACCGCACCACGCTGGCTCTTTCGGAGTCAGCTAGACCTTGCAAAACCACCAGGAGCTGTATTCTCAGCAGCTCTGAGGGCCCCGAGGAAAAGAAGGCCTCAGCCAAAGACCAGCACAGTCCAGGTAAGGGTTACTGCTGCCAGCCAGCACCGACAAGAAGCAGGGAGGTGAAGGGAAGCCCCCCCTCCACCTCACACAGAGAACAGATTAGCACACATCTGGAAGACGCTGAGAGGGGATAAACAGAGCTCACTCGCAGGTCAGCCGCACAGCTTCTCGCAGAGAGAGAAACAGCAAAAGGTGGAAGGGCTCAAAGGGAAGAGGGAAGGGGAGCAGAGGTCGGGATTCCTACTGTGGCGATATGATTTATCGCCGTCCTCATCCTTTTGATGAAGGCAAGGAAGGCCCTGACTGTTGCAAGCCGGCTGAGGGAGATGTGAGTCAGGATTCCTCGGGTTCTCTTACCAGCCAAGCAGGGTATCGCGCCAGACAAGAACATCGCCTGGGCTCCTGAGGACCAAGGGCCAGAACGGATGCTCAGTATTAGGGCTGGAGATGAGCTTGCACAGAAGTTCTTTCTACCACCAAGGCTTAAAATAAATAACAAACCAGAGCAGAATCTTATGAGTTTAGGATTGGGCAGGCACGCTATATCTTGTGCAAGCCAAAATTATCTCAGCCTCAAATAGGGTTGCCAATCTCCAGGTACTAGCTGGAGATCTCCAGCTCTTATAACTGATCTCCAGCCAACAGAGATCGGTTCACCTGGAGAAAAAGGCCGCTTTGGCCATTGGACTCTATGGCATTGAAGTCCCTCCCCTCCCCAAACCCCGCCATCCCCAGATAGGGGCTTGCTTATAACTCCTATTCTCATTCCAAAGGACCACTTCTCAGTCACTCATCCCTCCACTATTAAACGTGGTTGAAGGCTCTGTGCCTAGGGTTGCCAACTGCCAGGTAGTTTAATTTAACAATAATAACAGCACGTGGCTCATATGAATAATACACTTTACTGAAACAGAATTTCTGCTATGTAATACCAATTATATACACCAAGTAGATAGAGCAGGTATATTGAACAATATTCTTTCCAAAGGAAATGATGCTCACATACACAGACCTCAATTATCAATTAACAATTAACCAAAATATCCTAAGTATAAATCCAACAGAAAGTAAGGGTTACTACACTTCTGATATTGTTACAATACTTAAAATTCTTCCACAGCAACACAAAATATCCTGATTATAAATCCAACAGAAAATATAGGTTGCTACACCTCTGATATTGATACAATAAGCAAAAATTCTAACAGCAATAGACGACTCCTCTAGTTTGGTAGTCGTTTTGCAATTTGCTTCTTCAGTTATTCTTCTCATATATTGAGCACAAGCCTTCTGTAACAATACACAGGAATATTTGATATGCTAACAATTTACCAAGGATATAAAAAGGACTGAACAGTAAGTATCTTACCACTGCCATACATGAGAGACCACTAGGGTTCCTTCCAGGTAGTAGCAGGAGATTTCCTGCTAATACAACTGATCTCCAGCCGATAGCGATCAGTTTACCTGGAGAAAAATGTCCGCTTTGGCAATTGGACTCTATGGCATTGAAGTCCCTCCCCTCCCCAAACCCCGCCCTCATCAGGCTCCACCCCAAAAATCTCCCGCTGGTGGTGGAGGGACCTGGCAACCCTATCTATCTGTGCCACCTGTTGTATGCCTCATTCATTTACTCTGCCACAGCTTGTCCTCTGCTGATTTGAAAGCAGATAGACGCACTATAAAAAAAACGCAGTTGTCTCGCAATGTGTTATTACTGTTCAAAATATATCTCAGCATCTGCAGACGGGTATAAAATGGAAGGCTGAGCACAGCTGGATGCCTTAGCGTTCATGCGCAGACATCGATACGTGTGAGTGCTAGAGACAAAATGCAACCCTTCCTCGGTCCGAGATTTAACTTTTAGAGATCCTGTGGAGGGAGCTGAACCCTGAAGAATGGCAACAATAGCTGTTCACGCTAACAGAAATTTAAAAATGCATCCCCAGCAGGGCTAAAAGCGGGTACTGCGGTTTTTTTGGACAGAGGGACTATCCCAGGAAAGTAAGGACTGTTTGAGCATGCAGATGTGGTTTTGTGGGAAACGGCTGCCCATGAATGTGGGTTGGAGAACTGCCAAGAGCATCCGTGTGTTGGAAGGAAGGAGCAAAATGTTTGTATTTGTCTTTATGTCTGTGTGTGAATGGGGTAAGACAAGATAGGGCAGCATGAAACTGCCTGTTTTGGAGATTTAGAAATCGTAGAAATCATAGAAACATGGAGTTGGAAGGGAACTCCAGGGTCATCTAGTCCAACCCCCTGCACAATGCAGGAAATTCACAGCTACCTCCCCCCCGCCCACACACACACCCCACACACCCCTGCTCCATGCTCAGAGGAAGGCAAAAACCGTCCAGGATCCCTGGCCAATCTGGCCTGTAGGAAGATTCCTTCCTGGCCCCAAAGTGGCGATCGGCATTACCCTGGGCATGTAAGAAAGGGCCACGAGAGCCAAGCACTGACACAATCCTTCCTGCCCTCCCTCTCATGCTCTGCCTAAGTTCACAGGATCAGCATGGATATCAAATGGCCATCTAGCCTCCGCTTTGAAACCTCCAAAGAAGGAGTGCCCACCACTTCCTGAGGAAACCTGCTCCACTGAGGGGGCTGCGGCTCAATTTGTAGAGCATCTGCTTGGCATGCAGAAGGTCTCAGGTTCAATCCCCGGCATCTCCAGTTAAAGGGGCTAGGCAAGCAGGTGATGTGAAAGACCCCTGCCTGAGACCTTGGAGAGCCACTGCCGGTCTGAGTAGACATATGGACATGTTCATGGAGGAGAGGGGTATTCATGGCTATTAGTTAAAATGGATGCTAATCATGATGCAGACCTATTCTCTCCAGGATCAGAGGAACATGCAGAATATATTGGGTGCTGTGGAACACAGGCAGGATGGTGTTTGTTATGTATGTACTTAGTTAGGCCAATATTCAGGGGGAAACTTAGGAGCTTGAGTCCCCGACGAAGGATCCTAAGCCTGCATGTGCCATTGGCCCAAGCTGGCACGCGCCATTGGCCCTAAGCCGGCATGCGCCATTGGCGATCCGGGGTTGTTCCCCCCCCATCACTGTTCAGGGGGGAGTGGCCGCGGGCGGCCAGGGGGGCATATAAGCAGGGCCATTTTCACTGAGTTCTCTAGTTCTGTTCTGTTCATCAATAAACGTGTTGTTGTTGGAACTCTGTCTCGACCTTGTGTGTCCTGCCCACGCGGACTTAACAGTGCTGCTGCTGTCGTCTTGTTTGTGGGTTTCCTAGAGGCACCTGGTTGGCCACTGTGTGATCAGACTGCTGGGCTTGATGGGTCTTGGTCTGATCCAGCATGGCCTTTCTTATGTTCTTATGTTCTTAATACTTTGATGGACCAAGGGTCTGATTCAGTATGAGGCAGCTTCATGTGTTCCACTTACTCCAGGAGAGGGTGGGAGGCAATTTTTGGCCGATTCCCCCTCTCCCAGCACATCCCCACTTGCTGTTCCCCGGGGCCCAGTGTCCCCCTTCAGGGTTGCCAGCTCCGGGTTGGGAAATACCTGGAGATTTTGGGGGCAGAGCCTGAGGAGGGCAGGGTTTGGGGAGGGACTTCAATGCCATAGATTCCAATTGCCAAAGTGGCCGTTTTCTCCAGGGGAACTGATCTCTGTCGCCTGGAGATCAGTTGTAATAGTGGGAGATCTCCAGCCATCACCTGGAGGTTGGCAGTCCTACCCCCCTTGGATCACAGTGTGCTGCACTGCAATGTTTGGAAGTTCATCTGGAGCAGTTCTGCTTATGCAAGCGAGGATCCATTCCCGAAGATCGCTAAACGAAAATAAAATTTCAGATGTCGTCCCATCAGCTCTCCCTGGATTAGGCGCCCTTCCCCTGAGGCGAGACAGCCAGAGACCTGGCTCCCTTTTCTGAGCGTAGGCTTGGACCACCCCAGAGGTGCAAGAGAGTGGAAGTGGGAACAAGAGGAGATGAGCCGGAGGCTTGGAGAAAAATGGGAAACTTTTGTGTGCGCTTAATATAAACAGCAATTAATAGCTACGCTCGTTTGAAAAAAAAAAAGCTTAATTAATCCCCTTGATGGTGGCAAGTGGCTTTCTTTGCTTCTCTTGATACAGAGTAGATGGAGTTACTGTGGATGAGAAAAGAACTCCAGTAGTCCTGGTTTCAAACCTCAGCCCTGCCCTAATCTCTCAATTGCCCCCACCATCTCTGACCTTCCAAAACTGAAACCAGAAGCCTGGAGTCCTTCATCCAAACACCATGCTCTAATAGGTTGCCAGCTCCAAGTTGGGAACTGCCTGGAGATTTGGGGGGTGGAGCCTGAGAAGGGTGGGGTTTGGGGCGGGGAGGGATTTCAATAGGGTATAATGCCACCTTCCACATGAAGCTTCCTTCTACTGACTCAGATCCCTGGTCCATCAAAGTCAGTATTGTCTACTCAGACCGGCAGCGGCTCTCCAGGGTCTCAGGCAGGGGTCTTTCACATCACCTACTTGCCTAGCCACTTTAACTGGAGATGCCAGGGATTGAACCTGGGACCTTCTGCATGCCAAGCAGATGCTCTACCACTGAGCCACAGCCCCTCCCCAAAGCAGCCATTTTCTCCATCAGAGCTGATCTCTGTTGCTGGGAGATCAGTTATAATAGTGGGAGATCTCCAGCCACCACCTGGCGGTGGGCGACCCTATCACCACTCAGCATTTGCTGAACTGAGGGCAGAAGTCCTGGCTTCCTAGGGTTGCCAGGTCCCTCTTCACTACCGGTGGGAGATTTTTGGGGCAGAGCCTAAAAGGCCGGGGTTTGGGGAAGGGAGGGACTTCAATGCCATAGAGTCCAATTGCCAAAGCGGCCATTTTCTCCAGGTGAACTGATCTCTGTCGGCTGGAGATCAGTTGTAATAGCAGGAGATCTCCAGCTGCTACCTGGAGGTTGGCAACCCTATGGCTTCCAGATCTCTCTGCTGACACTGTTGAGCTCCGCTTCCTTCCCAGAGAGAATGCAGAAAGTCCTACATAGAATACACGTGACCCACACCCAGGGATTTTATCTTTTGCACCGCAGGTAGGAAGTAGAACCGAGGAGACTTCGGTGCCCAGCTTCTAGATGCCTCTCCCCTATCCAATGCTCAGAGAGGCTCTATTGTAGCCGCTGTCATGGAACAGACAGAGAGCAGCTTAAAGATCCAGTAGGCCTTTGAATGCCTCTCCTACCCACCCCCTTCCTGCCACATTCTCCCCCCCCCTCATGGTTAACACTTGTTCTCAATAAAAGAAATAGCTTGTAATATCTCCAGGCTTGCAAGGATGCTATTTCAGAACACACAAAGGCCTTCTTCTGTTTGTGTCCACTGACACGGCTATTCTTGTTCCCGTTATCTCCCCATCGCAGGGACCCGTGCATGGCATTCACTCGCCAGGCTGGCCCCGCTCTTCTATTGCAGAAAGGGACAGCTGCCTGTGATTTATTTACTCCTCTGTTTATTTGCCCTGAGCGTCTTCTATGGACTGTTAATTCACTGCCAGCCCAATGTCATCTCCGAGAAGGAGAGAGAGGGAAGCAGGCAGAGAAGGCCTGGGATCTGAAAGAATCTCACTCTCTCACTCTTGCTCTCCCGCTCTCTCAGGTAGGGTTGCCAACCTCCAGGTACTAGCTGGAGATCTCCTGCTATTACAACTGATCTCCAGCTGATAGAGATCAGTTCACCTGGATAAAATGGCCGCTTTGGCCATTGGACTCTATGGCATTGAAATCCCTCCCCTCCCCAAACCCTGCCCTCCTCAGGCTCCGCCCCGAAAACCTCCTGTCGGTAGCGAAGAAGTACCTGGCAACCCTACTCTCAGGCGCATGCCCAGAACACCAGGGATTTCGGCCACCCCACATTGTCCCTTCCTCCTGGTTAGGGTTGTCAGCCTTGAGATCCTGTAAGTTCAACTGATCTCCAGATGACAGAGATCAGTTCCCCAAGTAAAGGGCAGCTTGGGAGGGTGGACTGTGGCATCATGTCCCTGCTGAGCTTCATCCCTCCCCAGGTTCTGCCCTCAAATTGCCAGGAATTTCCCAACCTGGATTTGGAGACCTATTCCTGGTCTCTCTTTCCTCAAAGCCCATAGAGTCCCACTTTTTCAGATCTACGAACACAGAGAATCATAGAATCATAGAGTTGGAAGGGGCCACCAAGGTCATCTAGTGCAACCCCCTGCACAATGCAGGAAATTCCAAACTATCTCCCCCACACACACACACACACAGTGACCCACTTCTCCATGCCCAGAAGATGGCCAAGATGCCCTCCCTCTCATGATCTGCCTCAGGTAATAGAATCAGCATTGCTGACAGATGGCCATCTAGCCTCTGCTTAAAAACCTCCAGGGAAGGAGAGCTCACCACCTCCCGAGGAAGCCTGTTCCACTGAGGAACCGCTCTCACTGTTAGACTTTGAACACTTTGAGCCCGAGCCCGCAGTCTCAGACCCGTTTCGTATCACAGCCTGCGAAACCACAGGAAACAATCCAAATGAAGCGGAACAAAAAGCCGCCAGATAAAATTAAAAGCCTACTAAAAAAAATGCGGTAGAATATATCCACAGATAAAGCATCTGTAAAACACATACTTAGTATTTTCATTCTCGCGCTGCCCTGTTTGTACAACGCCAACCTTTCCGTGACCCTCTCTCACACAAGAACGTGCTGTTATTGTCCAAATGCATTATTATTATTAACGCAGCGATGTATGGGGTAGACATGATCCCCTCCCCCCTCTTCTGCTTTTTAACTGCCTGATTAGCTTCTCAGAACATGCCGAGCCGGTGGATTTAATCAAATCAAAATGGCATAATCATACCAGGACTCTGTCAATGGACCTACTCTGCAAGCATGAGGTTAATGGGGAATATAAATTTTCCCTTCGCGGTTATTATAATTATTAGCGGTATTATTTTGTTATTTGGCTCTGCTTGAGAAAAATGTTAGCAAACATCGCATTGCATATATAGGCGGATATACATTTCAGGTGTATGTGTGTGTGTATATATAATAAAGGAGAATAGCTGGTAGTTTGTACTAATGGATATATTTCACCCACCATGGGTTTTTTTCCTGCTGGTGAAGCATAATCTCAGGAACATAATCAGGAGAGTGTGGAAGGGGTTGGGGATGATTGGCTGGAACGGGAAGAAGGTGGGATGATCCAGTGGCCACTTGGAGATGAAACGTACCCACGCACGGACTTGTATGGGAGGAGCTACCTTTCCTAAGAGAGGTGCATTCTTGTACCTGTCCACTAGGGGATGTCTTGAGCCATCTTCAAAAAGCAACTAAGTGCTGTCAAGCCAGTGATGGAGACAGGATGCTGGGTTCGATAAGTAATCTGGGGATTTTGCTAAGCAGCAGGGAGAAATAAGTAGGGAACAATTTCTATGACTGCCATGTCTCTCCTTTTAAAAAATATTTAAATATTTAAAAATATTTGCAGGGCTCTATTAAATGCTTGAACAGAGGTCTGTAAACAGTTGCATTCTTGTATCCCCCCCTTTTTTTTTGCAAAGCGTGGCATTTTCACATGATATTTATTCCCACATACTCCCATAATTTCTTTGTGACAGTAATTTTGTTGTGAGCAGTGTAGAGTTGCTTCACACTCACACCTTTCCCATCCTGTCATCCACACAATCTCATGGAGGGGCGGGGGAAGATATCACTCCTTGTAATAGCAAACAGCCGTGACCTGGATGGCCCAGGCTAGCCTGACCTCTTCAGATCTCAGAAGCTAAGCGGGGTTGGCCCAGCTTAGTACTTGGATGGGAGACTATCAAGGAATTCCAGGGTTGCTACATAGAGGTAGGTAATGGCAAACCACCTCGGTTCAACTCTTGCCTTGAAAACCCTACTGGATAGCCATAAGTTGGCTGCGACTTGACGGCATTTTGCACTAGGGTTGCCAACCTCCAGGTCATGGCTGGAGATCTCCTGCTATTACAACTGATCTCCAGGCGACCAAGATCACCTGGAGAAAAGGGTCTCTATGGCAATTGGCCTCTAGGGCATTGAAGTCTCTCCCCTCTCCAAACCCTGCCCTCCTCAGGCTGCACCCCCAAAATCTCCACATATTTCCCAACCCAGAGCTGGCAACCCTACTTTACACACACAACAGCAAACATGGTAGTTTGACAGTACATAAGAACATAAGAAAAGCCCTGCTGGATCAGACCCAGGACCATCAAGTCCAGCAGTCTGTTCACAGTGGCCAACCAGGTGCCTCTAGGAAGCCCACATGCAGCAGCATTATCTTGCCTGTGTTCCACAGCACCTAATATATTAGGCATGCTCCTCTGATCCTGGAGAGAATAGATAAGCATCATGACTAGCATCCATTTTTACTAGTAGCCATGGATAGCCCTCTCCTCCATGAACATGTCCACTCCCCTCTTAAAGCCTTTCAAGTTGGCAGCCATTACCATATCCTGGAGCAGAGAGTTCCACAATTTAACTGTGTGTTGTGTGAAGAAATACTTCCGGGTCATTCACCAAACAGGGTAAAGGTGTGTGTACTAAGAGGACTCTCCAGTTTTGTGACTTCAAAGAAGAGGAAGGAAAAAACATAAAAATGGACTCATAAGGACTGAGAATGCCCAGAGCCCTCCAAGGGATGGAATGTTGAGGGCAGATAAGCATTATTTTAAGGAAAAGAAGGGGGAAGGAGAAACTGGCCTAGTTTAATCCCTAAGAGTTTGTAATATCCTGGGGAGGAACATTTGAATTCGGGTCACATTTCCCCATTGTTTATCTAAACAGATCGTAGGGTGATAACAGGGAGTTTTGCTGTCTGTGGTGGCCCTGCCTGAATCTCCCAGGACCTGGTAAAATGTTCCAGATACTTTCCCCTACCTTCCACATGACATTTGCATATACTTGAAGACACTGTGCATGCATGTGCTTAATGGTCTGGTCCTGCGCATACACATTTACATTACTAAACAGGATTTCTAAATTAAGGATTGAATGGGATTGCATAAAAAGGGACATTCAAACCCAGTGGAGTCTGTTTATACCATCAGGTAATCAGCAAGCAGTCAGTTGATGGGGAAATGCATATTTTGTTTGTGTGTTTGCGCCAGCTCTCCAACAAAATGGCCAGTTCATTAACATTCCTAAATGGAGAAACAAGACTCTTAAGAAGCCAATTATCACCTTACAGTTTTCGCTGCTTTGGGTTAAGGCTGCAACGTTATATATACACTTACATAGTAGTAGGACCTGCTGAACTTTGAGTCAACCTGAGCAAGACAAGAAGAAGAGTTGGTTTTTATATGCCAACTTTTTCTACCTTCTAAGGAGAATCAAACGGGTTTACAATCTCCTTCATTTCCTCTCCCCACAACAGACACCCTGTGAGGTGGGTGGGGCTGAGAGAGCTCGAAGAGAGCTGTGACTAGCCCCAGGTCACCCAGCCGGCTTCATGTGAAGGAGTGGGGAAACCAACCTGGTTCACCAGATTAGAGTCTGCCACTCATGTGGAGGAGTGTGGAATCAAATCCGCTCCTAACCACTGCTCTTAACTACTACACCATGCATAGGGTTGCCAGGTCCCTCTTGGCAACCGGCAGGAGGTTTTAGGGGCGGAGCCTGAGGAGGGCGAGGTTTGGGGAGGGGAGGGACTTCAATGCCATAGATTTCAATTGCCAAAGTGGCCATTTTCTCCAGGTGAACTGATCTCTATTGGCTGGAGATCAGTTGTAATAGCAGGAGATCTGCCACCACCTGGGGGTTGGCAACCCTAACCATGCAGGCTCTCAGGCCTCTGTGTTAGCAGAGAGATTAGCTCTGCTCTCTTTCCCCCATTCGCTACGATTCGCTCCGATTCTTTCCCCCGTCTCTCTTTTCAAACCCTGCGAGCTCATCCATCTATGTATATAACATTACCAAGCAGGGCCCTTCAAGGCTTGTACGCTACAATAGTTATTCAATTTCCAGGTAGGAAAATAAATCCATTTTTATTGTAGCTGAGGAAGAACGCGTCGGGCATGCTTGTATGTGTATGAGCGCGTGCGCGTGTGATTTTTAACGTCTCTTATTTATTCCTATCATGTCCCCTATTGCTAAACCGGCAACAAAGTCTCCTTCTGGGTAGTGTCTGGAATAGTTTACGGCATTTTCCCTTCATCAGATGGCTGTAATATACCAGCCGATAGATTAAAAAAAAAATCCTGTAGTGAAACAGAGATTGTTTGCAGTGTAGCGTAGTGTTTGTGAGGGGAGGAACGAAAAGCATATTAAATTATGCCAGCCCTCCCTGGACTGCCCAGACGTTGCACAGTTAAGAATCTGATTAACTGCAAAAGGGCAATGGGTAATTCCTTCTCCCCCCTCCCTTATGATGCAACAGATACAATTGTGCGGCGCATGGATGACACCCAGGCCTCCTGACCCTTTTCTCACCCAAAATTGCTGCATTCCGTTCTGTTCCAGGCCATTCTGGCTCCTTTCCCTCCAAATCCAGATACATTTCCATGCCCTCTCAACCGTTCCTTTCCGTCCTATACTACATTAACTTGTTTTCCTTCGACACAAAGACCTCAAGATAGTTTACGGTTATAGAATACAAATGTGGAAAGAAATGGAATCAACTGTAAAAATAATACAGACCATAAACAGCAGGATGAAAACATGAATATTAACAGGGCTGGCTCCAGGCAAACATGCCCAAGGAAGAGAATTCCAAAGTTTGGGGGCCGCCACAGAAAAAGCCCTGTCTTTGATAGCAACCTGCCCTGTCTCACCTCCAAAGGTGACGGGGGTGTACAGAGAGAAACTTCTTTGCCCCTCCATTAGTTCCTTCACCTTCTTCAAAGTGAAATATGGCCTTCTCCAGTGGCTGCTCCAGGAGTGACTCAGATAGGTGGGCTTGTGAATTTGCTGCTCACCTATGGCCATTTTGCAACACACCTCAGGTGAGTGATGGAAATGGCGTGGCCAGATTGTAACTTAGCTGCCTTCGTGCCACAAACCACTTGAATAGGGTTGCCAACCTCCAGGTAGCAGCTAGAGATCTCCTGCTATTACAGCTGATCTCTAGCCGATTTTCACCTGGAGAAAATGGCCACTTTGGCAATTGAAATCTATGGCATTGAAGTCCCTCCCCTCCCCAAATCACGCCCTCCTTAGGCTCTGCCCCAAAACCCTCCTGCCGGTGGTGAAGAGGGACCTGGCAACCCTACACTTGAACCAGCCCATCTCAACATAACCCACCAGGCCAAATGCAACCCCACCTCTTTCCTAGGTGCCTCATGGCCCACCCACTTCCGTTTTAGCAGTTCCAGGCAGCCAGGAAAAATAGGAGGGTCCATCAAGCCCTTTGCCTGATGGATTTCTTTTGGCTTGGTGGTTCACAACAATAACAGTTAAGCTATTGTTGTGGCTGTTCCTTTCTCCCTCTCTTCTCCTCCCCTCCCCTCCCCTCCTCTCCCTTCCTTGACTTTTAAAAGCACAAGGGTGCCCTATCCCCTGCTGGAGAGAGCTAAACTTTGCCTGTAACCGGTAGCTACCCTTTCATAATTAAAATCCGGGGACTGCCAAGGGCTTCGCTGTTTTGGAACGCATTATCCTGAGAGGAAGGTGGTCAAATAGCACCCTTTGCCCTCCAGCTCTTGGGGACGGATGCAATCGAGTCCCCTCATTTCTTCTTGCTTAGGATTTACGAGGATGGAAGAAAACTGAGCAATCAGATCTGCCGGTGGATTTTGGAAAGCAAACGTCACTTCTGCCCTCCTCATACCTCCCTCCCCAAAAGAGCATCTGCTCCCCAATTCCCCCTTTTACCAAACACAATGGCGATTATTTCTAGCGTTAATTTAAAAGCCGCTAATGAGAAGAAGTGCTCCACACTGGGGCTCAAGCGTGGACCCCAGAGGACCTGGGGAGAAATAAAATCTAACAAGAGATGCCCGGGCGGTACAAGGTTAACCTCAGCAACTCATTAATCCTGCCTCTGTCTTGTGGGATCTTTTGGAGGCTGCCTGTTTCCTGGTTTAGTGCCAGGCGAGCCTCGGTGTTATGAATGGAGGCCCGCTTTCTGCATCGGGCCTCTTCTTAGCTAGAAGCAAGCTCTTGTTAGAATTGCCTCGCTGTCTGATGAAAGATTTGCAGAAGAGCCATGCATGCTGCCCTGTGCTCCTTGGAGGAAGGGCAGGATAAAAACTTGCTAGACCGGGGTCCCCGGATTGGTGCCCATGACCGTCATGGCACCAGCCGACATAGGGTTGCCAGGTGCTCGGTGGTGGCGGGCAAACCCCCGGCAGTTCGCCCTTCTGCCCACCGACCACCTGAGGGTCGGGGGGCAAATGTGCACGGGCGCGTCAATGTGCCGCCTTGCAAGGGGCCTTTTCCTCTTCGTCTGAGTGGTAAAGGGCCGTGCGCGCAATCACACCCACAGCCCCATAGTCTCCCGCCGGAGCAGAGGAGGGACCTGGTAAGCCTAAGCCGACACCTTTCCCAACTCCCACCAATTGTTTTTAGAAAGTGGACAGGTTTAGGTGGGTCTTTTGCCCAGCAAGGCTTCTGATTGGCCATTGGAGTTTTGATTGGCTGTGCAGATTTTTAAAAACATTGCTCCGGCAGCAGCTGCCACCACAGCACAAGGGTTTTTACCAAAGGACGGAAGGTTAGCTGCGGCAGCCATTTTGTGGCAGCCATTTTGTGGTTGCACCCATGTGTGTGTATTAAATGCTGTCAAGTCGCTTCTGACGTATGCCGACCCTATGAGTTCATTACCTCCAGACCGTCCTATCATTAACAGTCTTGCTCAGGTCTCGCAAACTGAGGGCCGTGGCTTCCTTGATTGAGTCAATCGATCTCATATTGGGTCTTCCTCTTTTCCTGATGCTTTCCACTTTTCCTAGCATTATTGTCTTTTCCAGTGACTCTTGTCTTCTCATAATGTGACCAAAGTACAATAGCCTCAGTTTAGTCATTTTAGCTTCTAGGGTCAGTTCAGGCTCGATGTGATCTAGAACCCACTTATTTGTCTTTTTGGCAGTCCGCAGTGTCTGCAAAACTCTCCTCCAACACCACATTTCAAATGAATCAACTTTTGTTCTGTCAGCTTTCTTCATTGCCCCACCCACCATGCTGGACCAGATTTCCAAAGGTGCCCGCAAGCTCAAAAAAGCTGGGGATCCCTGCGCTAGACAGACAGGCATGCAGGAGACCAGAATCTGAGGAACAAGGTTCAGTTTGAGCTAGACCTCTCCCAAACTAACCCCCCCCAATCAATTGTCCATACCAAGCCATGAACATGGGGGCTGTGGGCACTAGATCCAAGACTGGAGGCAGCATTTGGATCCCACTGGCCCGTCTTTAGCTGGAAGAGGATTGCATACAAATCAATAATTCTCTCGTGTTTCCTCTGACCTTCTTGGTCTGTGTGAGTCACGGATCAAAAAATGCCTAGGGTTGCCAGGTCCGTCTTTGCCACCAGTGGGAGGTTTTTGGTGCGGAGCCTGAGGAGGGCGGAGTTTGGAGGGCGGGGTTCAATATCATAGAGTCCAATTGCCAAAGCGGCCATTTTCTCCAGGAGAACTGATCTCTGTTGCCCAGAGATCAGTTTTAAAAGCAGGAATCTCCAACTAGTACCTGGATGTTGGCAACCTAAATAATGGCTGACCTTTCCATCCTCTGGAAGTGGCCCTGTGAGGTGGGTACAGCCCAGAGGGGAGAGCCTCTGAGCAATTGCACAGTGCCTTTCCCCGAGCAAACACGACCAGTGCCCTAACTTCTAGAGCCTGGTGTAGAGGATAAGAGGATTTGCTGATTATTTATTAACGTGCCGCATTTATGTACTGCTTTTCAATATGAGGGTTCTCAGAGGCAAAGCAATTAAAACGTCAAAGAGCCTCGCGGCGCCTTAAAGACTGACCAATTCATTGCGGCTGCAGCTTTCGCCGCTTCCGGCCCTGGCTCATGAAAGCTTCTGCCGCAATGAATTGGTCAGTCTTTTAAGGCGCGGCGCAGCTCTTTGACATTTCGGCTGCGGCGGACTAGCGCGGCCACCCCTCTGGAATTAAAACATCGTGATGCGTAACAGCTCTTTGTGAATGGAGCTCGGGCCAGGCATGATGGAGGCATGCCGGGTGGCTGTCTCCTGTCGATGGCAGCTGGCAACGGGTGCTGAACCATCACCTCAGCCACAAAGAGAGCGATCTTTGGCAGGCCGCCATTCCCTCGGCCTCCGGCCCCGTCAGCAATGTGGGGGATGATAAATAAACAATTAGCATTTGAGCCTGTTTCGCCTATTGAAATCCCTTCGCCGTAATATTTATTTACTTCACTTTATACCCTGCCCTTCTCCCCAGTGGGGACCCAAAGCGGCTTACATCCTTCTCCTCTCCTCCATTTTATCCTCACAACAACCCTCCATTTTATCCTCCCAGCAACAACCCGGGGAGGGGCTGTGGCTCAGTGGTAGAGCTTGGCAGGCAGAAGGTCCCGTTCAATCCCCGGCATCTCCAGTTACAGGGACCAGGCAAGTAGGTGATGTGAAAGACTTCTCTACCTGAGACCCTGGAGAGCTGCTGCCGGCCTGAGTAGACAATACTGACTTTGATGGACCAAGGGTCCAATTCAGTAGAAGGCAGCTTAATGTGTTCAACTCTGCGAGGTAGATTAGGCTGAGGGCGTGGGCCTCAGCCAAGTTCCCTGAGCAATCTGTCATGGTGGAGTAGAGATTCAAACCTAGGCCTCCCGGCTCCTAGTCCAGCACTCTAACCACTACACACCACACTGGCTCTCAATGGATTTCTGTTTTACCAGTCCCCCCCACCCCTGTCAAGTCGCTGCCCACTTATGGCGACCCAGTGGGGTTTTCAAGGCAAGAGATATTGAGATGATTTGCTATTGCCTGCCTCCGCATAGCAACTCTAGATTACCTTGTTGGTCTCCCATCCAAGGATGACCCTGTTTAGCTTGGGCAATCCATAGGGTTACCAGGTCTGAGTTGGGAAATACCTGGAGATTTGTGGGGCAGAGCCAGAGAAGGGTGTAGTTTGGGGAGGGACCAATGGGGTATAATGCCATAGAGTTAGAGTTGCCAGGCCCCTCTTCGCCTCCATTGGGAGATTTTTGGGGTGGAGCCTGAGGAGGGTGCGGTTTGGGGAGGGGAGGGACTTCAATGCCATAGAGTTCAATTGCCAAAACAGCCATTTTTTCCAGGTGAACTGATCTCTATCGGCTGGAGATCAGTTGTAATAGCAGGAGATCTCCAGCTGCCACCTGGAGGTTGGCAACCCTAGCAATCCAGGTCAGGGCAATAATCACGATAGTTATCTCTGTGTTTACATGAGCGCTTACAACGCTCAAAAGTGCTTTACCTACATTTCCCTAGCATTTATTTGTTTACTTACCGCTCTGTAAGGTAGGCGGGTATTGTGGATTGGGAGGCAGGGTGGAGCTGAGGGACAGCCACTTGCCGAAGTTCACTAGCGAGGGTTGATTTGGTGTCATGACTACAGCATTGGTCTAGGATCTGGGATGGCTGGATTTGAATCCCTCACTCAATCATGGAAGCCCGCCAGGTGACCTTGGGCCCGTCACAGTCTCTCAGTCTAACCTACCCTTGCAAGCTTGCTGTTGTGAGGACTAAGTGGTACGGGGAATTATGTGAAAAGCCGCTTTTGGGTCTCCAATCGAGGACAAAAGCAAGATGTAAATAAAAAATAAGCATCGTAAATAAGCACAAAGCGAGTTCGTGGCTGAGATTTGAACCAGTCAATCTGATCAGGGGGCTAGAGCAACTGCCCTATGAGGAGCGGTTAAAACGCTTAGGGCTGTTTAGCTTGGAAAGAAGGCAGTTGAGGAGAGACATGATAGAGGTCTATAAAATTATGCATGGTATGGAGAGAGTGGACAGGGAGAAGCTTTTCTCCCTCTCCCATAATACTAGAACGCGGGTCATCTGCTGAAGCTGGAGAGTAACTGATTCAAAACAGATAAAAGGAAGTATTTCTTTCACACAACGCATAGTTAAGTTGTGGAACTCCCTGCCCCAGGATGTGATGATGGCTGCCAACATGGAAGTGGGAAGAGGGGAGTGGACATGTTTATGGAGGAGAGGGCTATCCATGGTGACTAGTCAAAATGGATACTAGTCATGATGCATACCTGTTCTCTCCAGGATCAGAGGAGCATGCCTGTTATATGAGGTGCTGTGGAACACAGGCAGGATAATGCTGCTGCAGTCGTCTTGTTTGTGGGCTTCCTAGAGGCACCTGGTTGGCCACTGTGTGAACAGATTGCTGGTCTTGATGGGCCTTGGTCTGATCCAGCATGACCTTTCTTATGTTCTTATGACCTTCTGAGTCAAAACTCTTTTAGCCATTTCGCTATGTTGATAATACAGACAGCAGACCTTTACGGTAGACCAATATTCTTTTCCGTATATAGTGGAGAGGGACTTTCCCCAAGGATACATATGTGTGGGGCATAGTGAGATTTGAGCTAGGACTTCTCTTAGCTAGCCCTTGTGCTATGCCAACTTTCTCTGGCATTTAAAATGCCTGAATCAGATGTTTTAACTTGGTTCACATACCTTTTTAGCTCTTTATTTTGTTGCTGTGGCATAAGAGCAACAACATAGCTATAGGTGGGCCTTAAAGGACATCATACATGAGGTTCCTATATGGCATATTTGGGTCAAACAGTGAGGCGCGCAAACTATTAATAACCGGGGTGGGCTGGGGACTGTGCCAGTTAGTAAGACGGTAAAGGGAGGGACAGACCCCCCAGTATGAAGTCTCCCCTTTCCCTTTGGACCCCTCCTTTCCAGATGGATTCTGCAGCCTTTAATTTAAGGCGGTAGATTGCTCTCTGCTGCCTTTGTGGATAACTTTAATGCATTTATCCACCAAGCAATCTGTTAAATGTCCCCCCAGACTCCAGAACCCGGAGTCGTTTTATTGTGAGCCTGTTTAAAATCAAACGAGTTTGCTCCGCTCCTGACGCCAGCTATAATAAGGGAGTCGTTTTCCCCCTAACACCGCAAACCCAGGCACGTGGGCCAGAGCCGAACCCAGTCCCGTCGTAAAAATGAAAGCAAGCAATTTCCAACTCTCCGAGGTGTCCAAAGCTCTGGGAAAATTTCCTGTTTTGCTGGGTGTTTCTCGGAGCTCTGGTTTAGGTGTATGTGTGTGTGTAGGGGTGGAGGTTTGATAGCATAATGACTACCGCTGTGCCCCACAGCCCAGAGGTCCCCCACATGTGTGCCACAGTTACGACCTATCGTCAGAGCTAAGCGACAGGAGCCATGAAGCAGCAGGAGTTCCAAACCAAGGGATGGGGAATGCTGCTGTAAGCCAGGCAAAAGCCCAGCCAGAACAAGAAACCTTTATACTAGTTGCTAGTTATGGGGGAATTAACAGTCAGCCTGGGGGGGGGGGCATTCCAGAACCCAGAAACACTTTATTGCCTACGGAAACAATTCTCAAAGTTTAGCTACTGGGACATCGCTGTTTTGATTTTAAAATTTTCCTGGACCCAATGTTAGGGTTGCCAGTTCTGGGTTGGGAAATTCCTGGAGATTTGGAGGTAGAGTCTAGGGAGGGGAGGTTGGTAAGGGGGGGTCTCAGCAGGGATGTGATGCCGTGTAGGGTCCACCCTCCAAAGCAGCCATTTTCTGTTTTCTGTTGCCCCAGAAGGTTGGACCAGATCCAACGGGTTGAAATTAAATAAAAAGAGTTTCTGTCTAGACATTAGGAAGAATTTTCTAACAGAACAGTTCCTCAGTGGAACAGGCTTCCTCAGGAGGTGCGGGGGGTGGTGGCTGTCCTTCCCTGGAGGTTTTTAAGAAGAGGTTAGATGGCCATCTGTCAGCAGTGCTGATTCTATGACCTTAGGCAGATCATGAGAGGGAGGGCATCTTGGCCATCTTCTGGGCATGGAGTAGAGGTCACTGGGGGTGTATTTCCTGCAATGTGCAGGGGCTGGACTAGATGACCCTGGTGGTCCCTTCCAACTCTATGATTCTATAATTCTATGATCCTATAAGAGAAGTTGGTTGGATCCAACGTTCACACGCGTGTATGGACGTTTGCAAGGGTGGCTTATGATATCAGAACTGGAATGTTGCAAGCTTGTCTCTGTTTTCACCCATGGAATGTTGGGCATTAAAGGGTAGAAAGGTGGAAATGAATGAGAGGGGTGTACCGTTGTGCTGGGGGAGAGAGAGCTTTCTTGCCCAACAAGGCGGGGGGTGGGTGGGAGGAAGGTTTGCTAGACAATTCTTGCAAGAATCTGGAGCCGTTGCTCCCGGAAGGCTTTGTTTCAATCCATCTCTCTCCCGCTGGCCTCACTGATGTAAAAGAAAAAACTAGCCAGTGCAGAATGCCCTGGGACAGCGGACTGTGGGGCAGAACCGAGGCCTGAAATCACCCCCTGTTTCCTGCCAGCCTGTTACTAGCACCACACCAGAGGAAGGAGGAGAGACTCAGGGGGTAGGGGTAGGGGTAGGGGGAGAGAGAGAGAGAGAGAGAGAGAGAGAGAGAGAGAGAGAGAGAGAGAGAGAGATTCACAGCCGCCTGCTTCCCAGGAGAATAAAAACCCTGTTATCAAGGATATTGATGCGAAAATGAGTTATGGACATAAACAGCTGGGGTCTCTCGGTGTTGTGACAGGGAGAAAGAAGCCGGTTCTCTGGCAGGGGCGAGAGCTGTTTTGGAGAGCAGGGCTAGGGGCAAAGAGGGATTGGAGGGGCTTCCTGTTTGAGGAGGGGGCTGGTTAGACTGCCAGAGACTGAACTACTGGGATTTTTTTTAAACCCAACTTTGGAAAGAAGAGCCCGATGTGATAGTTTAAAACAAGGGATGTAAGGTTAGGGATGTGGTATAGTATAGCCTGATCTCATCAGATCTTGGAAGCTAAGCTGGGTCAATGCTTGGAAGGGAGACTTCCAAGACTGCAGAAGAAGGCAATGGCAAACCACTTCTGCTGAATCACTTGTCTTGAAAATCCCACCAGGGGTCACATGAACACATGAATCTGCCTTGGTCCATCAAAGTCAGTATTGTCTATTCAGACCGGCAGCAGCTCTCCAGGGTCTCAGGCAGGGGTCTTTCACATCACCTACTTGCCTAGTCCCTTTAACTGGACATGCCACGGATTGACCCTGGGGCCTTCTGAATGCCAAGAAGATGCTCTACCACTGAGCCACGGCCCCTCCCCATCTGCAGCTATATGTCGTCTGCTTCTTGACAGCACTTCACACACGGACACATATGTGAGGTTTGGAAAGCAGTTTGGGGGTAGGAATGGGACAGAGAGCCAAGTGGCTACGGCTGGATAGAGATGTCTGTTAGGTTTTAAAAAATCATCTTCCAAGTTGAGGAAAGAGTGCACGGTTCTCTCTTCTTAGCCTTGAAATAATCTTTTTGAGGCAGGCTAGGCTGAGAGAGAGTGACTAGGTCCAAGTCACCTAGTTAGCCTCTGTGACTGAGTGAGGATTCGAACCCAGCCCTCATAGATCATAGAATTGTAGAAGCATAGAGTTGGAAGGGACCACCAGGGTCATCTAGTCCAACCCCCTGCACAATGCAGGAAATTCACAACTACCTCCCCCCCACACCCCCAGTGACCCATACTCCATGCCCAGAAGATGGCTAAGGTGCCCTCCCTCTCTTGATCTGTCCAAGGTCATAGAATCAGCATTGCTGACAGATGGCCATCTAGCCTCTACTTAAAAACCTCCAGCGAAGGAATGCTTACCACCTCCAGAGGAAGCCTGTTCCACCGAGGAACTGCTCTAACTGTTAGAAAATTCTTCCTAATGTCCTCAGATCCTCTGACCACTACACTATTCCTGCAAGGAACTCAAGTTGTCATCCCTTTCTCCCCCACATCCTGCCACCCCAACCCCATTTCATCTACAGGACAACCCCTGTAAGGTAGGTTTAGGCTTGAGAGGCCCTGAACGTCTAGGCTGAGCAATGATTTGAACCCGGTTTGTTTGGTCAAGGCCTGTCTATCACACTACACAGTGCCCTGCCCTCATCTCCTGAAAAAGATTTTAGTTCAAGCTGACATCATTTTCTCATCATGAGGGAAAAAAAAGACTGAGCAGAGATCAAGCATTCCCTGATCGATAGCAATTTTGAGGACAAATAAAAGTGAGTTAAAGAAGGTCTCCCCTCCCTCCCTCCTTCCCTCTCTTTTTTTTCTGTTTTGCTTGGTGTGGGCCATGTTCTCAGCCAACAGAGAGAGGCTACAGACCAGGAACGCCCCAAGAAGGCTGTGTTGTACAGTGGTTACAGGCAGAGCCATTTAGAATATACACACACATCCAAGTAATCTGTGCATTTGGAGAAGGGATAGCAGCTGGTTGCTAAGTTTTGATTTAAAACGTAGAAGAAGAAGAAGAATTGTAAAGATGTGGACAGAATTGAGCGGGTGCAGAGGTGAGCGAAGAGGATGATCAGGGGCCTGGAGACCAAGCCCTATGAGGAAAGGCTGAGGGAGATGGGAATGTTTAGTCTGGAGGAGAGGAGGTTGAGTGGGGACATGATTGCTCTCTTTAAGTATTTGAAGGGCTATCCGTTAGAGGGCAGGGAGCTGTTCCCATTGGCAGCAGAGGATGGACTCTCAATAATGGGTTTAAACTACAGGTGGAAAGGTACCGGATGGATATTAGGAAAACATTTTTTACAGTAAGAGTTGTTCAACAGTGGAATCAGCTACCTAGGGAGGTGGTGAGCTTCCCTTCACTGGCAGTCTTTAAGCAGAGGCTGGACAAACACTTGTCAGGGATGCTCTAGGCTGATCCTGCATTGAGCAGGGGGTTGGACCAGATGGCCTGTATGGACCCTTCCAACTCTATGAGTCTATGACAATGATGGCGAACCTTTTAGAGACCGAGTGCCCAAACTGCAACCAAAAACCCACTTATTTATCGCCGAGTGCCAATGAGGCAATTTAACCTGAATACCACCCCCAGAGGGGGCCCAGAGGGAGAGGCTAGGGTTGCCAAGTTCCTCTTCGACATGAGTGGGAGGTTTTGGGGGTGGCACCTGAGGAGGGCGGGGTTTGGGGCAGAGGGCACCTCCTTCGCACCCACTGGCCAGCCACGCCCCTCCGCCCGCACAGGCCCAGAGGGCACCGGAGAAGCCGCCAGCCATGCCGAGTGTGGGCGCTCGGCTTCTGTTCCCCGCTCTCCCACCTGCCTGGCCGGCCGCTCACGCTCCAGCAGCGGCAATGGCGGCAGCTTCTGTGGGAGAGTCTGGGGGCCACTGCCAATGATGTCGGAGGTTCCCCACCCCTGGGCTACAACCTCCCCCATCCGGGGCGGGGCAGAGCCGGAAAGGCCAGTGGCTTGGAGGAACCGCGCATGCCGGCAGAGAGGGCTACGCGTGCCGGAAGTGGCACGCGTGCCATAGGTTCGCCAACACGGGTCTATGATGTATTCTATGATGTATTCGAAGAAGAAGAAGAAAAAGAGTTGGTTTTTATATGCCGACTTTCTCTACCACTTAAGGGAGATTCAAATCGGCTTCCAACCACCTTCCCTTCCCCTCCCCACAACAGACACCCTGTAAGGCAGGTGGGGCTGAGAGGGCTCTAATAGAGCTGTAACTTACCCAAGGTCACCCAGCTGGCTTCGTGTGTAGGAGTGGGGAAACAAATCCAGTTCACCAGATTAGCGTCTGCCGCTCATGTGGAGGAGTGGGGAATCAAACCCGGTTCTCCAGATCAGTCCACTGCTCCAAACCATTGCTCTTAACCACTACACCACGTAGCTGCCTCCTAGGCTGGGCCCAGCAGTAGGTCTGCGAGATTTTGAACTAAACCTTGCAACTGTACTTTTAACAGTAGCTTACTCTAAAGGCATTAGCAGAGTGAAAAGATTCACCTGCATATTCCCGTATATTGGTCTAGGTATATCTCATATTTCATAGATTCATAGAATCATGGAGTTGGAAGGGACCACCAGGTCATCTAGTCCAATCCCCTGCACAATGCAGAAAATTCACAACTACCTCCCCCCCCCACACACACACACCCAGTGACCCCTATTCCATGCCAAGAAGATGGCAACAACAAAAAACCCCTCCAGGATCCCTGGCCAATCTGGCCTGGAGGAAAATTGCTTCCTGACCCCAAAGTGGCGATTGGCCTTACCCTGTAAGAAAGGGCCACGAGAGGCATGTAAGAAAGGGCCAAACACTGTCACCGTCCTTCCTGCCCTCCCTCTCATGATATGCCTAAATTCACAGAATCAGCCTTGCTGCCAGACGTGGGAGGTCCTGGGTTCATGGTCATACTAACAGGAATTGAGGGAACCACACCTTTATGGAGGATAGGTATGTCAATGGACATCTGTTGTGAAGACTGGGGGGAAAGCCCTACGTGTTTTGGGCAGCACGTTTCTGTGTTCACTGGACAGGGCTCTTGTTTCCCTGGTAGAACAGTAAAATATGGGCTGCTTGGAGAGAGAGACATGATGGATAGCTGGCGGAGGTGGTTCTGTGGCTCAGAAGGACTTGACTAAATGGCATAGCATCTTCATGGCCTGCAGAAGGTCCCAGGCTCAATTCCCAGCATCTCCAGTTAAAGGGATCAGGTAGTAAGTGTTGTGAATGAGTTCAGCCTGAGAGAGCTGCTGCCACTCACAGTAGACCTTGAGAGACCAATGGACGGAGAGCCAAACTAGAGGTTACAGCAGCCACAGATTCAACCTATGGCCACTGCCCCTTTAGGAAGAATGTAACCATTTAAAAATGCCACTAGGGCCCGATCCTGATTGGCCCCAAAGCATGGGGGACCAGGCGATCTTGTCCGCCCCCCCCCCAGATTTCCTGGTGTGTGTCTTCCCCTGTGCCATAGTCTCCATTGGGATCGGGCCCTCGTAGGATTCTTAAAGGGGTCAAATTCTTTCCTAAAATGGAGGCTGGGGCAGTGGATCTAACCCATGGCCTTTGTAATGTCTAGTATGGCCCTGACTCTGGAGTTGATGGATGTGAATCCTTTTTAAGGGTACAAATTTGGCATGGGTTTGCCAAGCTTCACTGAATTCTCAATGTCATCATATTCTTGCCTCAAATGTAAAATGCCAATCGGGCCTTAGAAATCAAGAGAGGTTATCAGGAGCCCCGTGGCGCAGAGTGGTAAGCTGCAGTACTGCAATCCAAGCTCTGCTCACAACCTGAGTTCAATCCCAACGGTAGCCGGCTCAAGGTCGACTCAGCCTTCCATCCTTTTGAGGTTGGGAAAATGAGTACCCAGCTTGCTGGGGGTAAAGGGAAGATGACTGGGGAAGGCACTGGCAATCCACCCTATAAAACAAAGTCTGCCTAGTAAACGTCAGGAGGTGACATCACCCATGGGTCTGGAATGACCCGGTGCTTGTACAGGGGACTTTTACCTTTTATCAGAGCAATCCTCAGTAGGCCTCCTCAGAATCCTACTCAGGTGTACTCAGCATGGCTTACTCCCAGGAAAGTGTTCTAAAGATTGCCCTGTACATCATGTGAATATATCAGCATTAGAAATAGTGAGTTGGGAAACGTCACCAACTTTGATGCCCTTCTTTTCTTCTTGTCCTTAGAACCTTTTTTTTAAAATCACCATTAATTTTCCCCCAATGGCACCTTTATTACTATTATTATTAATAGCATTGTTGTGAGTTTGGCTGTCTGATTGCTCAGAATGGGTCTCTCACTGTGGTGTGGCCTGAAAGTGTTGCTTGATTAAAATGCAGGGTTTGACAAAAGAATGATAATGCTCCTTTAATGGCTGCGAATGTTTCCTGAATGGGCAATTCACCTGTTGGTGTATGGAGCCTGAGACCAGCACTTGGCGGATTGTGTATGAATAACAACAATTGACAATCCTGAATTTGGAGGTGGGCCAGAGGGAGGGAGGGGGAGAGAGCTGGGAGCTGTCTGAAGGTGAAGCCCCTTGAGATGCAGGATCTCTCTGGGGAACTGATGTGGGGTGGCCCTACATTGCCCGTTTCAAATTCTATATTAAGATTTACCTATGCCTTGTTTCCTCCACAGCGGATGTACTGCTGTGGAGGAGTGCCTGTTTGCTTCCACTTATGTTCTTCTTATTCTTCTCTACATACAGCAAATATTGCAAAGACACCTAAAGTCTTGGGGAGTCTGATCCAAAGAAAATGACACCCAATAATGCTGCTTCTGGAACTTTCAGTGTCTTGGGGAAAGTGGGAATTATTGCATCCCATGTTCCAGATCAGAGCCCTAGCACGGAAAACCGATTCTAGGACTGAGCCTCAGTGATCACTGGATCCGGTTGAGGAGAGATCCCTTGCGGTAACAGGACCCAGGTTTACTAGTCCTCAGGGGGTGCCAACTTTTGATTATTTAATTATTTTGGTTATACCCCACCTTATATCATTCTCCTCACCTCTATTTTATCCTCACAACAATCCTGCGAGGTAGGTTAGGCTGTGTGACTGGGACAGAGGTCACGCCACAAGCTTTAGTGGAAGTGTTGGGGATTAGAGCCAGGGTCTTTCAGATCCTACTCTGAGATTGTAACCACTATACCACTCCGGCTGTCTTTTGATATCAAAAACACTGCCCCCTCTAGTGGGTGAGGGCAGAGTCTGACGAGGGCCCATCGCTCAGTGACAGAGCACCTATTTTGCATACAAAAGGTTCCAGGTTCGATCCCCCAGCACCTCCAGTTAGACCCTTTTCTGCTTGGGAGCAGCTACCAATCAGTACTAAACCAGATGGACCAAGGGTAGGGTTGCCAGGTCCCCACCAAGACATCACCCCATGGGTCAGGAATGACCCACTGCTCGCACAGGGGACAACCTTTACCTAAAACAACTTGAGAGGGATAGATTTAGGATGAAATGGCAGAACATAGAGACTGTTGGGTTTTTAAACACAAATACCGCCTACCTGAAAAGAAGCCTCCCACCAGCAGAAGCAGCAAAATACCAGCCCTGTTGAGAGCCCCCTTCTCCTCCTGGCGCTGACATTAGATCTCAGCCCTGCCTGCAGCTCAGATACATCCCCAGCGATGTCACCTTGACCCAGCTGCCATGTTGCACCATGGGGGGGGGGTGAGCTTCCTGATTAGCGGCTGCCCCTGTCTTCCTTGCAGCTGAAGCAGAGGGGGGCACCGAGCCATTAGACAGAGCTACAGCACAGCCAGGGAGGTCAGGCGTGGAGGAAGGCCTTCTGGCCTCTGCCATTTCCTGCTTGAACGGAGCTCCCGGTCCCCCCCACACTGCAGTAATGTAGTTAAGGACACGCTTGGATTCTTAATAGAGGAGAGAGGACTGAAGGGTAATATTCATCAGGAAGCGCTGGGCTGCTGGGACACAGCGGCTGGGGAGTGGAGGCAATGGAAATTGGCCGGAGTTGGGGAGGCGGGAATCACTTGTTATCTGGCTAGGCTGCTGGATTTTCATGATAACTCGAGGCTACCACTGGACAACACTTCCTTTCCATAGCAGATGGTAGAGCTCACCTACCTCCCAGCCTACTCCATCCTACGAGGTCCTGCTTCTTTCCACTTCCTTCCGCAATCAGGAAAGGCTAACTCTTCAGCATTCCTCAGATGAAAATAAGTGTTTGTAGCATCCTGATCCATCCATAAAAGGTCTTTGCTCAAGAATCCCCCCTCCCTCTTTTACACATTGCTAAAGAGAGCCAGCGAGGGGTAGTGGTTAAGATTGGTGGTTTGGAGAGGTGGATTCTGATCTGGTGAACTGGATTTGTTTCCCCACTCCTCCACACGAAGGCAGGCAGCAGCATCCCAGGGACTCAGGTAGAGATCTTTCACATCAGCTAATGTGGACTCTCATCTGGAGAACCGGGTTTGATTCCCCATTCCTACACGTTAAGCCAGCTGGGTGACCTTGGGCAAGTCACAGCTCTCTTAGAGCTCTCTCAGCCCCACCTACCTCACAGGGTGTCTGTTGTGGGGAGGGGAAGGTAAGGTGATTGTAAGCCAGTTTGAGTCTCCCTAGGGGACTAGAGCAACTGTCCTATGGGGAGCCGTTAAGACGCTTAGGGCTGTTTAACTTGGAAAGAAGGCTGCTGAGGGGAGACATGATAGAGGTCTATAAAATTATGCATGGTTTGGAGAGAGTGAAAAACTCCCTCTCCCATAATACTAGAACACGGGGTCATCTGCTAAAGCTGGCGGGTGAGAGATTTAAAACAGATAAAAGAAAGTATTTCTTTCACACAACGCATAGTTAAATTGTGGAACTCCCTGCCCCAGGATGTGGTGATGGCTGCCAGCTTGGAGGGCTTTAAGAGGGGAGTGTACATATTCATGGAGGAGAGGGGTATTCATGGCTATTAGTTAGAATGGATACTAGTCATGCTGCATATCTATTCTCTCTAGTATCAGAGGAGCATGCCTATTATTTAGGGTGCGGTGGAACACAGGCAGGATGGTGCTGCTGCACTCGTCTTGTTTGTGGTTTCCTGGAGGCACCTGGTTGGCCACTGTGTGAACAGACTGTTGGACTTGATGGGCCTTGGTCTGATCCAGCAGGGCCTTTCTTATGTTCTTATGTTCCCTTAAGTGGTAGAGAAAGTCGGCATATAAAAACAAACTCCTCTTCTTCTTCTTCTTCTTCTTCTTCTTCTTCTTCTTCTTCTTCTTCTTCTTCTTCTTCTTCTTCTTCTTCTTCTTCTTCTTCTTCTTCTCCTCCTCCTCCTCCTCTGCACTGCATGCTGCATTTGAGTTGCCAGATCTGGGCGGGGAATACCTGGAGATTTGGGGGTGGGGCCTGGCGAGGGCGCAGTTTTGGGAGGGGAGGGACCTCAGCAGGGTATAATGCCATAGAGTCCACATTCCAAAGCAGCCATTTTCTCCAGAGGAACTGATCTTGGCTGCCTGGAGATCAATTGTGATAGCAAAAGATCTCCAGATGCTACTTTGAGGCCAGCACCCGGTTCTTACAGGCTACAAATGCGGTAGTATTATTGGCTAGTAAAATGTGGAATACAGCACATGTATAGTAAATTTGTGCTATTTGTATTTTAACTCGTTACTGTATTATGTATTATTAATGAAGAAGTTGTATATGTTTTGCGCTTTTGTGCTGTTTTTCTTATATTTAGCAATTATTTTTACTGCATAGGTTTGTTTATTAGATGAGGTTTACCCCTATGCTGTATCCAGCTGAGTCGAATATTCGGCGGCGAATGTTTTCTGTGCGAAACGGGGCTTTTCGGGAGGGCGAATGTTTTGCGAACTTTCCCCAAATGGTCCACCAGGGATCGCAATCCTGATCAGCTGCTGCATTGGTGTCATTCTCTCTCTCCCTCTCCCCAAATTTATCTCCATTTCCTGCAAAGGGAAATAAAGCTAGTGAGATTTGGCTCTGGGGACCATTGGCATTAGTACAGCAGCAGCTGACTGGGACTGTGAAGAGGCAGTGACCCTTGAAGTGATGGCCACCACAGCAAATGGGACAGAGGGGATTGACACTGGAGAAGAACATGTGTTGGCGGGGGCATAGCTGCCCCACTTTGAAACACTCCCCCCCACACAGATTGATCAGTCAAAAAGGTGAGGCGTTATTTCACATTGCGAGAAGCTTTTCATGCAGTCCCCCTCCCCTGCTTACCCCAATTTGGCTCAGCCCAAATGCTGCGATCATTTACTCCACAACAGTCTGTCTTCTGCTGATTCAGAAACCGAGAAGTGGGTTGGCCTTTCGGTTAAAGCTATACTGGAAAAATATAATTTCCCTAAAAACTGTTATTGTAGGGTTGCCAGCTCTGGGTGGGGAAATACCTGAAGATTTGGGGGGTAGAGCCTGGAGAGGGCAGGGCTTGGGGAGGGGAGGGACCTCAGCGGGGGATAATGCCATAGAGTCCACCCTCTAAAGCAGCCATTTTCTCTAGGGGAAGTGATCTCTGTCGTAAGGAGATCAGTGGTAATAGTGGGAGATCTCCAGGCCCTACCCGGAGGTTGACAACCCTAGTTATCAACCATCCAAAATATGCCTCAGCAGTTGCAGGGGGTATGAAATGCCAGGCAGAGTACACTGTATGGTGCTATTTGTATTTGCAACCTGGGGTTGCCAACCTCCTGGTGGGGCCTGGAGATCTCCCAGAATTAGAAGAAGAAGAAAAAGCAGAGTTGGTTTTTATACTCCGACTTTCTCTACCTTTTAAGGAGAATCAAACCAGTTACAATCTCCTTCCCTTCCTCTCCCCACAACTGACACCTTGAGAGGTAGGTGGGGCTGAGAGAGTTCAGAGAGAACTGTGACTAGCCCGAGGTCACCCAGCTGGCTTCATGTGTAGGAGTGGGGAAACCAACCCGGTTCACCAGATTAGAGTCCACAGCTCATGTGGAGGAGTGGGGAATCAAACCTGGTTCTCCAGAATAGAGTCCACCACTCTTAACCACTACACCACGAATGTCCAGATAACCAAGACCCGCTGAAGTCCCTCAAGTTCCCAAACTCTGCCCTCCATAGGCTCCACTCCCAAATCTCCTGGAATTTCCTAACCCAGAGTTGGCAACCTTGTGCCTTGGTGTTCATGCACAGGTATTGATGTTCATGTGTGTTTCAGGCAAGACTGCACTTACTCAGAGGTTTAACTCTATAGACTCTCTAGAAGATGCTGAATCCTGAAGCATAGCAATGATTGTCACTTAACACAGGCAAAGTTTTAATAAGGTATCTCCAAAAAGGAGAGAAAAGAGACAAGTCAGGGACTGTGTTTTCCCAAAGACCAGTGTTAGATAAAATAGGGGGCTTTCCTGGTAAACAGGGACAGTTGGAGTGCACGGGAAAAGCATCTGGGGGTTCTGGATTTAGCACCCAAACTCTTAGGCCTTCCCAGCGCTGGGAGAGGGAACCCAAAAGCCTCTCCTACTTCCAGCTGTGCTCTTGGTAGAAATTAAGGAGCCAGAAGCAGAACTTTCCTGTTCAGCAAAATGGAATTATTCAAGATGCCTCTTTTTATAAAAAGAGTAGGATTGTAGTTTTAACGTCTGAACAATGTAGACTGTTTGTTTTCTCTCTGTATTGTTCATTGCGTGGATTATATATTGTTTTTATTTCATTGTTCCCTAATTTAGTAATTGGGTTTTATTGCACTGGTTGTTGTATGTATTACGCTGATTTTCATTGTGTTGTTTTCTAATTCTGTAATCTGCTACATGTCTCAACGAGAAAGGCGGACGATAAATAAAGCAAATGAATGAAGTTTAGCAGCATAGTCTCAAGTACGCAGTTCAGGTTCATGTATTGTTTTGGTGCTTCGTTTTCGCAAGAGAGGTTCTGGGGCTCAGTCCTGCGTATGAGGCTGCTTTCCGCCTTGGAAGGAAGCCCTTTTCCTTATTCTAAGAGAGGCTGCTCAGGAGTGAAAGGAAAACACTCTGTACACACTCCGAGGTACTTTATTTCCTATTAGTATTTCAAACCTGTTTATTTAGAGAAGAGGGATAGCCAATGACGGAAACAGGGATAGGGGGTAGCATTGCCGAGTGGGTGTGCCTAAAGGAAGAGGGGTGAGAGCTAAGGTTGCCAGCTCCGAGTTGGGAAATACCTGGAGATTTTAGGGGTGGAGCCTGAGGAGGGCAGGGTTTGGGGAGGGGAGGGACTTCAGTGGGATATAATACCACAGAGTCCACCTTCTCAAGCATCCATTTTCTCCAGGTAAACTAATCTCTATTGCCTGGAGATCAGTTGTAATAGCAGGAGATCTCCACCCACTACCTGGAGGTTGGCAACCCTAATGAGAGCAACAGGGCCAACCATACTTGCAAGAGATTTTCCACCCCCATGCGACACATATCCTACTTTATTTATTGAGCTCGTGAGCGTACCCAGCCTTGTCTCTTTTTCTTTGCTTATCCGTGTAGGTGTGTGCAAACTCATGTTTCGTCGCGTAGGTGCATGAACATGTCCAGAATAGGTACAAAGCTTTGTGTAAACACCTCAACCCCCTCCCATCCCCTGTCATTTGAAGCAAATAAATCTGTGCCATTGATGCACGGTCCCGGTGGGCCTGTTTTCCCGTGTGCCCCCTCCCCACGCTCCGTTCCGAACCAGATGAGGTCATTTTGTGTAGGAGGAGGAGGAAAAGGGGACTTGGTTGGGGGGAAGAGGAGGGGGAACATGGAGGCATTGTCTGTAATAATTGCATTGTTAGGCCAAAGAGATTCCTTGTTCTGCTATCTAATTTCTGTGCCTTTATTAAACGTGATTGCCGGCTTGACAGCTGTGGGGAAATGAGCAGCACAGCAGCGTGTCAGCGGGAGAGCCCGGCGCTTTACAAATTGTTGCGCGTGACAAGAAAACCTTATTGCGCCAAGAGGCAGAGAGAGAAAGAGAGAAGGGGAATAGTGCTCAGAGAGATTCCTCTGGCCCCTTTGGAGAAGCAGCTGGAATCCAGCAGCCGACCAAAGCCGCTTCTATCCCCTCGGTGACTTCTCCGTTAAAGGCCAGCCTCTGGAATCTTGTGCCGAGCCGTGCCACACTGCTAGGCGTTCTGCGACAAGGAAAGCTGGATCCCTCAACCTGTATAAATCACAGAGAAGTCGCATGACTTCTCATATGGTTTGCTTAACCAATTCTGCAGTTTTTGCTGGTTCGCACTGCTTATTTCATTTCTGTTAACCAAGGGGAGGGGCTCCACAGCTCGCCCGCTCATTGCTGGAAATCATAGCCAGAAACTCTCCTATGTCGTTTATGCATGGGTGCTTTCACTCACGTTCAACACCCCCCCATCTGTTTCGGTTGTTCCTTGGAGTTATGCATGAGTTTTCCCTCCATTAGAGATGACCTTGATGCCAGCCCTCACAAATCCCGGGACTTCCTGTCCCTCTAGTAACCTGATTCTTCTCTCTCCCCTGAGCTCAGCCTGCTTGAAATTCCCATGCATAAGGCAAAGCACGGGACACAGAAGCTTGGTTTCTATCACAGCAAGCACACAGCCAATTACAGAGCAGCATGTCAAGAGGCGGGGATTCAAATACTTCCTGTTTCCTCAGAGTTCGTTCTGAGCAGAAGGCTTTTAAAAATGTGGGTTGGGTTTGTCCCTCCCCGCCCCTTCATTTCAAATAGCTCAATTTTTTGTTTTTGTTCTTAAAATGCTTTTTTGTGCAGTTATTGGGTTTCGGCAGGGGGGGGACTTTTCTCTCACTACAGCCAGTTACAAAGCAGCATTTCAAGGGGTGGGGATTCAAATACTTCCTGATTTGAGCTTGGCGACTGCAGGTGGATAGATTCCCAACAGGAAAGTGTGGGTCCAGCGAGCAACGAACCTCAGGTAAAACTCCCATGCACAAACGACCCTAGCTTCTGAGATCACCAGGCACTGACTAAGCAGATATTTGCACCCATAAGACCTAGAAACTTGGGTGGGTGTTTCTTGTCACTGTTGTTTAAATGAAAGTTCAGGTGAGCGTTTTGCACTTTTTCCTGCACTTCCAAGTAATCCATGCCAATTTTTAAAGACGGTCTTGATTACAACTGGGGGTAGAAGCTTGCTTTTTCAAAGAAGGGACGAGAGAATGCTGAGATTATTCAGAAGCTGGAGTTTCTGCTCTGCATTTTGTTGGAAAGGTGTCCACACGTACAATTCTTCCCATCCTCCACTTGAACTCGGTGCTATTCTAGATATGTGAATCTGCCGTCTCCATTCTCCTTGGGTTGATGAGTGTGCTTTATGTTATATCTTCCTGTTGATTAATCTATGGGGCGGGCTACATATCTAACTGCACAGGGCCTCTTACTGCCGTTCCCCAACAAACCTAAAATCTCACCTTCAAAATACATTATGCAAATGGTGCTTACTTTGCATAAACTTCCCCAATTCTTTGAGCTCCGCTCTTCTCTTCCTCTGAATCCATCTATTTATTTGTCACAAGGGGCTGTTCATAACTCTCAGCCGAGAAAACGTCTAGATTTCTGCGCTCTCAAAATAAATGACGCAATCAATACAGTGTTATGCAAATGCACTGATTTTGCATTAGCAAAATCCCGTTTGCATGCCTAATTCTAAACCCGAGGTTGGGTGATTGGCAGTGCGGTGGCAGGAGCTGTGGAGTATGGACCTGAAGGTCGTTGAAAGAGCAATGTCCCTGGTCCGATGTCCCGGGTCATCAGAGTAGCTGTTTAACCCCGCATGCAGCTGCTTCTGGGGTGGAGTGGCTCTTTATAACAGGAACGGTGGCTTACTCTCAGTGGGGGGAAATACTGAGGTCTGTCTGTCTGTCAGACACTCCTCTGTTCGAGTACCAGCAAATTTTGGTACAAGAGGGGAAAACACCCCTCACATTTGAACACCCATGAAACTGCCTTATTCTGACTCAGATCGTTGGTCCATCAAGGTCAGTGTTGTCAGCTCAGGCAGGCAGCAGCAGCCCAGGGACTCGGGTAGAGGTCTGTCACATCAGCTAATGTGGACTCTGATTTGGAGAACCGGATTTGATTCCCCACTCCTACACATGAAGCCAGCTGGGTGACCTTGGGCAAGTTATGGTTCTATTAAGGGCTCTCTCAGCCCCACCTACCTCATAGGGTGTCTGTTGTGGGGAGGGGAAGGGAAGGTGATTGTAAGCCAGTTTGATTCTTCCTTAAGTGGTAGAGAAAGTCGGTATATAAAAACCTCCTTCTCCTTCTTCTTCCTGGTCCCTTAACAGGAGGTGCCACGGATTGAACCAGGACCTTCTGCACGACGAACAGATGCTCTACCACTGAGCCACAGCCCCTCTCCTAATTGGCACGGGGTGCAACCCACCAGCAATTTCTCTGTGCCAGCCCCACTGAAACAATCTACCTTGCAGGAGCCGCCCTCTCATAGCTTCTGTTCATTGCAATGAAGTCGATGCAGGAGAATGTCCTGGCGGATTATTTGTACCCTGTGGGGACTGGATCCATTCCCTCCAACATTTCACAGATGAAAACATGGATATGCTTCCAGCCCTCCTGTTCTCATATGATCACTGCCAAAGGTTTCCGCTTTACACACACACAATTAAAAATTCCTACAAGCTTGCTGACCATCTGCAGAATTCATTTACTATGCAGCAACCTATCCACTTCTGATTAAAAAGCCAAGATTTTGGGCAAACAAATATTTGAAAAAATATGATTGCCCTGTAATTAGGGCTGCCAATCTCCAGGTGTTGGCTGGAGATCTCCTGCCTCACCCGCCTCACAAGGTGTATGTTGTGGGGAAAGGAAAAGAATGAGATTGTAAGCCGGTTTGATTCTCCTTAAAAGGTAGAAAAAGTCGGCATGTGAAAACCAACTCTTCTCCTTTTTCTTCTTCTATTACACCTGATCTCCAGGCAACAGAGATTAGTTGCCCTGGAGAAAATGGCCGCTTTGGAAGGTGAACTCTATGGTATTATACGCCTCTGAAGTCCCTCCCCAAACCGTGCCCGCCTCAGGCTCCACCCCCCAAAAAAACTCCAGGTATTTCCCAACCTGGTGCTGGCAACCCTATCTGTAATCTGTTATCCAGGCTTTGAAATATATCTTACAGCTTCAGTTCGGGTTGCCAACCTTCAGGCGAGGCCTGGATTTCTTTTTGAATTTCAACTGCTCTCCAGGGGGCAGAAATCGTTTTCCCTGAATGAAATAACAGCTTTGTAAGGTGGACTCTAAGTAGGGTTTCCAGCTCCGGTTTTGGAAATACCTGGATATTGGGGGGGGGGTGCGGAGCCTAATGAGGACAAGGTTTGGGGAGGGGAAGGACTTCAGTGCCATAGAGTCCAATTGCCAAAGCGGCCATTTTCTCCAGGTGAACTGATCTCTATTGGCTGGAGATCAGTTGTAATAGCAGAGATCTCCAGCTAGTACCTAAGGTTGGCAACCCTAACTCTACGGCATCACACACACCCCAAGCTCCCTCCACTCTCCCAGGCACCACCTGCAAATCTCCAGGAAGTTCGCAAGCTGGAGTTGGCAACCCTGTGACTTCAGGCAGGGGGTGCACAGCACAGTGCCTCCTTGTCTTTCATGCTTATACATTGGTGTGCATGTGTACTAGAGGCCTGATGCATCTATTTCCTACTCAGCAATATAACTTCTAGGGACAAGAGCAAAGGAAAGCTGAACCCTGGAGGATGACAACAGCAACTGGCGCTCTTGAACTTTTAAAGAAGGCATTTCCCCCTCCCCCTTCCCTAAGGCAAAAATAAGGATGCTGACAAGGGGCAGGAGCCAGAAGCTGTTAGTGGCCCCCAGAATTGTATTGCCTGAGGCAACAACTTCACCAGCATACGAACAGAAGAAGAGCCCTGCTGGATCAGACCAAAGGCCCATCTAGTCCAGCATCTAGTCTCACACAGTGGCAAACAAACAGGAAGACTGCAACAGCATCATCCTGCATGTGCTCCCCAGCAATCAATTTAAAGCCTCTGGTACTGGAGGGAGTAGATATGTAGGGTTGCCAGGTCCCTCTTTGCTACTGGCGGGAGGTTTTTGGGGCAGAGCCTGAGGAGGGCGGGGTTTGGGGAGGGGAGTGACTTCATTGCCATAGAATCCAATTGCCAAAGCGGCCATGTTCTCCAGGGGAACTGATCTCTATCGGCTGGAGATCAGATGTGATAGCAGGACATCTCCAGCTAGTACCTGGAGGTTGGTAACCCTATAGATATGCATCATGATTAGTAGTGATTGAAAGCCCCGTCCTCCATGAATTTGTCCACTCCTCTTTTAAAGGCCTCCACATTGACAGCCATGGCCACATCTAGGGCGAGGGATCACCCGCATTGCGGCCCCTCCCCCTGGCAATGTTCAGCTAACTGGTGGGGGGACTTGCCAGCAGCAAACTGAGGCCTAGGCCTCTGTCACCAGCAACATGTCAGCATCACCGGAAGTTACCTCATCACATTGCCGGTGACATGTGGATGCTCTCGTGTTTGGGCAAAAACTCTATGGTAAGAATGGCTTCTACCATAGAGTTTTTGCCCAAATACCAGCGCATCCCTGTGTCACCAGCGACGTGACGACATCCCTTCTGCTGTGTGCCAGAAGTAAAGGCCTAGGCAAAGGCCTAGGCTTCGGTTTACTGCCAGTAAGTTTCCCCCTGACCTTCATCCCCTGCTGGTCCTGTGGTAGTGAGTTCCACAAATTAACTATATGCTGTATGAAGAAATACTTCCTTTTGCCTGTCCTGAATCTCCCACCCTTCAGTTTCTGTTAGGGTTGCCAACCCCCAGGTGGCAGCTGGAGATCTCCCGCTATTACAACTGATCTCCAGCCGGCAGAGTTCAATTCCCCTGGAGAAAATGGTCACTTTGGCAATTGGACTTGGCGGCATTGAAGTCCCTCCCCTCTCCAAACACTGCCCTCCTCAGGCTCCGCCCCAAAAATCTCCAGGTATTTCCCAACTCGGAGCTGGCAACTAGGGTTGCCAACCTCCAGGTACTAGTTGGAGATCTCCTGCTATTACAACTGATCTCCAGCCAATAGAGATCAGTTCACCTAGAGAAAATGGCCGCTTTGGCCATTGGACTCCATGGCATTGAAGTCCCTCCCCAAACCCCGCCCTCCTCAGGCTCTGCCCCAAAAACCTCCCGCCCGTGACAAAGAGGGACCTGGAAACCCTAGTGGCAACCCTAGCTTCTATAGATGACCCCAGGTTCTAGTATTATGGGAGAGGGAGAAGAGTTTCATGACTAAGGCACATCTGCCCAGGACACGCCTGAAATCCACATCCTAGGATAAGAAGCACTCTAGAAAGAAAGAGGAGCAAATCTCAAATCTCCTTCTCCAGGATCGTCTCACTCTGGTGCCTGTGCCAAAGAGGAGTCCTCCAGCCAGGCCGAGGCATGTGTGTGTGTGTGTGTGATTGGAGATGGGGCGGGGAAGGAATCACAGCGTGAAGGAAGGGCACGGCGGCAGCAAAGTCAGGGCCCGCCGCATCAATTTGGGCTGACAGCTAGCAATTACACTGCGCGATAGCCAGATTACCGCAAATGCATTTATTACAGGGCTGAAGAGCGGGGGACTTATTTACTGGCAAATCCATACTCATTACAAGACTCACCCTACCCTGGCCACAAAACAGCTCAAGTGAAACAAACAATTATCGAAGGCCTTGTGGGGACCGTGCACTTTCCTGGGGGCTCAGAGGAGTGGGCTGGGTGGGGGCAGGGGAAAGGGGAGGACGGTGCTCCCTTTCTTCCTTTCCTCCTTCTGCGATTTTTATCTTTCTCTCTGTTACGGCAATTCCCAAATCGTGCCAGAGATCTGCTAAACGTGTTGCGAAGAATAAAGTAATTACAGAACGAAAGGCCCCTGCGCACCCCAAGGCGTTTTCCTGCCAAGGAGCCTGCCTGCTGCATCTCTTTGTGGTTGTGGGTTCTGGCTTTTTCTTCTTCTGGAAGCATGGATTCTGCCCCATACCTGCCTTAGAGCACTTATCCCTTTCAAAAAGAAGAAGAAGAAGAAGAGTTGGTTTTTATATGCCGACTTTCTCTGCCACTTAAGGCAGAATCAAATTGGCTTACAATCACCTTCCCTTCCCCTCCCCACAACAGACACCCTGTGAGGTAGGTGAGGCTGAGAGAGAGTGACTTGCCCAAGGTCACCCAGCTGGCTTTGTGTGTAGGAGCGGGGAAACAAATCCAGTTCACCTGATTAGCCTCCGCCACTCATGTGGAGGAGTGGGGAATCAAACCTGGTTCTCCAGATCATACTCCACCGCTCCAAACCACTGTTCTCAACCACTACACCACGCTGGCTCTCTCTACACCACGCTGCAGCACAATGAATCACCTGTAAGTGGCTGCTTACTGCATCTCTGAATGAATCCCTGCTCTAAGCTAACTTCCTTTCAACGGAGAACCATTTTCAGAATTTGGAAAAGTGAGTCATGACTAAGATGGGAGTTCTTTGCAGAGGGATAATTCTGACTCTTGCCGAGCAAAAACAAATGTTTGCGGCATATAAGCAGGAAGAGTCCCTTCAGTTTTAATCAGTTGGATCCAGGTGGACGCTGAAACAAAACTCTGCTCCGCGTTGCTGTTTTTTAAAATTGTTGGTCCATTCTGTTTCCATCCCTTGTAGATATGCAATTTCTTCATACTCAGGGGACTTCCTGGGTATTCAGGAAAATATTATTTCATTACATGAAAATAAGGGATACTCCACCACTCCTTAGGGTTGCCAGGTCCCTCTTTGCCACCGACGGGAGGTTTTTGGGGCAGAGCCTGGGGAGGACGGGGTTTGGGGAGGGGAGGGACTTCAGTGCCATAGTCCAGTTGCCAAAGTGGCCATATTCTCCAGGGGAACTGATCTCTTATCGGCTGGAGATCAGTTTTAATAGCAGGAGATCTCCAGCTAGTACCTGGAGGTTGGTAACCCGACCACTCCTGCACCCCCCAAAAACAGCCTGGTGAGGACTGAGCATGCTCATTGCCCTCAGAATGTTGAGAGCAGTTAAAGGGGGGGGGGAGACAGATTGAGAGGAGATGGGTCTACACAACCCCCTAAGAGGGGGGGGGTCAATAATTTACCCCAAACTAGCCAGTCCGGTGAAGTGCATAGAGTGTCAGACTAGGATCCGGGAGACCCACCCAGGTACAAATCCCCATTCTGCCACGGAAGCTGGCTGAGTGTCTTTGGGCCGGTCACACACTCTCAGCCTGACCCAGGGGTCCCCAGCCTTTTTGAATCTGCCAGCACCTTTGGAATTCTGAGACGGGGTGGTGGGTGTAGCCAGTTCATCTGGAGAAAATGGCTGCTTTGGCAATTGGACTCTATGGCATTGAAGTCCCAGAGGAACATGCCCATTTTATTAGGTGCTGTGAAAGACAGGCAGGGTGCCGCTGCAGTTGTCTTGTTTGTGGGCTTCCTAGAGGCACCTGGTTGGCCACTGTGTGAACAGACTACTGGACGTGATGGGCCTTGCTCTCATCCAGCAGGGCTTTTCTTATGTTCTTAGGATGCTGTTCTTGATTGTCTGATTCAGCACAAGGCAGCTTAATGTATTCATGTATGTTCTATAGCTCCATCTGAGTGCAGGCAGGGTATGTAATGGAATTTGCTAAGGATGACCAGTCCTAAACACCAAAGCCATTCCTGGGTGTAGGATCTTGGCCATTTGTTGGCCACTACAAAAGTACTGTGATTACTGTGGACAGCTACTGTTAGTCAGCATACACATTCTAGGCCAGGGCTTCTCAATGTGGTCCCCACCGACAACTTTTCTGGCTGCCTCCAAGTGTTTTTAAGAAGTAGGTGGGGTCAGGTAGGGCTTTTGCCCAGCAAGGCTTCTGACTGACTAGTGGAGATATGATCGGCTGTGTGGATTGTTTAAAATGTTGCTTTGGCAGCAGCTGCCACCGCAGCTCAAGGCTCTGCATTGTGTTATTGAAGTTAAGCGGCGTGCAACCATTTTGTGGCTGGCTCCGCCTCCTGCAGCAGCTGTTTTGTGGCATCCTTGTTGCTGTGCCCACCGTGCTGTGTCAGAATTCCAGGTGTGCCCACAGCCTCAAAAAGATTGGGGGACCCCTGCTCTAGGCAGTAGCTCATGCCATGATTCTTTTAAAGGACTTTGGGGGGGAGTAAATAAAACAGCCACTGGGGCTGCAGTTTGAAGGAGAACAATGGCATGTTAAATTGTGGAACTCCCTGCCCCAGGATGTGCTGATGGCTGCCAACTTGGAAGGCTTTAAGAGGGGAGTGGACATGTTCATGGAGGAGAGGGGTATTCATGGATGCTAGTCAAAATGGATTCTAGTCGTGATGCATACCTATTCTCTCCAGGATCAGAGGAGCATGCCGAATATATTAGGGGCTCTGGAACATAGGCAGGACAATGCTGCTGCGGTCGTCTTGTTTGTGGGCTTCCTGGAGGCACCTGGTTGGCCACTGTGTGAACAGACTGCTGGACTTGATGGGCTTTGGTCTGATCCATGATGGCCTTTCTTGTGTTCTTACGTTCTTAAAGTATGTCAAGAAGATAGCTGAACACTCCCTTCAAGATGCCCTCTTGCAATCCCACCGCTGTATCTGGACTTTTCATCCCTGCGCCTTATTGTATTTCCACCCCCCCATGTCGCACCGGGGCCTGTTGCTTCCAACTGCCTAATTGCCCGCGATCAATACTACCTCATCGAGGGGAAGCTGTCAGTGTAATTGAAATGTGGCCGCGGGCCTGCCAGCTCGCTTATTGCCTTCGCCTGCCTGCTGGGGGCTGGCCCTGGCACGGGGCTCTGCGGCGCTCATCTTAAATATTCATTCACTTGACAGAACACTAATTAAACAAAGTAAGGTGCATTATTACTTGATTAAATTTTTTATTGGCAGTTTAATTGGTCTGTTAGTCGTCCCGCAGGGAGCCATGAGGAACCCACCCCCCTCCCTCCTCGGCCTCCCCTTTCCCCATCCCGTGCGCACGTTAATGGATCAGTCGCCATGAAACGTCCTTTGTGACTGCGGTCTCTTTTCTTGCATGAAGGCACTGGGGGGTGGGCAAAAGGGGAGGGTTTGTGTGGATGTGTGTGTTTTCTCTTTCTGGTTGCCTTTTGCAACAGGCAAGGGACTGATGGGGCTGGAAGAGCGATGTTAGTTCTAGACTCTGACAGCCCTCTGTATCTCCTGGCATGCACACCAGCCGCGAGTTCTGACCCTCGTTTCGGATCAGAAGTAACTACTTGCCTTGCCCTCTCTCCCCCACTCCCACCCCCAGCAATTTGTGCCACCACTTCCGGTGGAGAGCTCAATGGAAATGTCGTCTCAGTGTGCGGTAGCAGTGAAAAAAGCAAATGCTACGCTCAGGATATTGGGAAAGGGATGGAAAGAAAAACGGTCGTCTTGTAAATGCACTTGTATAGATAGGGTTGCCGTACTAGCTGGAGATCTCCTGCTATTACAACTGATCTCCTGCTAGAGTACCCTGAGGAGGGCGGGGTTTGGGGAGGGGAAGGACTTCAATGCCATAGAGCCCAATTGCCAAAGCGTCCGTTTTCTCCAGGTGAACTGATCTCTATCGGCTGGAGCTCAGTTGTAATAGCAGATCTCCAGCTAGTACCTGGAGGTTGGCAACCCTATCTCCAGCCGATAGAGATCAGTTCACCTGGAGAAAATGGCCGCTTTGGCAATTGGATTCTATGGCATTGAAGTCCCTCCCCTCCCCAAACCCCACCCTCATCAGTAGGGTTGCCAGGTCCCTCTTCTCAACCGGCGGGAGATTTTGGGGGCGGAGCCTGAAGAGGGCGGGGTTTGGGGAGGGGAGGGACTTCAATGCCATAGAGTTCAATTGCCAAAGCGGCCATTTTTCTCCAGGTGATCTGATCTCTATTGGCTGAAGATCAGTTGAATTAGCAGGAGATCTCCTGCTACTACCTGGCAGTTAGCAACCCTACTCATCAGGCTCCGCCCCAAAAACCTCCCAACGATAGCGAAGAGGGACCTAGCAATCCTATGTATAGATCTATGATGCAAATGTATTTGGAGTACTGAGTCTAGTTCATGTTGTCCTATATCAAAATGCATATCATAGCGCTGGAAATAGCCAGACAAAATGATCTTGGGGTGGGGGGACAGCTTCCTTATGAGAACAGACTGAAGAGTTTCTGGCTTAAGGGGACAAACAGAGGGGACTGATAAAGGTTTATAAAATTATGCATGGGGTACAGAAAGTAGACAGAGAGAATTTCTCTCTCCCCCCCCCCCCAAATAATACAGTTTGGGAGCCTTTGAGGGAACTGAGGGGCAGTAGATTCAGGATGGACAAAAGGAAGCCCTTCGCTCGGGGAGGAATTGACTCACTGCCATGGGATGTGTTGACGGCTACTAACTTTAGAGGGCTTCGTTGGTGTCTCTCCCCAGTATAACGCTGCCCCTGCTCAGCCCAGTTTTTTGCCATTTCGCAGATGCCTTGTTAAATTTCCGTGCATGTGAATTCCTCCTCGGAGTTCATCTCACTCCCCAGGACTCGAAATTCAATCTCTGAATGGGAAGTAGATGCATCTTGTTCCTAGCGCGCATCCATGTCGACGCATTCACATGAACACCAAGGCCCCACGCTGTGCACAGCCTGCCATTTCCCAGAATGCTCATTTTGAACCATTGGCATCGAATTGTAGAAAAATGATGTTTTTCTTAACCTAAAAGAGCAAACAGCCCCTTGGCACTTGGATTTAAAAACAGTGCAGGACAAGCCAGGGCAGAATAGAAAGGGCGGTGCGGGGGCGGGGGGCGGGGGGAGTTACAGAAGACAGAGCTGTCAATTAATGTGTAATAATCCTTGGCTCAAGAATCGTGTATCTAACATTGAAGGGTGGTCCCCTTTTGTGAATCTCTTTGGGAAGGCATCCAGGACTAGAGTAAAGGGGGGAAAATACTGGGGAGATATAACTCCCCCAAGCGACCTGTGAGGTCAGTGCATCAACAGATGTCATGGGGGTGGGTGGGGGCGGAAAGCACTAAAAAAAAGCATTTTTTAAAAATGTAGGGTCAACTACAAGGTAGCAGATGGGCAATTGGGTGGGTGAGTACAGAGAGGGGAGAAAACTGGGTTAGGTCTGAAGGGTTGGAAATATTGGAAGAGCAAGAGGAGAGGAAGCCGGGGGATGGGATTTCCCCTGCCCCGTGAATCCCTGTGGATCCCCATCTTGCAGGCACTGTTGGAATTTTAAGAAACGATAGAAAGCATCACCACAAAATGGCTGCCGTGGGGGCAATCACAAAATGGCTGACTTGTAGGATTGGCTCTTTGCATCGGGGACAGGGTTGCCAACCCTACCTCAGCATATGACAGAACATTTTGAGAATGGTGACTGGGGAGAATGGAGTTTAGGGAAGATATTATGTCACTTCTGGGTGACACTCTAGGAATTTCCCCTAATCTCTATAGTGAAGACCATAGAGAGATGGGGAAATTCCTAGAGCATCACTATGGAAGCTCATTTTCCAGCCATTTTTCTCCTGATCTTCTGCTTATCGAGGGCTGGAGATTAAGGCAAAGGGCAGGGGTTTACCTGCTGTGGGTGGGTAAATGGCAAGCCTGTGGAAGAGATTTGGAGGAGGGATTTCGGTCTCCAAAGAAGGGGATATGTTTGTTTCCAGCCCCCTCCCCCCAAAAAGAAAGAGAAAGAAGTTTTCAAAGCTCAAAGTCTGTGGCCATGCTGAGGCCACCCAGCTTGCCTGGGATAAGTTTTACACTTTAGTAGTCAGCGGGCAGGAGTGGCACCACTCAAAGCGCTTTTTCTGTTCCACCCCAGGCAGATCAGAATAACCACTATGTTTTATGCTTTCAAAAGGAATGAGCAAGCTTTTGAGTTTTGCAAAACTCTTCATCAGACTGAGTGTTCATCAGACAAATAAATTGGGGGGGGGGCGTAGCGAGAAAATGTTGCGGGGCACGATGGAAGAAAGCCCGGGCTTGCAGAATGTGACAAGATGGAGGTGCGATGCAGGCTTAATTAACTTAGGTGCAAAAAAAAATATCTCGGTTGCACCAAAGGCTGCTGATCCAAGTACACAGTTTGAAAATGTAAAACCGTTAATTTGGCTTTGCTAGGTAGCCAGCTATGCTATCCCAGGGTAGGATTGCCAACCTGGAGATCTCCTGCTATTACAACTGATCTTCAGCCGAAGATCAGTTGCAGCATACTTCATCAGGCCCAGGAAGCACACCTACACTCACGTGTACGCACATGCTGTTACAGAGGAAAATGTAAACCGTGGGAACAAAAGGCCAGGCGACGCACGGGTTCTGGCGTGTGACACTTCAATGCAAAGCTCAAACGTACACAGGATCAATACAGCGACTATTCCCAACAGCAGTAAACGCTGTTAAAACAATCTCTTTCCCTTTGCCGATCTAATTAAAAACCTGTCGTGGGTGATAAAACCCTTGTCTCCGTTCAGTCCCAGATTCATAACGCCAAACTTCCTAATCAATGGCAAACAATAAGGCTTTGGGTTCGGATTGGAAAGCCGCTCTGCACCCCTCGCGGCTGGCAGGAGGGGAGTATTTTGAAGCGGTTAGACCGTGTGGCATTGGGTTTACGATCCTGGCTCTGATTTGGTGCCGGGCTGCTCTGCCACGGAGATGCGGGCATGACCCTGCCACCAGGAGTGCTCCGCGACAACCCAAACTAGTCCTTGGTCACTCCCGACCAGTAATTAAGCATATCAAGGTCGTGCTTTAGGGTAGCGGAGGAGCACAGCTAAGCGGATTACACCGCTAAATCCCTTCTCTCCATCAGATAAAAGGAGGGAGAGGCAGAACCTTTTGTCTCAGTGACAGAAGAGCCTGGGAAAGAGCGCTCGGGCGGGAGGGCTGCGTGGGGAGCGGGCAGCAGGAGTCTGGAGTGGGATTAGCTCTTTCTTTCTCCAACCTCCAGGTAGTAGCTGGAGATCTCCTGCTATTACAACTGATCGCTGTCTGATAGAGGTCAGTTCACCTGGAGAAAATGGCTGCTTTGGCAATTGGACTCTATGGCATTGAAGTCCCTCCCCTCCCCCAAATCTCGCCCTCCTCAGGCTCCGCCCCAAAAACCTCCCGCCAGTGGCGAAGAGGGACCTGGCAACCCTACTGTAGGACCATAAATCTGACTCCCCCCATCCCACTAGCTAGGAGTATGCCTAGTTGCAAAACACATTTGGCTTTCCACCGGTACACCCGAAAATCAAAGCATTTATTGCTAACCCGCGGATGTTTCATAGATGAAAATAAGGTCACACCCTGATGCTCATGCCAAGAGTCAGGGTCCAAGTCCCGGTTCCCCAACCTGGTGCCCCGGCACTCCATGGCTCTCACCAGTACTTCCCATGGCGCCTGAGTGGGGCTATAGTAAGGGGGGGGTTTATTATTGGCTGCCCTCATTCAAATAAAAGGCCTTTCCATGGCTGCAATAGCAGCCACGGCCGTTGGAGAATCAGGAGGATTGGTAAACACCCGGGCTTTCATTAGTCAGTGTGTGGTTCCATTACCTTCTCAGGCTTTCCTTCATTTGTTTGTAACCCCCCTTCTCTCCCTCACTCTCTCCTTGGCTTTCCTTCCATTTAATTCCCCTTTCTCCTCCCCCCATGGGCTTCCCTTCATTTCTTTTTCCCTTTCTGCAAAGCGAGGAGGGAGGCATTGCATTTGGTTCCACCTCCTGCGGCAGCTTTTTTGGGTTTGGCTCCGCCTAGGGTTGCCAACCTCCAGGCAACAGCTGGAGATCTCCTACTATTGCAGCTGATCTCCAGCTGATAGCGATCAGTTCGCCTGGAGGAAATGGCCGCTTTGGCAATTGGACTCTATGGCATTGAAGTTCCTCCCCTCCCCAAATCCCGCCCTCCTTAGGCTCCGCCCTCAAAACCTCCTACCAGTGGTGAAGAGAGACCTGGCAATCCTAGCTCCACCTCTTGTGGCAGCCATTTAGGATCTTCCAAAGTTATTTAGGATCTTCTATATAATTGGTGGCCTTGTGGTGCTGTTATTTCTTTACTGTAAGCCATTTTGGGTTGGTACTCACTACCCCCTCTCAAAATTCCAAAGGGGCCCGCAGGCTAAAAAAAGGTTGGGGTCCCCTGGTCCAAAGCCTTGCTTCCTGCCCCCCATTTTGTTTTGCTAAAGACTGCATATTGTATTAATTCCCTCTTCAACAGCCTGCTCTCTGCTGGTGTAAAAGCCAAAAAGGTTTTGATCAGAGGGCAGGATACAGACGATGATTGATTGAGGTCAGGGAGTAGAAACCATAATTGTTGTGCAATAAATTATCGATCATTCAGAATATACCTCAACAACTGCAAAGAGTGGAAGGGCAGGCTGCGCGTTCCACGGCCCTTAGTGTTCATGCGTGTGCATTAATGTGGATGTGCTGTTGTCAGCGAGGGCATGAGATGAGTCTACTGTGTGATTTGATGTCTAAAGGCCCTGGGGCGGGGGGAGCTTAAACTTGACGAATGGCAATGCCAGATCTCACTGGCAAAGTTTTAACATGGCAGCCCCCGAAGGCAGAAGCAGGGGCAGGATACAAAGAACAATTGACCAAGGTCAGGGACTACATAACAGGGACAGTTCCTGGTGAATAGGGAGAGGTGGAGCATTTATGGTTTCAGTTTTAATCCAGTCAGGGGAACGGCTGTTTCCCAAGACTTGTTCTTGGTCCCCATTGTCTGAAAGAACTTGGAACCCGTTCACACATCTGTGTGGATCATTTGGTTTCTCAAAATGTAAGAATTCACAGCTCGGTGTGCGAAAAGTTGCAGCCGAAAAGCGCTTTTGTTTGAGGTGATGTGCATGTGATATGAAAGTGGCGGGTTGGATCCTGCGCATCTTTTCTTCTGGTGTCAGACGCCTTCCTACGGTGCAACAGCCTCTGCTGTTGCAAGAGAAGAGGGCGGACGTCTCACATCACCGATTACCTGATCCTTTTAGCCGGAGGTGCTGGGGATTGAACCTGGGACCTTCTGCATGCCAAGCAGATGCTCTGCCCCTGAGCCATGGCCCCTCTCCTCTTTCAGTAAAAGGGAGGCATCGAGGGACGATCATGCGCCGTCGGCATCTCAGAGTTTTGAAACTTATTTGACTCTTCTCATTCGGTCTCCTCCTGCCCTCCAAATCTAAAGCTGGCTTGGAAAGTTTGACGGCTTCTCTTTCCCACCTCCCTGCCATTAGGGTTGCCAACCTCCAGGTACTAGCTGGAGATCTTCTGCTATTACAACTGATCTCCAGCCAAAAGACAACAATTCAGCTGGAGAAAATGGCAATTGTGCTCTATGGCATTGTGCTCTATGGCATTTGGCAATTGTGCTCTATGGCATTGAAGTCCCTCCCCTCCCCAAATCCTGCCCTCCTCTGGCTCCACTCCAAAAACCTCCCACCGGTGGCGAAGAGGGACCTGGCAGCCCTACCTGCCATACTATGAGATGACTTTGGCGGGGGGAGAGCAGTCCAGGGTCTGTCCTGGATTCCATCCCTCTCCCACCACATAGAAAAGGTCATGCATGGTTAGGCCCTGTCAGCTCAACAGCGAAGACTTCGCTGCTAGGGTTGCCAACCTCCAGGTGGGGCCTGGAAATTTCTTGGTATTACAATTGATCTCCAGACTACAGAGATCAGTTCCCCTGAAGAAAATGGCTGCTTCAGAGGGTGGCATTGTACCCCGTTGAGGATGCTCCCCTCCCCAAACCCCACCTTCCCCTGGCTTCACCCCCAAAATCCCCAGGTATTTCCCAGCCTGGAGCTGGCAACCCTACTCACTGCATGTCCCGCTGCCATCTGACGTGCAGCACAATGGGGCATGATTGGCAGTAGCATCCCTGGTGACAGAATGCCCTCCTGCTAGGGTTGCCAGCTCTGGGTTGGGAGATACCTGAAGATTTCGGGGGTTGAAGCTTAGGGAGGGCAGAGTGGGGAGGGGAGGGACCTCAACAGGGTATAATGCCAGTCCGTCCTCCAAAGCAGCCATTCTCTCCATGGCAAATGATTTCTGTAGTCTGGAGATCTCTTATAATCCCAGGAGATTTCCAGGCCCCACCTGGAGGTTGGCAATTCTACAAAGCCTGCCTTTCTTCATCACCGCTAACCTTTTGACAAGCAGTGAAAATGCAGCTAAGAGAGCATTTGGGATCCATATTTGTTGATTCTAGTCTCCTCCTGGTGCTTCTGTTTTGCGGTGGCCATTTCATTACTGGCTGCCATGATTCTGATTTCATTTTCTTAAACTGATTTCTTTTTATATTGTGTCTCATTGTTTGCAGCCTTGGAGATCTTTATTGATGGAAAGGTAGGACATACATTTGAAATACATGAATAAAATTATTGCTTTCAGGTAAAAAAAATAACAATACATTTACACTTAGATAAGCTGGGAGCCTGTGAGGAATTGTTTGTGTGTGTGTGGGGGGGAATTAGGAAATCCCCACTACCCCCACCCTAAAATTTCCTCTTCAAGGATTCTATCTCAGTGGGTGGTGAAAGGGCTAATTCTCTCTCATTTCTCTTTCACTATCTCACAATTGCTCTCAAAATTTTGTGCTTTATAAAGCAAGCTCAGTTCTTGTCTTAAGTTATATTTTTCTGAATAGCTGGTAGTCCCCCAAGCTGTCTGTGGGTGGCCTGGTTCGGCTGTTGTCATTACCAAGAAAGGGGACGGCCACTTTACCATTAGATATAGTGCTATACAGATAATAGGCACACAATTTGCTCTTATAAATATCATTTATATCCCACCCTTTAATTCAAAGTGGATCTATGGTGACTTCACAACAAAACTTAAAATATCATCATATACAGCGAGATAAATATATGGATAGTCATAGATATATAAATTAATTTTAACCCACCCTTCCTCTCCAGTCCCCTGCCTTTTAATCCCAAACCAATATCCAAAATAACCGGAAGCACAATACAAAGAACAGCCAGCAAAGAGGACAGCAGTGTGTGTGTGTGTGTTAAGTGCCGTCAAGTCGCTTCCGACTCATGGCGACCCTATGAATCAGTGTCCTCCAGAATGTCCTATCCTTAACAGCCTTGCTCAGGTCTTGCAAATTGAGGGCCGTGGCTTCCTTTCTAGAGTCAATCCATCTCTTGTTGGGTCTTCCTCTTTTCCTGCTGCCCTCAACTTTTCCTAGTATGATGGTCTTCTCCAGTGACTCTTGTCTTCTCATAATGTGACCAAAGTACGACAGCCTCAGTTTAGTCATTTTAGCTTCTAGGGTCAGTTCAGGCTTGATTTGATCTAGAACCCACTGATTTGTTTTTTTGGGAATCCACAGTATCCGTAACCCTCTCCTCCAATACCACATTTCAAAGGAATCTACTTTCTTCCTGTCAGCTTTCTTCATTGTCCAGCTTTCACACCCCTACATAGTAACAGGGAATACAATGGCATGAATTAACTTGATCTTGGTGGCCAGGGACACATCACAGCGATGTACTTGAGGCAATATCAGTACTGTCTCTTTTATTTTTCAATAACCCCACCTTTCAATAACCCCACCTCTCTCTCTCTCTCTCTCTCTCTCTCTCTCTCTCTCTCTCTCTCTCTCTATCTATCTATCTATCTATCTATCTATCTATCTATCTATCTATCTATCTATCTATCTATATATATATCTCTCTGTGAAAGTTTTTACAAAATAAAACTGGGAAGATTTGAAAACCTTGAAGAAGCCAGCCTAAAATCAAAGAAGAGGGGGGCCACACCATTATTGGAAGAGATCCATAGGATGCAGCATACGTCTTTGGTATAGCTAGAGTTGCCAGGTCCCTCTTCGCCACCGGTAGGAAGTTTTGGGGGTGGAGCCTGAGGAGGGCGGGGTTTGGGGAGTGACTTCAATGCCATAGAGTCCAATGGCCAAAGTGGCCATTTTCTCCAGGTGAACTGATCTCTATCAGCTGGAGATCAGTTGTAATAGCAGGAGATCTCCAGCTAGTGCCTGGAGGTTGGCAACCCTATGCAGTAGCCATTTTGTGGCTGCGCCCACTATGTTGTGTCAGCATGCCAAAGGTGCCCGCAGGTTCAAAAAGACCCCTGCCTTTCAGCCTCTCCCCCCCTTGCCTCCCCTCCTGCCTTTCCTCCTAAGGCTTTGTTGTTCTCCGTGTCAGGAGCTTCACAGGTTCCCCTCCTGTGTCTCCTTTTATAGTCGCAGCATCTTTGTAGTCGCAGCATAATTTATATACTCCCCCCCTGCTCCCCGCCCTGCTGTTGGGCCTGGAGCAGAATTTACAGAGCACATAATTAACATCAGTGGGTCCCCTCCAGTGCCAGGTCGGCAGTCAGGTCAGGTCTTGTGCATGGCGGGCACTGAGGAAAGCAGCTGGCTGGGGCTGGAATAGCCCAGGAGAGGGCAGGACAGGGGGCAGACCCAGGCACGAGTGTGGAATACGGCCTTATTCTTCTCTCAGTTCCTTCCCTCCTCCGCCAAGATTTTGGCTTTCTGCTGCTCTTACCTCTTGTTTCTGAAGGCACAATTTTCTTCTCTTGCTAAGTTGTACCTATGTCTCAATAGAGGGAGAACAAGATGGCGGAATCTGAGTATGCCTGCTAGGGCTGTTAACCTCCAGGTGGTGGCTGGAGAACTCCTGGGAATATAACAAAGATCAGTTCCCCTGGAGAAAATGGCTGTTTTGGAAGGTGGACTCTATGGCATTATACCTTGCTGAAGTCCCTCTCCAAACCCTGCCCTCCCCGGACTCCACCCCCCAAATCTCCAGGAGTTTCCTAACCCAGAGTGGGCAACCCTCGACTGCGCTCATGCACACACATTTTGCCAGCAAGTTCTCGACCAGGCCAGCAGGATGGTGCTAAAAGAATTTGCACATTGCTTCTCTCACTCTCTTTGCAATCTTGAACACATGAAGCTACCTTCTACTGAATCAGACCCTTGGTCCATCAAAGTCAGTATTGTCTACTCAGACCGGCAGCCGTTCTCCAGGGTCTCAGGCGGAGGTCTTTCACATCATCTACTTGCCTAGTCCCTTTAACTGGAGATGCCGGGGATTGAACCTGGGACCTTCTGCATGCCAAGCTGATGTTCTGCCACTGAGCCACGGCCCCTCCCAAACCACGGCCCTTCCCTCAAAAGCGCAGTTGAGTCTCTGGTGTGGCATGGGTTGCTGTCATTGAAGAGGTAATGCAATTGTATATACCACCTAATATTGGATCGCATAGGTGCATTACAGAAAGCAGTAGCACTTGTCTTCTTGTGCAGACCCTTCTTGTGCAGAAACACACAAGAGTCCCATATGAATGCCTGAGATAGTCCCTAGCGAATACATGACTTTTGTGTGTGCGCATCTAAACAGAATGGGTCTTGCCAGAGTTAATTGCATGTGTGGGCAACATCTTGCCATTTCTACCACCAGGCTAAAAGCAGCCTCTCCAAGAAGGGCCTCCCTTCCCCACCTAGGTAAAGGTAAAGGTAGTCCCCCTGTGCAAGCACCAGGTCATTCCTGACCCATGGGGTGATGTCACATCCCGACATTTACTAGGCAGACTCTGTTTACGGGGTGGTTTGCCAGTGCCTTCCCCAGTCATCTTCCCTTTACCCCCAGCAAGCTGAGTACCCATTTTACCAACCTCGGAAGGATGGAAGGCTGAGTCAGCCTTGTGCTGGCTACCTGAAACCGGCTTCCATCGGGATCAAACTCAGGTTGTGAGCAGAGCTTGGATTGCAGTACTGCAGTTTGCTGCTCTGCGCCACGGGGCTCTTCCCCGCCTACCAAACCCCAAAACAGCCTGCAACCGACTCCGTCACCTCCAAAGTCACTCCCCGCCTACGCTTCAACTTTCAGCCGGCATCTGTCAAAGCACAGAAAGGAGCACAAGACGACATTATAAATCTCAGTTAATAAGAAGTTTAAGAGAGGCAAGGCTGATGCGCAACAGCCCTCCCTGGCTACTGGGGAGCCGCAGCCACAACACTGCATACATTAAGATGTGATGAAGGGTGAGGGAGGGTGCGCTTCTGGCACATGGAGCTGCCTTATCCTGAGTCAAGGTCAGTGTTGCCTACACAGGCTGGCAGCAGCTCTCCAGGGTCTCAGGGCAAAGTCATTCTCATCATCTTCTGCCTGAGCTTTCAACTGGAGATGCCGGGGATTGAACCCGGGACTTCCTGCATGCCAACTAGTGGCTCCATTGCTGAGCCACGGCCCCTTCAACTCAGGACCTGGGACTCTGGCTTGCCCGCCAGGACAAGTCAGTGTCTGGGGACAGAAATTGTTTTTTTTTTTTTTTTTTTTTTTTGAGAGAGAGAGTTTGACAATGGTATGACAGAGACACTGAGATACGTTGTCCTTTTGTAAATTTTAACTCCCCCCCCCCCCCAGTTGGCTCTGGTCAAACAGGTGTTTGCAGCTTTCCAAAGAACTAAACTTCTGAAGCTGGAGGGTATGAGATGCAAAAGAGATAAAAGGAAATATTTCTTCACACAACACATAGTTAAACTGTGGAACTCCCTGCCCCAGGATGTGGTGATGGCTGCCAACGTGGAAGGCTTTAACAGGGGAGTGGACACGTTCATGGAGGAGAGGGCTATCCATGGCTACTAGTCAAAATGACTACTAGTCATGATGCATAGCTATTCTCTCTAGGATCAGAGGAGCAAGCCTATTATGTTAGGTGCTGTGGAACACAGGCAGGATGGTGCTGCTGCAGCCGTCTTATTTGTGGGCTTCCCAGAGGCACCTGGTTGGCCCCTGTGTGAACAGACTGCTGGACTTGATGGGCCTTGGCCTGATCTAGCAGGTCTTTTCTTATGTTCTGAAACAGCCAAGTAAAATCCGTGATCCGAGAATGTACACACCTGTTGGGGCCTCTGTGATGCTGCCTTCAGTTATCCAGGCCGGGGAGTGGGGGACTCCACTTTTTTGGAGTCTGTTTTCAGTCTTATTTGTTTTTCACTCTTTTCCCAGCACGGTCTTATTTTGTACACAGAGCCAGATCAGCAAATGAGTGAGTGGGTGGGTTTCCCCCCCCCATCTCTGAGGTCTGGCGTTGACCTTCCTGGTGTCCCCTGACCCTCCACGACCCTTCCTCTCCATGGCTTCTATAGTTTTTGCCCTATGACCTTACTTTGTCTGTCCCGGATCCTGGGGGGTGGGTGGGAGGGGGCTGATTCCCATTTGTATGCACGCCCACTGCCATGGGCTAGGATCTTAGGTCCCAGCATCAAAAGCCTAAGCCGTTTTCTTTTGTAAAACTACTGTGCTGTCCTGGCCCAGGCAAAGCCCTTATTCATGTATATTGTCCTAAAGGGGGATAATGAATGCACTCGGGGGCGGCAGAGTGGCATTATGGTGGCAAGCTCTGCTGCCAGTGTGCCTGCTTAGAGTGCGCTGTGCGAGACCAGGAACCCCCAAAAAGCAGATGTTCTAAAAGCACAGAGAGAGCTGTATGGGTGTGGGATCTGATGAATGTATGCAGGCTGGGGCAGAGCTTATTTGGCCATGTTCGTTAATCCCATTAGAATGTCTGGAATAGTGGGCGGGTTGTATGGATAAAAGGGGCGTTTCCAAGCCATAACGGCTTAGGAGGGCACCTAACAGCAGCCCCACCCCCCCGGCCGGCACTGTTACACCCTGGGAACACCTCCCAGGACGCCGTTACGCCCTGGGAACGCCTCCCAGGATGCCTTCCGGGTCACCGCCACAGCCTTTGCTGGCGTTCGGACGCTGTCGGCAGGCTCTGTTGGCGGCTGGGCCCAGCGCTGACGCGCCAGCGGCCAGACACCGGCATCTGGCTCTGCACGCTGGTGCTGGGGCCACAAACGCCGGCGTGCCTTTGGGCACAGTCGCTGGCGCAAGACAGGAATGCTCTGAAAGTCCCTGTATTGTCCCCGAAAAAACACAAGGACTTTGTAATATGTAGATGGAGCCCCACGTTAAGTATTAGCTCATGCTGGGTTATCTTTTTAATTTATTTTCTCATGCTGGCTTATTTTTCTTATTTATTTTCTATTTACATACCATCAATGGTCAAAGTAATGTAAGGGAAAGCAGTCCCTGCCTACAAAGAGCTTGCAAACAAAATTTTGATTGTATGTGTGTATTGTGGGGGGGGGGGATGGAGCTGGAAGGGATGAGAGAGAAATGGGGAGTGATGAAACTAAGAAAAGCAATTAAACTGTTAGCAACAGAGCGATCTGTATATTCAGCAAACAGAGGCTCCTCTTGGCCCCATTTAGAATAGTTGCTGCTACAAACTTTATAGGAATTATGCATATACAAAGGAGACCAGACTGCAAAATGAAGGAATGTTGCTCTTTCTCCGGTGTCTCCTTTACCTAACAACAAAATGGCTGCTGTAGCTCCCCTCCATCCCGTCCACTTACACAGTGTCTTCTTTTTTCCTCAATACAGCAATGCATGGAACATTTTAGTTCCTACTTTATGTTATTCACGCTACACTAGAGGTATGGGAGGTTCCAGAAAAGGGGTGGACTGGGCTTAGGGTTGCCAGCTCCGGGTTGGGAAATACCTGGAGCTTTTGGGGGCGGATCCTGAGGAGGGCGGGGTTTGGGGAGGGGAGGGACTTCAATGCCATAGAGTCCAATTGCCAAAGCAGCCATTTTCTCCAGGGGAACTGATCTCTGTCGGCTGGAGATCAGTTGTAATAGTGGGAGATCTCCAGCCACCACGTGGAGGTTCCCACAGTCTATACTGTATCAGCATAGGTTGTTGTTTTTGTGTAGTAACCACCTGGAGGTTGGCAACCCTAACTGGGCCAAATTCCAAGGGTGGGCTGCCTCTTTCAGCCTTTGAGAGTTGGGCCCTGTGCATCTCTGAAACTGTCTCTCTTCATACAAGTGCACATCCCAGCAAGGTCTGACTATTAGATAGGGTTGCCAGGTCCCTCTTCGCCACTGGCGGAAGATTTTTGGGGCGGAGCCTGAGGAAGGCGGGGTTTGGGGAGGGAGAGGCTTCAATGCCATAGAGTTCAATTGCCAAGGCGGCCATCTTCTCCAGGTGACCTGATTGTGAAATGCCTGTAATATTGTATCAATACCCAATGACAAAACAGCAGGAGGTTGAAGATTCAAAGCAGTTTGTTTATTGGCCCAATACACACACCGGGTGAAAATTGCCCAAAGTACCAGACAATTCACATACACATCAAAGGATTGCAAGCACGAATATAGTCTTTGGTAATGGATGGTACAAAGACGCAATACATAACGTAGAGACCCAAATACCCAATACTAGGGACCCCCGGATTAGCATACCCTATTAGAGAATCGGAGGCGTTGCACAGAAAGTGGTGATCTAATGCTCACTAATGAGCAAAGAAGACCTACCATTGTCAGGTGCTCCGTTTGATCCTAAGTTACTGTCATCCTTATCTTGGACCTTGGTTCCTGCCAAGGCTAACTAAGGAGGTTTCTAGCTGGTCTTTTATCTCTAAAAAACCAGCTTATGAAAGCATACTAAGACCATCTATGGATTCTTTCATTAGCTTCTAACTAAGGAGCAAAACTTGGCCTCTTATAGTTGAGGCATGTAACATACACAAGTGCTTGGTGTGACTATAGTAATGGATGCCAACTCTTATATAGTGTGGCATGTTTATAAGTGCAGATATACTTTATTGAGTACAAAGCATATAATTCAAATCAAAGAATACATTTCCCATAGCATATAATAATTTCAGGCATTACAATTGGCAATTGGATACTCTGGCACTGAAGTCCCTCCCCTCCCCAAAGCGGCCATTTTCTCCAGGTGAACTAATCTCTATCGGCTGGAGATCAGTTGTCATAGTGGGAGATCTCCAGCTAGTACCTGGAGGTTGGCAACCCTGCTATTAGAACAGTAATGAGATGGGGTGAGGTGTTTATGAATGTCGCTCAATGTTATGGAATTGGCATCCCAGTGAGATCACGGGCCAGTAATCCTCTATGGTGGATTTTTTAAAATGTGCAAGGCATTTTAGCTCCAACAGTTTTTTTCCAACAGCTTTTGAACATGTGCAGAGGGCCCTTCCGTCACCCAAAAATTACCACAACCAGTTCCCTGGGATTAGGGGCAATAGCTGGGGTTACCGACACCAGGTTGGTTTGGGATCAGTTGTAATTCCAGGTGATCTCCAGCCCCCCGCCCCCGGAGATTGGCAACTGTGGGCAACACACTGCTGGTATTCGTGGAAAAGGACTTTCCCGGGCCTAGTAAGTCTCAGGCTCCAGCTTTTGTTCAGGCCAGAAGCAGATTTTTTTTTCCAGAGGCTTGAAAGGGATTTTGAAAGGATTGGCACTTGAGTTGCATTCTCCACTTTCACCTCCGATCAAACAGGTTTCCTGTTATTTTTTACTCTTATTCCTGAAAACCTGCCAAATGTGTTTGACCTGAGGTGACAATTAGGATAAAAGAAACAGGTAGGTACACATTGGAGGTAGAATGCCTTTCTCAACCCACTTGCAATGCTCTGAGGGCGGGGGGTGGGGAATACCTCCTCCATCTTCTCTGAACTGTCAGATGCAGAGTTTCATGCCTTGTATGCAATTGTCGGTTTCCATGTCATGTGGTTAAGCTTTGCAACGAGCGGAACGTCTTCTGATAGACGCATCTGCTTTCGACAATGCAGTATTTTACCATCGCTCTGAGAAGCCCCCCCCCCTCAACCTCAGTCAAACCCTGACTTTTGTGAGGACAATGCGGGTGTAACAGGAGCATCCCCTAAGGCCTCCTGGATGGCGGGCACCGTTTTGGTGCAGCGTAAAGGGATTCCCTAGAAGTGATTCGCTGGTGAAACCGAATCCGTTTGCCTCACGCTGGGTGATTCAAAGCCTGGCCTTTCTCCAGACTCGCATGAGCCAAGATGGAGGGTGAGGGGAGGAATGGGGGAAGAAGGAGAAGAAAATGAAGATGAAGAAGGAGGAGGAGGAGGAGAAGTAGTAGTAGAAGGAGGAGAATCATAGAATCACAGAATCATAGCGTTGGAAGGGACTACCAGGATCATCCAGCCCAACCCCCTGCACAATGCAGGAAATTCCAAACTACCTCCCCCACAAACCCCCAGTGACCCATACTACATGCTCAGAAGATGGCCAAGATGCCCTCCCTCTCATCATCTGCCTAAGGTCACAGAATCAACATTGCTGACAGATGGCCATCTAACCTCTTCTTAAAAACCTCCAGGGAAGGAGAGCTCACCACCTCCCGAGGAAACCTACCTGTTCCACTGAGGAACCGCTCTAACTGTTAGAAAATTCTTACTAATGTCTAGACGGAAACTCCTTTGTTTTAATTTCAACCCGTTGGTTCTGGTAAGAAGAAAGAGAAGAAGATGATGATGAAGAAGAAGATGAAGAAGAACTAGACACCCAATCGTTTGTACAAAATCAGACAGATTACAATTACCTGCTAGTTATTTGTAAATTTCTGCTGTGATTGTAGCTTTTGTATTATTATTAAATTTAAAAGAAGAAGAGTTGGTTTTTATATAACAACTTTCTCCACCACTTAAGGAAGAATCAAACCGGTGTACAATCACCTTCTCTTCCTCTCCCACAATAGATGTCCTGTGAGGTAGGTGGGGCTGAGAGAGCTGTGACTAGCCCAAGGTCACCCAGCAGGCTTCATGTGGAGGAGTGGGGAATCAAACCCGGTTCTTCAGATCAGACTCCACTGCTCCAAACCACCACTCCTAACCACTACACCACTCTGGAAGGCGGTTGTCTAAGCTGTACATCCCATGAGCGGGGAGCCGCGAGAGCAGAAAGGTGTCTCTCTGGCACCGCTGTCAGTTGTCAGATTTGCTCCTGACACCCAAATTGCTGTCTTCTCTCTACAAGCGGGTCTTGTCTGTCAAGAGAAGTGCAAATTTAGGCACAGCAAACAGCTGTTGGTCCTCCCTCCCTTGCATCCCAGGCCCTCCTTATCCCCCCTTCCCTGAAGCCTACCGAAATACATTATGTATTAAACGCTCAAAAGTTAAAATGCAGCTGCTTAACAAACACAGAATATAAAAACTCCAGATGGATACAGATGGGCACTTGTGCACATAACCAGGGTGACGTGCTTTCTGCTAGACTTGTCGGCGTTTGCTGCTGGGTTCACTTCAGCCTCCTGACCAAATCTCAGCTTTTATTTAAAACAAACAAGTAAATAAATTCACAAACTGGCCCCACAGGCAGTTTTACTACCCCACTAATGTTATGTTGCTCATTTGTAGCCTGAGAAGCCAAAAAGAAAAGGGGGGAAAAAGGAAACAACTTTTCTAATGCTTCCTTAGATAGTCACCTGGAGGAACTTCTTAACTCCCCGTAGGTGAGCAAGCAAGTGGCTACCTCAAACCTGGTGTTTAAAATGAAAAATAAAAAAGCAAGTGTATAGAGCAGCTGGCTTTAAGTAAGGCTTCAATGTGCACTTATTGAGTTGGGTGGGGTTTTTTTTAATAGTGCAATATATTTTGATCAGTTAAATGGGTGTATCCAATTTTAATTGGTCAGCAGTTTTATTTTTGAAAGCTAATTAGTCTTATGCCCTGACCTGGATGGCCCAGGCAAGCCTGATCTCATCAGATCTCGGATGCTAATCAGGGTCGGCCCTGGTTAGTACTTGGATGGGAGACCCCTAGGAAGTCCAGGGTCGCTATGCAGAGGAAGGCAATGGCAAACCGCCTCTATTAGTCCCTTGCCTTGAAAACCCTGCTGGGTTGGCATAAGTCTGCTGTGACTTGACGACACAATTAGTCTTAATATATGTGCTTCTAAAAACTGGCAATCGCCACTTTAGAAAAGGCATTGACTCCTGTGAGAGAAGGGCGAATGCCACTTCTAAAATGATTCCTTCTGCATGCATGCCTCTTCTAAGAACCGCAACTCTAAATAGAGTTTCTGTCATAACTATTGGGTTATTCTCTTAAGCAAACCCATCCAAATCAACTCACTAACAGTGCAATCCTAAGCAGAGTTACACTCTTCTAAGTCAGTGGACTTTGAAAGGTATAACTGTGCTTGAGAGCCAGCATGGTGTAGTGGTTAAGAGCGGCGGACTCTACTCTGGAAAACTGGGTCCGATTCTCCTCTCCTCCACACAAAGCCTGCTGGGTGACCTTGGGCCAGTCACAGTTCTCCCAGAACTCTTTCAGCCCATGCAGAGGCATGCAATGGCAAACCACCTCCGAACATCTCTTGTCTTGAAAACCCTATGGGGCCGCCATAAGTCAGCTGTGACAGGCCATTTTGGTGACACATTTGGACAGCCCTGGTTAAAAGACCAACCACCTTAAAATAAATTAAATGTAAATCCAAGCCTTTTACCCACCAGCAAAATGTTAAATCTGGGGCCTACTTCCATGTTGTCTCATCCACCCCATCCCAACTCCCTCTTCTTGTCTGCATAGTCTAGCCCAGGGGTGTCAAACATAAGGCATGCGAGCCGGATCTGGCGGCCAAAGCAGCCATTTTCAACTGTAATAGCAGGAGATCTCCAGCTAGTACCTGGAGGTTGGCAACTCTATATCTGGCCCTCGTGACAATTGAGTCCGACACCCCTGGTCTACCCTTTCCAGCTTCTAAGTTGTCACATACGGGGGAAAACGTTCAGGCCATCTAGCCTTGCTGGCTTCCCACTCTTCTTTCACAGGTGAGCGGCGGGCTAGACAGAGCCTGGGGCTTCACACAACCAAGTGCGCTGAGATGGGCGTGGGCAATACCACACTCAGGTATGCACAGCGCCTGGCCAGTCAGGCGCGATTCTTATTTAACAGGCCATCCGGAGTGTGTTTCAGTTGCCTTCCTGTGGGGAATTAATTTATTCAGCCAGGCACCAAATTGCATCTTCTTTCGGAAGGCGGCTGGAACACTCTGGGAATTGCCCATTAAATAGAAAATTGCCCCTTGTGGGGCTTGCCTGTTGCATCATTACTCCACCCCTTGCCAGAGGAGCAAGGCAGAGCATAACATGCGCTGGGAGGGGGGAGCAGGCTTGTGAGATATTTCCCTTGGGCACCAGAAGGCGAAGGCCAGCTCTCTGTCTGTTATCGGCGTAGGGTCAGCATTTCATGGGCACAAGTGCTCTTGTGGTGCCAGCGTGTGTAGTGGTTAGGAGCAGTGGACTCTAACCCTGAGAACTGGGTTCGATTCCCCACTCCTCCACATGAACCGCAGACTCAGATCTGGAGAACGGGGAGCGATTCCCCGCTCCTCCACATGAAGCCTGCTGGGCGACCTTGGGCTAGTCACAGTTCTCTCAGAACTCTCTCGGCCCCACCTGCCTCACAAGGTGCCTGTTGTGGGGAGGGGGAGGGAAGGTGATTGTAAGACGATTTGGGACTCCTTAATGGTAGAGAAAAGCGGGGTATAAAAACCAGCTCTTCGTCTTCTTGTAATGGTAGATCGATCATGTGAGGAACAATGTATTTTCCTCAATGGAATGGAAACCAAGGGACACATGTTATTCTAGAACGGGGTCCCCAGCGTTTTCGAGCCTGCGGGCACCTTTGGAAATCTGCCACAGGGTGGTGGGCACAGCCACAAAACGGCTGCCACAGGAGGCGGAGCCCAAGCACAAAATGCCAGGGATCGAGGTGAAGCATAACTGTAATAGTAACTCTTCAACCTTTCAGACAGAAGCTCTGCTTAACAAGAGGACTTTTAAAATTAATGTATTGTTGACAAATATTTTCTTGCTGGCAAACAGCTTACCTTCAGTCACACAGTGAAGATGTCTGTGCTGTGGGGGTAGCTGCTGCCAAAACAATGATTTTTAAAAATCTGGACACTCAATCGGATCTCCAGTGGCCAATCGGAAGCCCTTCTGGACAAAATCCCCACCAGGCCCCACCCACTTTCTAAAAACTCTTTGAGGACAACAGGAAAGGTGTTGGTAGGTGCCATGGTGCCCACAGGCGCTGCCATGTTGGGGATTCCTGCTGATCTATTATTTCCTCAAGTCTGCATCCAAACCCTGCCCTGAACCTCCAGGCTCCCTCTCATTGGTGGTGGGGCCAAGTTCATAGGCATGGATGCTGGCACCTCCTATTAGGGTTGCCAGGTCCCTCTTTGCCACCGGCAGGAGGTTTTGGGGTGGAGCCTGGGGAGGGCGGGGTTTGGGGAGGGGAGGGACTTCAATGCCATAGACTCCAACTGCAGCCATTTTCTCCAGGTGAACTGATCTCTATCGGCTGGAGATCAGTTGTAATAGCAGGAGATCTCCAGCTAGTACCTGGAGGTTGGCAACCCTACCTCCTATGGAACTTGTTGAAGAAAAAGAAGAAGAGTTGGTTTTTATATGCCGACTTTCTCTACCACTTAAGGAAGAATCAAACCGGCTTACAATCACCTTCCCTTCCCCTCCCCACAACAGACACCGTGTGAAGTAGGTGGGGCTGAGAGAATGTGATTTGGCCAAGGTTACCCAGCTGGCTTCATATGGAGGAGTGAGGAAACAATTCCAGTTCACCAGATGAGCCTCCGCCACTCCTGTGGAGGAGTGGGGGAATCATACCTGGTTCTCCAGATCAGAGTCCACTGCTCCAAACCACTGCTCTTAACCACTACACTATGCTGACGCTGGCTTAGTTAACAACTTAGTTGACAGTTAGGCAGTCAGTCTGTGCCCATCGTCTCTGTGGGTGGGTGTTTTACTTAAGATTAATTCGCTGATCCTTAGTGCAACAGTATTACATCAAGGGCTTGCCTTTCCCCTCCTGTTCCTGTCCCCTTGTATCCTGTTGCCTCCAGAGTGGCCGTTTACCTTTACCCAAGCCTGTGGCTTGGGTAATCCACATCAACCAGTAAAGTAATATGCGGGATCAAAATTCGCTAGAGTGGAGAGTATTGATACCTTTTCAATAAATTGTTCTGAAGCTACACGAAAGACAAAAATGAAAATGTGGAGCAAGGTCCACGTTTAAAACATATTTTGACATGCGTAACTAGATTAAAAAAAGAAAAAGCTACTTCATGGAACATCCCCAGAGTAATTAAAATATTTGGGCAAGAATTATTTCATCTCAGCCCAGCGGTATGATCCATTTTTCTTACCCTTTCCAAATATTGAAAATTAATCGTTGAATCACTTCTAAGGTTCCAGCGTCTTTTATCTGAATATTCATGGAGGAGAGGTGATCGATGGCTGCTAGCCATCGTGACTAAAGGGAACCTCCATATTCAGAGGCAGCAAACCTCTGCATCACAGTGTCAGGAGGCAATATCCGTGGCAGCCTTTCAAATACTTAAAGCAGGGGTGTCAAACATAAGGCCTGTGAGCCAGATCTGGCCCCTTGAGAGCTCTTATCCAGCCTGTGAGCCAGCATCCCACCCCCTCCACTCTCGACCTGGGCTGGCGAGACACGGCACGGCCCAACCAAGCGACATTTATGCTATATCTGGCCCTCGTAACAATTAAGTTTGACACCCCTGAGTTAAAGAGTCCCGCACATATCTATGGTTTTATCTTAAAGATCTGGGGGGGATTCCTAGAGTGTAGCGTCACTTCTGTTTTTCAGCTGGAAATGATGTCGTGGCATTGCATGATAGCATTTCCCCCTTTCCCCCCTGCTTTTCATTTGTGCAGCGGTGGAGACGAGGGAGGATTGGTGGTAGCCCTCCTGATGGAAGTGAGTAAGTGGTATTCCTAATAAGGTCCCAGACCTCTCCAGAACTGAGCAAAACTGAAGGGGGAGGGTCACCTCTAGAATATTCCTCTGTAAACATTCCCCTCCCCCTTGAATTTAGGAAATTAACATGTCAGCGAGAAAGGGCTGATCCTTCCCCTTGACATGCTAGTTTTCTAAGTGCAGAGAATCAGTCATGTGAGCAGTCAGAGCCCTCTAAAGTTCCCTCTAAAGCTTTCCCTCCTATGAGAACTCAACTTTAAGGCTGACAATGAGGAAATTGAAATTGTTCAAGACTTCCTGTTCCTTGGCTCCATCATCAACCAAAAGGGAGACTGCAGCCAAAAAATCAGGAGATTGAGACTGGGGAGGGCAGCCATGAAGGAGCTAGAAAAGATTCTTCCTTACACTGAAGAATCTTTTCTAGCTCCTTCATGGCTGCCCTTCCCAGTCTCAATCTCTTGATTTTTTGGCTGCAGTCTCCCTTTTGTCACTGGCAACCAAGATCAAGTTAATTCATGCCATCGTATTCCCCATTACTATGTATGGGTGTGAAAGCTGGACAGTGAAGAAAGCTGACAGGAAGGAAGTAGATTCCTTTGAAATGTGGTGTTGGAGGAGAGCGTGATGGATACCGTGGACTGCCAAAAAGACAAATCAGTGGGTTGTAGATCAAATCAAGCCTGAACTGACCCCGGAAGCTAAAATGACTAAACTGAGGCTGTCATACTTTGGTCACATTATGAGAAGACAAGAGTAACTAGAAAAGATAATCATGCTTGGAAAAGTTGAAGGCAGCAGGAATAGAGGAAGACCCAACAAGAGATGGATTGACTCTATAGAGGACGCCACGGACCTCAGTTTGCAAGATCTGAGCAAAGCTGTCAAAGATAGGACATTTTGGAGGACATGGATTCATAGGGTCGCCATGAGTCGGAAGCGACTTGACGGCACTTAACACACACATGAGAACTAGGCCTCAGTCCTTGGGAACCACTCAGGGTAGACCGTCCAGGGCTCTTCCATGAGTCGAATGACAGCCAGAATCACAACATGAAACTCGACCAGTTGTTTTCTTACTTTCGGGCATTATTTATTTATAGCAGGCTAATGCCTTCACAGTAATCAGCCTCCCGCCAATCTCTCTGTGGTTGGTCTTTTTTAAACAATCTTATTTTCTATCTGATCGTTCTTTAACCCACTCATCTGAGCCTCCTCCCCCTCTCCATCATTCGCGAGTGGACCCACAAGACAAGCAGCCCCCAAAGCCAGGCATGTGCAAATGTTTGCGCAGCACTCGGGAGATGTAACGCTAACCCCTGAGCATTTAAGTGCAGCGATGATTGTCATTATCCCCCTTTTGCATATTTTCTGCCAGATTGCTGGATGGAGGTTTTTTATTTTATTTTTGCGTGTGTGTTAATTTTTCTCTCCCAACCACTGTTTGCTCTGAGTCCCAAAACTCTTAGCAATAATATTGCATGGTTACTAAAAGGGTTGTTATTTTTCTTGCATTCCCAAAGGCTGCAGCAAGCAGCTACACAGACAAAAGGCTCCCAACGGAAATCCTAGGAGCTCAGCAAGCGAGCTGACTTGTGCCATCTCCAGCTAAATATTATGAGGCAGCAAGTTTTGGGCCCTGCCCCGCCCCTCAGCTAGGGTTGCCAACCTCCAGGTGAGGGCTAGAGATCTCCTGGGATTACAACTGATCCCCGTATGACAGAGATCAGTTCCCCTGGAGAAAATGGCTGCTTTGGAGGGTAAATACTAGGGCATTATACCCTGCTGAGGACCCTTCCTCTCCAAACCATGCCCTCCCCAGGCTCCAGTGTGGTGCAGTGGTTAAGAGCAGTGGTTTGGAGCGGTGGAGTCTGATCTGAAGAACCGGGTTTGATTCCCCACTTCTCCACATGAGCAGCAGAGACTAATATGGTGAAATGGATTGGTTTCCTCACTCCTACACACGAAGCCAGCTGGGTGACCTTGGGCTAGTCACAGCTGTCTCAGCCCCACCTACCTCACAGGGTGTCTGTTGTGGGGAGGGGGAGGGAAGGTGATTGTAATCCGGTTTGAATCTCCCTTAAGTGGTAGAGAAAGTCAGCATATAAAAACCAACTCTTCTTCTCCACACCCCAAATCACCAGATATCTCCCAAGTGGGAGTTAGCAACCCTAGACTGCAGCTGAGATCATGAACCAGTCCCTTAGAGCTGAGAGGGCCCAAAGAGTTACATTCACTGTACTAAAAAAGAAAAAAAAAATCCCTGTTTGTTGGTGAAGGGGGGAATGGAGGCTCTTCGGGGAAAGAAGAAACTGGGTATGACCACAAGCCACGGTTTGGTGCTGTGTAGACAAGTCCTGTGCTCACACAATCCTTGGTTTGCATGCTCCGAGTCAATTTATGGCTTCCCGTTTAGCACAAACAATAGTTTGCGGTTGCAAATGCTCTCATACTAAAGATATGGGGATAAACTACCCATAATGCTTTGCTGAAGCTCCTCTCTTGGGGTCCTCAGCCAACCAGCCTGGTTGCTGCAGGAGTAGGGCTAACTGCAAAGTGTTGGGAGATCCCAAGCCAAGTTTCTTCCTTTGGCAGAAACAGCCGCTTCCAGATTGGTGCTCATGGCAGACCAAAAGGTGATGCCTTTCAGATCTTCTGAAGCATCTCTTGCTCCAAGATGGCAGGAAAAAGCTGGAATTGGCTTCTTGCTTTGGAGAAGGCAATCTGTTTAATTTTCATATTCCAAAGAGCAGGGAGGGTTTTCTCCCTTTGAGGCACTGGCCTTTTAAACAGGAACGTTTCCCCGCAGTCTCCCCCGCTGACTGCTTCGGGGCTTCCTTGAGATCATGCATGCCTTTTCCGCCCGTCAGAGGTTGCCTCACTCTCCTCGCCTGTTTTACCCATGTTTTCCAAATACTGTTTTAGCCAGAATCTGGAAAATGCAGGCAAAATGCGTGGGGAATGCAAGGCGACCTCTGACAGGAGGATAAGGCATGCATAATTAAAAGGAAGCCCTGAAGCAGTCGGTGGGGGTAACTGTGGGGAAACGTCCCTGCATAAAAGGCTACAGAGAGAGTGTGCCAAGCCCAGAGACATAACCGTGAGTTTATGGTTGAGCCAAAGGCACACAGTAGCAAGTGACACCAATTTCCCCTCCCCTCATTCCATTGAAGACCCTTTGGATTTTGTTCTCTCAAGACTCAAGAAAAGAGTTGCCAACCTTCAGGTACTCTATCTAAAAAAACCGCAACACTGGCCATATTTATGAAATTAACAATTTACTGTGCAATATAACAACATGACTTAACTATCAAAATCTATCTATACTATCTCCTACCTATACCTATGCCTATAAAAATAGTGTGGCATGATAGCGGTCTATAAAATTATGCATGGTTTGGAGAGAATGGACAGGGAGAGGTTTTTCTCTCTCTCCCATAATACTAGAACGGGGGGTCATCTGTTGAAGCTGGAGGGTGACAGATTCAAAACAGATAAAAGGAAGTATTTTTTCACACAACGCATAGTTAAATTGTGGAACTCCCTACCCCGGGATGTGGTGATGGCTGCCAACTTGGAAGGCTTTAAGAGGGGAGTGGACATATTAATGGAGGAAAGGGGTATTCATGGCTATTAGTTAAAACGGATACTAGTCATGATGCATGTCTATTCTCTCCAGGATCAGAGGAGCAGGCCTATTATATGAGGTGCTGTGGAACACAGGCAGGATGGTGCTGCTGCAGTCGTCTTGTTTGGGGGCTTCCTAGAGGCACCTGGTTGGCCACTGTGTGAACAGACTGCTGGACTTGATGGGCCTTGGTCTGATCCAGTAAAGCCTTTCTTATGTTCTTATGTGAAATGCAAAGATGACAAAATTCTTGTACAGTTGTTCAACAGTAGCAAAATGCTCATACAATTTCAATTGCCTGTATAGAGTTACAAAGTATAGTGTTCTGCAGCGATGTTTCAAGTCTGTTCAAAGTACCAGCCCTTATTGCGTTCTTAGAGTAACAGATTTATGTTTTTCAAATTAATCTTGAGTGGCCAGATAGGTCATACGGTAATTCCTATTTCAATATTATTTTTCTTCAGTCGCATATAGATTAATTGCTGCTGCGTTGTTATAAGTAGCGTTTGGGGTAGCCTTCCAGCTTCCCCAGGATGAAATTGACACGAATAGCTGCTGCGCTGTTGCCCTTAGCATTTCAGATAACCTCCAGGTACTAGCTGGAGATCTCCTGCTATTACAGCTGATCTCCAGCCGATAGAAATCAATTCACCTGGAGCAAATGGTCGCTTTGGCAATTGGACTCTATGGCATTGAAGTCCCTCCCCAAACCCCACCCTCCTTCGGTTCTGCCCCAAAAACCTCCCCCTGGTGGCAAAGAGGGACCTGGAAATCCTACTCAAGAAGCAAGCAGACCCCAGGAAGGGCCTCCACGAACACCACAGCACCGTTGCCCCCAGCGCCACATTGGAGATCCCTGCTCTACGGTGTTGGTATTCGTTGGCTCCGTGATAGCCCTGTTGCCCACTCAGTCAAAAGCAGAGACACAGCTTGTTTGTTCTTTTGCTTAAAGATATATTACAAAACAACATAATGGCCTGGCAATATGTTATCACAGCTCAAGATACACTTTAGCATCTGCAGCATGTGAAATGGCCATCTGTGCGTGACATGGTGTCATGCGCCTGAAAGGTCTGTGAAGGGGGTAATCCAAGAGGGCAGGCGGACCGGCCTAGACAGAAGGAGCAGAGGCTGAGGGAAGCAGGAGCCAAAGTCTGAGAGAAGCCAAAGGCCAGGAGAGGTGGCGCTTAGGAAACTTAAATTGTGTATTAAAAGAAAGAGCAGTGCAGAGGAAGAGAGAGGAAGGCCATGGGGATAAGTCTAAGGGCCTAACTAGACTGTACTTTTTTCATCTGAGGGCCAAATAGGATTGCCAGCATAACAGTGGCAACCAGTGGGAGCCTTTGAGGGGCAGGGAACAGCGTTGTGACGTCACTTCCAGTTTGGACTGGGGAAACTTGACCCAACTCATGAAAAAGTTAATGTATAGTTTGGCTCTGGGGAAGAAAATGGACTGATTGTGTGCATGACTGGGACATGCCTTCCAACATTTCACATATGAAAATGACACATGAAGCTATGAAGCTGCCTCCCGCTGATTCAGACCTTCGGTCTATCAAGGTCAATATCGTCTTCTCTGACCAGCAGAGGCTCTTCAAGGTTTCAGGTGAAGGCCTTTCACATCACTTATTGCCTCATCCTTTTCACTGGAGATGCCGGGGATTAGGGTTTCCAACCTCCAGGTGGTAGCTGGAGACCTCCTGCTATTACAACTGATCTCCAGGCAACAGAGATCAGTTCACCTGGAGAAAATGGCCACTTTGGAAGGTGGACTCTATTGAAGTTCCTCCCCTCCCCAACCCCCCCTCCTCAGGTTCCACCCCCAAAATCTCCAAGTATTTCCCAGCCTGGAGCTGGTATCCCTAGCAAGGATTGAACCTGGGACCTTCTGCGTGGAACGCAGATGCTTTACCACTGCACCACAGACTCCCCCTTAACATTCTTCTATTACTTATTAAGCATCTGTTATCACTCCAAGGATCACTGCCTGCTTGTCCTTCCCATACTGCGGAGGGCTTCTGTCTGCTCACTGCACACTGTATTTATTTACTTTGCAGTAGCTTGTCCTGTTCTGGCTTTTGAAGCAGGGGAATTGACCACGACAGGTTTTGTTTTAACTTCAGCACGTTTAGTAGAATCAATGCTCGCAGCCTGTTCTGATGCATGTTTTCTCAGAAGTTAAGTGTTCAAAGGACTGTGGTCGTCAGGTGTTCTGTTTCTCTTTAGTGCCAGGTTAAATAGCTAGGATGTTTAGAACTGGAGAGCCCAGCCCAGCCTAATCTCATCAGATCTGAGAAGCTAAGTCTGATCTGGAGAACCGGGTTTGTCTGATCGGTGGAGTCTGATCTAGAGAACCGGGTTTGATTCCCCACTCCTCCGCATGAGCAGCGGACGCTAATCTGGTGAACTGGATTTGTTTCCCCACTCCTACACAAAAAGCCAGCTGGGTGACCTTGGGCTAGTCTCTCAGCCCCAACTCCAACTCCTCCTCTTCCTCCTCCTCCTCCTCTTCCTCTTCCTCCTCCTCCTCTTCTCCTCCTCCTCCTCCTCCTCCTCCTCCTGTTTCTTCTCCTCCTCCTCCTCCTCCTTCTCCTTCTGGTGGGCCCTGGTTAGTACATGGATGGAAGACCATAAAGGAAGTCCAGGGTCACTATCCAGAGGCCGGTGATGGCAAATCACATCTGGTTCTTAGTTGCCTTGAAAGCCCCTTGTTGGGGTCACCATAAGTCGAGGACGAGTTCATTCTAGTGTTTTTTGTCTGAGAGAGCATTACCGTGTCTGGGGGGTGCAGAGGCAGTGTGGTTAGGTTTCCAGAATCAGGCTGTCGGGAGAGCCCTGCCTATTCTCCCCCGCTCTTTTGGAGCGTCAGAGCCAAGGTCCTGGGCAGATTTTTGCACAAAGTCTGCTGTGGACAGAGAAACTCCCTTCCTCCCCTTTTAGACTACACAGTTGAAAAAACCTCTGCTTTGAAAACGGCGTTTTTCCTCTCAAGAGGAGCCGAGGGGAGAGGGGGCTTGGGTGTGTTTTTTTTTAACTGTGCTTACCCCCCAGCAGCTCTCTTAGTGAAAGAAAGCCAGTACGGGCTATTGAGGTCTATACAATGGAGGAAACGCCTCTTGGGAGGGAGAAAGAGAGAGGGAGGGAGGAGCCAGCAGGAGGTAGGGGCTTGGCCACACACACACCCTGCCTGCCAGCAGCTGGAACATGTGGCCACGCCCCTCACAGTCACACAGTGCACACACACACACACACACACAATCTTGCAAAAAATGACATGCCCCGCCCCCTGAGTAAAGATAAGAGCTACCTATTAATGCTACTGATAGCCAAGGCTAGCCTGATCTCGTCAGATCTCAGAAGCTAAGCAAGGTCAACCCTGTCTACTGTTTGGATGGGAGACCTCCAAGGAATACCAGGGTCGTGACGCAGGCGAAGGCAAACCACCTCTGAAGGTCTCTTGCCTTGAAAACTGTATGAGGGCACCATAAATCAGCTATTACTTGACAGCAAAAAAAATGTATGTAAAAATCATGGTTACAACAGTATGTACACTTATTTTGGAATGTGTCCTGCTGAAGTCCTGGGGGGGACTCCTCCTCCTCCTTCTCAAAATAGGAAAAGCGATTTACTAAGGACCAGCATGAAAAAATAGGGACCATCCCTGGTTCTCCAACCCTAATCCTATAATATTGTTTATTGAACATCCCATCCTGTTGATTGTATTGACTCACTCTGTGTAATCCGCCTGGAGTCCAAGTGAGAAATGTGGACTATAAGTAACGTAAATTTAAAAATAGCCACCGTTTAAGCTATTTATGCTCTCCAGGGACTGCATGTTGATGCGAAATAATCTGTTAAATCTCTGGCTGTGGATCTTTTGTAAATAAATAACTGCACAAGTCAAGTGGCTGAGAGCATTTTATCAGCGAGAGAAACCACTGAGATAAGCAAAATGAGCTTTGCGAGAGTTGATCAGCCGAAACATGTCCGAGCTCTTTGTGAAGAGCCTTTGTGTGCACGCGCCCATGTGTGTATGTGTATGATGCGGCTTAGACGCAGTAGATGAGCTCTTCTATAAGGCCAGCTTCCACTCTAGAGAAGCAAAGCAGAAATTGGTGGCGAGCGTGTTAAAGCCCTACATTTCACCCTCAAAACCGGCTACACGAAGAGACCGAACATTTTCAAGGAGCGTGTTCAGAATGAAACGGAGGAGCCATAGCTCGGGGGGGGGGGGGAGCGCATGCTTCGCATGCGTAAACTCCCAGGTGAAAGGCTCTCAGGTAGGAGAATGGGAGAGACCTCTGCCTGAGACCTGGAGAACTGCTGCCAGCCAGAGTTAACAGCACTGGCGTACAGTAAGAATGGGGGAAATGCTCCTCTGATCCTGGAGAGGATAGGTATGCCTCATGACTAGAATCCATTTTGACTAGTAACCCTCTCCTCCATGACCTTTCTTACCTGCTCAGGGCAATGCCAATTGATCACCACTTTAAGGTCAGGAAGGCATTTTCCTCCAGGCCAGATTGACTAGGGATCCTGGAGGGGTTTCTTTCGCGTTCCTCTGGGCATGGAGTACGGGGTCACTGGGGGAATGGGAGGAGGAATGTAGCTGTGAATTTCCTGCGCCTGCGGGAATGATGGTGGACTAGATGACCCTTGAGTTTCCTTCCAGTTCTATGTTTCTATGACTTTCTGCTGAGAAAGGTGGCAGAAACCCTGCTGCGAGACTTGTGCTCAAAACAAGGGGAAGTATGTGGTGGTTCCTCAGGGGAACAGGCTTCCTAGGGAGGTGGTGAGCTCTCCTTCCCTGGAGGTTTTTAAGCAGAGGCTAGATGGCCATCTGTCAGCAATGCTGATTCTATGACCATAGACAGACCACGAGAGGGCAGGCACCTTGGCATCTTTTGGGCATGGAGTAGGGGTCACTGGGGGTGTGGGGGGGAGGTAGTTGTGAATTTCCTGCCTTATGCAGGGGGTTGGACTAGATGACCCTGGTGGTCCCTTCCAACTCTATGATTCTTTGATTCTATGATATGGGACAGAGGTGGAGGCCGCATGGCAATCCATGCCCATCGTCCCGCTTCCCCTCCTGCCACCAACCTGCGCAGACCCGCGCTGCCTTCTGCAGCCCACCCTCCGCCACTTCTCCATCTGGGCGCAGTTTCTCACCTGCTGGGAACAGCGCCTGCGATTCTTGCCATTTTAAATAAACGTCACGTCTCCCCGATGCTGCTGGGATAAATTGGGCCGAGTCAGGCTGCTAATGAGCTTCTTTTGCAATTTTGTGCAAAAACTGACACGTCTGAAGGGGGGGGGGAGAAAAATCTTTAATTGGGGAAGAGCTGAAGCAGTTAATTAGAGCGAGGGAACAAACAGGGCGTTGGTACCGGGCCGTGTTGAAGAACGGCTGTGTCTATCTGGTAAGAGCGCCCCCCCCCCATTTTTCTGCCAGGGCTTCTGTGCTTGGAACAGCTGCATGTTAACAGGCCGAAATGCGAGTGGGGAGGCCCAGCTGTGCAGCTTTATGCCCCCAGCTGTCCCTGTTTAGTCTTTCCGGTAACTGTCCCCAGGAACGCCGTCCCTGGAGAGACGCTGAGATGTAGTGCTGAGAATGTCAGAGTGGGACCGGGGAGACCTGGCTTCAAATGCCCACTCAGGCGTGAAGCTGGTTGGTAGACCACAGGCCGGTCATTTTCTCTCTGCCTAACCTGCATCACGGAGGGAAGGCGGCATGGTATAGCTCGATCTCGTCAGATCTTGGAAGCTAAGGAGGGTCGCTATTTGGCAGGGAGACCACCAAGGATGGCTCTGCAGAGGAAGGCGATGGCAAACCACCTCTGCTTCTCACATGCCTTGAAAGCTCCTTGCTAGGATCACCATTAGTCAGCGGAGACTTGATAGCACTTTACACACACACAACATTTGTCATAGGGTTACTTCGGGGCCAAAACAAAAGAGGGGAGAACCACGTACAAGACACTTAGAGGAAGCACGACTAGAAATGCAATGGATGGATAAAATGCTGTCTCCGTTGTGCCTGTTAAGAATGCTGGTTGTGGTGTGCAGACACGCACAGGAGAGTTTTTTTAGGTTTCATTGGGAGTGTATGGATTGACGTGGCTTTGTCTGGACTCCACATATTCCAATGTTTCTCAAGGGAAAACTGGGACATGGTTGCATGCTGAAAACCCATGCTCTTGATCACATGAAGTTGCTTTATGCTGAGTCAGATCAAGGTCAGTATTGTCTGCTCAAACTGGCAGCCTCTCTCGAGAGTCTCAGGCAAAGGTCTTTTCCATCACCTATTACCTGATTGCTCCAATTGGAGATGTAGTGGTTGAACAAGGATGGTGCTGCTGCAGTCGTCTTGTTTGGGGGCTTCCTAGAGGCCCCTGGTTGGCCACTGTGTGAACAGACTGCTGGAGTTGATGGGCCTTGGTCTGATCCAGTAGGGCCTTTCTTATGTTATTATGTTAACTTGGGGCCTTCTGCATGCCAAGCAAATGCTCGACCGCTGAGCCACAGCCCTTACACACATGAACACATGAGGCTGCCTTATAAAGAATAAGACCATTTGGTCCATCAGATCTGATGATACTTACTGCAAAATATCTGCAAATGAAACGTATTGAGCAGCCTAACTGGATAGTATGGTGGGAGAACTTGTCGGCACTGGGACACAATAATTCCATGCTGGCCATAATTACACAAGGAATAGAGAATAAAACTGCTGCTATCATATTGCCCTTGTACAAATCTATGGTGAGACCACACTTGGAATACTGTGTACAGTCCTGGTCACCACACCTAAAAAAGGATATTGCAGAGCTTGAGAAAAGGGCAACCAAAATGATCAGGGGGCTAGCAACTACCTGAAGAGGAGCGGTTAAAACGCTTAGGGTTGTTTAGCTTAGAAAGAAGGCGGTTAAGGGAAGATATGATAGAGGTCTATAAAACTATGCATGGTATGGACAGAGTGGACAGGGAGAAGCTTTTCTCCCTCTCTCATAATACTAGAACGTAGGGTCATCTGCTGAAGCTGGAGGGTGAGAGATTCAAAACAGATAAAAGGAGGTATTTCTTCACACAACACATCGTTAAATTGTGGAACTCCCTGCCCCAGGATGTGGCAATGGCTGCCAACTTGGAAGGCTTTAAGAGGGGAGTGGACATGTTCATGGAGGAAAAGGCTATCCATGGTTACTAGTCAAAATGGACACTAGTAATGATGCATACCTACGGTATTCTCTCCAGTATCAGAGGAGCATACCTATTATATTAGTTGCTGTGAAACACAGGCAGGACAATGCTGCTGCAGCTGTCTTGTTTGTGGGCTTCCTAGAGGCACCTGGTTGTCCACTGTGTGAACATACTGCTGGACTTGATGGGCTTTGGTCTGATCCAGCATGGCTTTTCTTATGTTCTTAAAAATTTCTGGCATCCCCACCCTCTGTCCACCAAGCAAAACAGAGACAAAAATCAGGAAAGCCTTTTGTCAGAGAAAGAAGCCAGAAAACAGGAGGCTTTCCCGGAACAAGAAGGCACTGGGAACATGTGCAGATTGCGCTTGGGCACAGAATGCCAATGTCACTGCTTCCTTTTCAAAAGAGGAATTGTGTGTGTGTGTTAAGTGCTGTCAAGTTGCTTCTGACTCATGCCGACCCTATGAATCAAAGTCCTCCAAAATGTCCTATCTTTGATAGCCTTGCTCAGATCTTGCAAACTGAGGGCCGTAGCTTCCTTTATTGAGTCCATCCATCTCTTGTTGGGTCTTTCTCTTTTCCTGCTGCCCTCAACTTTTCCTAGCATGACTGTCTTTTCCAGTGACTCTTGTCTTCTCATAATGTGACCAAAATACAATAGCTTCAGTTTAGTCATTTTAGTTTCTAGGGTCAATTCAGGCTTGATTTGATCTAGAACCCACTGATTTGTTTTTTTGGCAGTCCACGGTATCCGTAACACTCCTCCAACACCACATTTCAAAAGAATCTACTTTCTTCCTATCAGCTTTCTTCAATGTCCCAACTTTCACACCCATACATAGTAATAGGGAATACGATGGCATGAATTAATCTAGTCTTGGTGGCCAGTGACACATCCTTACACTTAAGAATCTTTTCTAGCTCCTTCATGGCTGCCCTTCCCAGTCTCAATCTCCTTCTGATTTCTTGGCTGCCGTTTCCCTTTTGGTTGATGATGGAGCCAAGGAATAGAAAGTCTTCAACAAGAAGAATTACCTGTGTTGATTTCCAATAATTCCCAATATCAGTTCACTGTCGCTCTTGATTTTATTTTCATAGCCCTACCAAGCATTCGCCAGGGTTGCTGTTCTTCAAAAAAACACAGTGACAACAGCTACCGAAGTTGTGTTGTACATCTGTGTAATCCTATCAGGCGTATAATGCCACCAAGCACTTAGCATTGCCGAAGAGCATCTGAAGTGCTCAAAGCGTTTCATTCACAGCTTCGTACGTCGAGCACCATCGTTAGTGTCACTATTCTTTTGTA